>NC_064930.1:52534055-52880055 GCF_023897955.1 Schistocerca gregaria
GAGCCTAAAACACTGACCTGAGCTGTTTTTGTTTTAGATAATAAGGGGGAAGTACGTGCTTGTGAGCAGCTGCTGCAGAATACTCCTGTCGTAACTTTAACAGTCTGCAGATCCCTACTGGCAACTTTCAGTTGTTTGTCATGCGTCTAAGTTCATTGTTGAGCTATCTTACAAACAGAAAGAAAGAAAAATTTCTCCAAATCATTTGAGATGAACGCTGAGGTGGTTCCCAAGGTATAGATTATCGCTAGTTTTTCTTTTTTTTTTGCAGCCTAGGTTCTACCCAGGTGCAGCCGTTGACTTCGCAAAATTTCTATCGGTGCTTATGAATCCAGGAACATGGTATCCAGCCGACCGCGGTGGTCTCGAGGTTCTAGGCGCGCAGTCCGGAACCGTGCGACTGCTACGGTCGCAGGTTCGAATCCTGCCTCGGGCATGGATGTGTGTGATGTCCTTACGTTAGTTAGGTTTAAGTAGTTCTAAGTTCTAGGGGACTAATGACCACAGCAGTTGAGTCCCATAGTGCTCAGAGCCATTTGAACATGGTATCCATTTCAGGGAGTCTCTATATTTTTAAAACGATAATATTTTATTTGTAATCACGTATCAGCAGTGCCTATGTCATAAAAGGCTGTGCTGTCATGAAATACGCTACTGGCCATTAAAATTGCTACACCACGAAGGTGACGTGCTAGAGACGCGAAATTTTAACCGACAGGAAGAAGATGCTGTGACATGCAAATGATTTGCTTTCCAGAACATTCACGCGAGGTTGGCGCCCCTGGATGCACGAATGGCAAAACGTTCTGTTTACAGCATCACGATGGTCGAATCCGTGTTTGGCGACATCGCAGTGAACGCACATTGGAAGCGTGTATTCGTCATTGCCATACTGGCGTATCACCCGGTGTGACCGTATGGGGTGCCATCGGTTACAAGTCTCGGTCACCTCTAGTTCGCATTGACGGCACTTTGCACAGTGGACGTTACGTTTCAGATGTGTTACGACCCGTGGCTCTACCCTTCATTCAATCCCTGCAAAACCCTACATTTCAGCAGGATAATGCACGACCGTGTACTGCAGGTCCTGTACGGCCCTTTCTGGATACAGTAAATGTTCGATTGCTGCCCTGGCCAGCACATTCTCCAGATCTCTCACCAATTGAAAACGTCTGGTCAGTGGTGGCCGAATAACTGGCTCCTCACAGTACGCTAGTCACTACTCTTGATGAACTGTGGTATCGTGTTGAAGCTGCATGGGCAGCTGTACCTGTACACGCCAACCAAGCTCTGTTTGACTCAATGCCGAGGCGTATCAAGGCCGTTATTACGGCCACGGGTGGTTTTTCTGGGTACTGATTTCTCAGGATCTATGCACCCAAATTACGTGAAAATGTAATCACATGTCAATTCCAGTATAATGTATTTGTCCATTGAGTACCCGTTTATCATCTGCATTTCTTCTCGGTTTAGCAATTTTAATGGGCAGTAGTGTAAAATAGACCGGTACGAGGAGCCCTACCTCAGCTGGTAACACAGTGACTTAAACAGCTTACAAACTTGGATGGAGCGACAGGCCCTAAGTTCCGAGGTCGACTTAGTGTGAGACGAGTATCGGGGTGAACCGCACGGCCAACTCGGCGCAGTGACCAAGCGTCCTCCACGCTAACCCCTCTGTCACACGCCCTCACCCACAATGGCTGTCGTCCAACTGAGTTCAGCTTATAAGGAGGAATTACTCTAATGAATATTCTCAACATATGTGATCGCAATATTAATTGGTTCTTTCTTTATTGAATTATTTTTCACCAGACGCGTTTCGCTTTATTGAGGTAAAATATCATCAGTGGTCTGTAATTGTTTACATTTTGATTTGATTTTAGATCAAAAAACAGTTGTTAAGAATGTGTTGATTTGTACTTACGGTGATTTTTGCTTGATTTCTCGCTCACATCGGGAAATGTCGTCTGCAAGCACACCGTCGTTTTACTGCGTTAGACAGTGATAATTTTTGCCTAATTTTTAGTTGTTCTGCAGCACTATGCATTTCTTATGTTTTTCACAGCACAGTTTCATGCACACCACTATATTCTGTTTGTTTTTGTACTTCTAAGTATGTGTTGCGGTTTGTGTTTTGTAGTGTTGCCAACATAACATTTCCACTACTTTGTCTTTGACCTACAACCTTTTATTTTTTAATAGATTCTTGAATGTGTGTAATTATGTTTGATTATGTTTCTGTCTTTTTATTTACTGTGTAAGAGTAGGAAAGGAATAGTCACAGAGGAATTTTTTTCCGTGTGGTGGAGGGAGAAACAATGATAGGCAGATATATGTGTATCACAGTGTGATGGAGTGTGAGTTATAGAAGTAGGTGAGGAGCAAGAAGTGAAATGAAATTGGGAGTGGGGGGGGGGGGGGGGGGAGGGGCGAAGTGTGCGAGAGCGGGAGGGAGTGAAGGATGGAAAACGCTCTTCTCTTTTTCATGTAATTGCATCAATTATTTTATGTACAGTCTGGTTTCCAATATTTAGTTTGTGTTAATGCTTTTTGTATGCGGAAATTTTCTTGGAAAGGGAGGAGGTCTCTGTCTTTAAAGGTTTTTATGATATTCATTTTTCTCAATATTGCTTGGTCTATGGTGTTCTTATTTCAATTGATCTGCGAATGTTGAGTGGTTTGTATCATATTTAAATGTTCTAATGTGTTCCTTATATGGTAGGTCTACCTCCTGCTAGTCATTCCAGTGTATATCTGTATACAATCTCTGCAACTGAGCTGATAGATACCAGATTGTTGATGTCTGTCTGGTTTTGACTTCGATTTTGGGGTGTGCTTTTGTATTTAGCTATGTGTTTTGTAAGCAATGTTTATGCGTTGCTTTTATATATGTTACCTATTTTATATGTGAATTTGTTGTGATAGGTCATTGTATGCCATTGTTTTTGACCGAATGCAAGTTTTATCTGTTACGTGAGGTTTGGTTAGTTATTTTCATTATTTGTCTCTTACTTTTTGTTTAGTTTGTCTACCATTGTTTCTTTGTGTCAGTTTTTATGCTGTTTGTTTTATAATGACTAGCTCTTTCTGGTAATCAGAAATGTTTAGGGGGATCCCATTTAGCCTATTTAACATGTATCTGACTGCTGCTTTTTTGTGGTTCTGTGGACGATTTGTGGTTGCATTTAGATAACGTCACCTGTTGTGGGTTTTCTGTATATGGCAAATGTGTGTTTATTATTGTCTTTTGTTATGGTTATGTCTAGAAAGTTGAGTGAGTATGACTAGACAAATGAAGAATTAAGTATTGTGCACCCTCATAAGCCGTCACAAATCTGTTTATTTTTTAAATCAACTACTACAATTATAAGATCAAATTACTTCTCTAAAGTAATTAACGTTTACTTCGAAATTGTTATTGTATACGGATATGAATACAATGCTACTATAATTATAAAATCAAATTACTTCTCTAAGTAATTGATGTTTACATCGAAATTGTTGGTGTATATGGATTCAAATAGGGGTAATGCAGGAGTAGGTTTAATAATGAATAGGAAAATAGGAATGCGGGTAAGCTACTACAAACAGCATAGTGAACGCATTATTGTGGCCAAGATAGACACAAAGCCCATGCCTACGACAGTAGTACAAGTTTATATGCCAACTAGCTCTGCAGATGATGAAGAAATTGATGAAATGTATGATGAGATATAAGAAATTATTCAGGTAGTGAAGGGAGATGAAAATTTAATAGTCATGGGTGACTGGAATTCGTCAGTAGGACAAGGGTGATTATGGATTGGGGCTAAGAAATGAAAGCACAGAGCATAACTTAATCATAGCTAACACTTGGTTCAAGAATCATAAAAGAAGGTTGTATACATGGAAGAATCCTGGAGATACTAAAAGGTATCAGATAGATTATATAATGGTAAGACAGAGATTTAGGAATCAGGTTTTAAATTGTAGGACATTTCCAGGGGCAGATGTGGACTCTGACCACAATCTATTGGTTATGACCTGTAGGTTAAAACTGAAGAAACTGCAAAAAGGTGGGACTTTAAGGACATGGGATCTGGATAAGCTGAAAGAACCAGAGGTTGTACAGAGTTTCAGGGAGAGCATAAGGGAACAATTGGCAGCAATGGGGGAAAGAAACACAGTAGAAGAAGAATGGGTAGCTTTGAGGGATGAAGTAGTGAAGGCAGCAGAGGATAAAGTAGGTAAAAAGACGAGGGCTGCTAGAAATCCTTGGGTAACAGAAGAAATATTGAATTTAATTGATGAAAGGAGAAAATATAAAAATGCAGTAAATGAAGCAGGCAAAAAGGAATACAAACATCTCAAAAATGAGATCGACAGGAAGTGCAAAATGGCTAAGCAGGGATGGCTAGAGGACAAATGTAAGGATGTAGAAGCTTATCTCACTAGGGGTAAGATAGATACTGCCTACAGGAAAATTAAAGAGACCTTTGGAGAGAAGAGAACCACGTGTATGAATATCAAGAGCTCAGATGGCAATCTAGTTCTAAGCAAAGAAGGGAAGGCAGAAAGGTGGAAGGAGTATATAGAAGGTTCATACAAGGGCGATGTACTTGAGGACAATATTATGGAAATGGAAGAGGATGTAGATGAAGACGAAATGGGAGGTAAGATACTGTGTGAAGAGTTTGACAGAGCACTGAAAGACCTGAGTCGAAACAAGGCCCCCGGACTAGACAACATTCCATTAGAACTACTGACGGCCTTGGGAGAGCCAGTCATGACAAAACTCTACCAGCTGGTGAGCAAGATGTATGAGACAGGTGAAATACCGTCAGACTTCAAGAAGAATATATTAATTCCAATCCCAAAGAAAGCAGGTGCTGACAGATGTGAAAATTACCGAACTATCAGTTTAATAAGTCACAGCTGCAAAATACTAACTCGAATTCTTTACAGACGAATGGAAAAACTGGTAGATGCAGACCTCGGGGAGGATCAGTTTGGATTCCGTAGAAATATTGGAACATGAGAGGCAATTCTGACCCTACGACTTATCTTAGAAGCTAGATTAAGGAAAGGCAAATCTACGTTTCTAGAATTTGTAGACCTAGAGAAAGCTTTTGACAATGTTGACTGGAATACTCTCTTTCGAATCCTGAAGATGGCAGAGGTAAAATACAGGGAGCGAAAGGCTATTTACAGTTTGTACAGAAACCAGATGGCAGTCATAAGAGTCGAGAGGCATGAAACGGAAGCAGTGGTTGGGAAAGGAGTGAGACGGGGTTGTAGCCTCTCCCTGATGTTATTCAATCTGTATATTGAGCAAGCAGTAAAGGAAACCAAAAGAAAAATTTGGAGTAGGTATTAAAATTCATGGAGAAGAAATAAAAACTTTGAGGTTCGCCGATAACATTGTAATTCTGTCAGAGACGGCAAAGGACTTGGAAGAGCAGTTGAACGGAATGGACAGTGTCTTGAAAAGGGGACATAAGATGAACATCAACAAAAGCAAAACGAGGATAATGGAATGTAGTCAAATTAAATCGGGTGATGCTGAGGGAATTAGATTAGGAAATGAGACACTTAAAGTAGTAAAGGGGTTTTGCTATTTAGGAAGTAAAATAACTGATGATGGTCGAAGTAGAGAGGATATAAAATGTAGACTGGCAATGGCAAGGAAAGCGTTTCTGAAGAAGAGAAATTTGTTAACATCGAATATAGATTTATGTATCAGGAAGTCGTTTATGAAAGTATTTGTTTGGAGTGTAGCCATGTATGGAAGTGAAACATGGACAATAAATAGTTTGAACAAGAAGAAAATGGAAGCTTTCGAAATGTGGTGCTACAGAAGAATGTTGAAGATTAGGTGGGTAGATCACATAACTAATGAGGTATTGAATAGGATTGGGGAGAAGAGAAGTTTGTGGCACAACTTGACTAGAAGAAGGGATCGGTTGGTAGGACATGTTTTGAGGCATCAAGGGATCACAAATTTAGCATTGGAGGGCAGCGTGGAGGGTAAAAATCGTAGAGGGAGACCAAGAGACGAATACACTAAGCAGATTCAGAAGGATATAGGTTGCAGTAGGTACTGGGAGATGAAGCAGCTTGCACAGGATAGAGTAGTATGGAGAGCTGCATCAAACCAGTCTCAGGACTGAAGACAACAACAACATGGATATCAATTCAAGTACAAGAATATGCAGAAAGAGAAAACGTTAAATATTATACATTTCTGTATGCTCATTGCATTCATTTAAAATAATGTGGATTTTATTCTTGCAAATTTTTCCCTTACATTATTAAAAAATAGACTTATTTTTCTTTCAATTGAAAAAATTGTTAGGTTGCTAAGCCTTTCCTGGTTGATTATCTGTCTCTGACAGATCTTAATTTGAAAAAAAAGTGTCCTGCGAGTAGCGTTTGCCATGTTTATTGTTGAAAAAAATTCTTAGTGTCACAACAACGTTAAATGTCTTTCTTCTTTCACTCTTAACTACGCAGCTTAATATTTTAAACTTGTCCATGTCAAAATATTCTTGTCTGGGTGAACCTCTTTAAACAAAGAAGTAAGGCATCTACTGTTATGTAGTTCAGAAATTATAGCTGCAGCACTCAATTAAAATACTTTCCACATAAATGCTGAATGTTTTGAACAAATCCTATATAAACTGAACTTGAAGGAGGGCAAGTAGCTCATGAAGCATATTCATTTACAAATTCTATGCATGAAGACTCAAGAAGCGAATGAATATTTGTACCAAGGACAGGAATCGAACCCTGCCTCTTGCTCACCTACACAGCTGCGCCAGCCATTAAGAGCCTCGGCACAGAAACTCACACAGCTGCACAGATTGCGCGGCCAGACCTCCCTCCAATTTCTCTGCCTAGTAAGCAGGAGTCCTGGGTTCCATTCCCGGCCTTGGTACATATTTTTACTCGCCGCTTCCGTCTGTATACATAAACTCATATTTGTATGAGAACAGTAAATTCTCTGAAACTGTGTCATTTCATTTTTACAAGTGCCTGTACCTCGGTTTCAGGCTAGATCCCCCATTTACTTTCGGTGCGGAGGTTCTATTCCAGAACATGGAGAGCCCTGGGAATTCTACACCACTGGCCATTAAAATTGCTACATCATGAAGAAATGCAGATGATAAACGGATATTCATTGGACAAATATATTATACTAAAACTGACATGTGATTGCATTTTCACGCAATTTGGGTGCATAGATCCTGAGAAATCAATACCCAGCACAACCACCTCTAGCCTTGATACGCCTGGGCATTGAGTCAAACAGAGCTTGGATGGCGTGTACAGGTTCAACTGCTCATGCAACTTCAACACGATACCATAGTTCATCAAGAGTAGTGACTGGCGTATTGTGACGAGCCAGTTGCTCGGCCATCATTGACCAAACGTTATCGATTGGTGGGAGATCCGGAGAATGTGCTGGCCAGGGCAGCAGTCGAACAATTTCTGTATCCATAAACCCCCGTACAGGAAACTACAATACGCGGTCGTGCATTATCCTGCTGAAATGTAGCTTTTTGCAGGGATTGAATGAAGGGTAGAGCCACGGGTCGTAACACATCTGAAATGTAACGTCCACTGTTCAAAGTGCCGTCAATGAGAACTAGAGGTGACCGAGACGTGTAACCAATGGTACCCCATTCCATCACGTTGGGTGATATGCCAGTGTGGCAATGTGCGTCCACCGCGATGTCGCCAAACACGGATGCGACCATCGTGATGCTGTAAACAGAACCTGGATTCATCCGAAAAAATGACGTTTTGCCATTCGTGCACCCAGATTCGTCGTCGAGTACACCATCGCAGACGCTCCTGTCGGTGATACAGCGTCAAGGGTAACCGCAGCCACGGTCTCAGAGCTGATAGTCCATGCTGCTGCAAACGTCGTCGAACTGTCCGGGCAGATGGTTGTTCTCTTACAAACGTCCCCATCTGTTGAATCAGGGATCGAGACGTGGCTGCACGATCCGTTACAGCCATGCAGATAAGATGCCTGTCATCTCGACTGCTAGTGATACTAGGCCGTTGGGATCCAGCACGGCGTTCCGTATTACCCTCCTGAACCAACCGATTCCATATTCTGCTAACAGTCATTGGATCTTGACCAAGGCGAGCAGAAATTTCCCGTTACGATAAACCTCAATCGTGATAGGCTACAATCCGACCTTTATCAAAGTCGGAAACGTGATGGTATGCATTTCTCCTCCTTACACGATGCATCACAACAACGTTTCACCAGGGAACGCCGGTCAACTACTGGTTGTGTATGAGAAATAGGTTTGTAAATTTTTCTCTAGGTGTCGCCACCGGCGCCGACCTTGTGTGAATGCTCTCAAAAGCTAATCAGTTGCATATCACTGCATCTCCTTCCTGTCGGTTAAATTTGGCGTCTGTAGCACCTCATCTTCTTGGTGTAGTAATTTTAATGGCCAGTTGTGTAAATCACAAACAAAGAATTTGTTTGTGGTAACTCAGATACCAGTCCAGGTGTGCAAAAGTTAAGTCCAACCTCAGTAGCTAGTGTCTCCTGTGGGAAACTTGCTAAAACAATTTTCGGAAGAGGAACTTTTTTATTGGCTAGCGTTGGCGATTTATCAGTAAGTAAACTTATTCAATTTGTGTGTGTGTGTGTGTGTGTGTGTGTGTGTGTGTGTGTGTGTGTGTGTGTGTGTGTTAGTTATTTACCTGTGTGTTCTATCTAAAGCCTACTTTTTTCTCATGTCTATTCAGCCCTTATGTAAGCTTTATTTATGAGCAGAAAAGTAATAGTGTAGTTATTTTCCTTCTGCTTCCACAAGACACCTAGAACAAATAAGCAAACACAGTGAAACACATCAGTGTTCTCTATATAGTGAAAACCAAAGATCAAGTGCTATGCAGTGTAGACCAAAGAATTTAGTGGTAGATCGATAGATATCCTGGTTAGCTTTATGATGGGGCTGCATGCACTTAGTAGGGGTGGAGTGTGGTGAATGGGTGGGACTTGATCTAGGATAAGAGCTCTCAGTAACGTTTCTGGGCAGTAAAGGTACAGTCACTCACATTAGCCATTGCGCTGAGTGTCAGTGAGGGCTGCACAAATACCACGCGTGTTGAAAGTTGCTGGCCGATTAGAACTGTGTACTGCACCGAGAATTGAAGTCAGGGCTTATGTGGACAAGTGCTCTACTGGAGGTACCCATGCATCACTCATGGCCTGTACTCGCAGCTTTAATTCCACCAGTATCTTATTGTCTACCTTTCGAACATCACAGAAGTTCTTTGTGCTACAGACAGTTCTAATCTACCAGGAACTTTCATATCAGATTTCACTCTGATTACATGTATTGTTGAAAGTGGTCAGGCTTCTTGTGGAACAAAGGACACAAAATCAGAGAAGGCAATTGCTAATTTTTTAATGGGAGCGTCAGTGATGGGGGAATTAAGTAAGTTATTATTTAATTCTGCTACATTTCTGAATCTCAGGTTCTTATTGTTTTTATAGCTGACATCATCAGTGAGCTGTTACTTACTTTAATTAGTTCGTTTATAATTTTGTAATTTATTGCAAAGGCTTCTTGTATATGAATTTTTTTTGTAATTTTTGGAGTTTCCTGTTGTGATTGTTTGGTGTAATCATTTTCCTATCCAGTTCCATGTTACATGATTCATGGTTGTGATTTATTAGGTAAGAAATAAAATGAGCTTATGGCATTGTTGGCTGAGAGGCCCCATTGGGGGAAGTTCGGGCCTGCTGCATGGAAGGCAAGCAAATTACCACCCAGCTATGCATGTGGATGTTCATCATACATAGAATGAGTACTGCTATTCTTCCAGCTTCCTATCTATTTTTGTACCTATTTTTTAAATTTCTACCTATCATCCCCATGAATGACCAATGTCCAACTTGATATTCTAACTCCTTTATACAGGTTCCTTGGTTGTTATATGTTGTTCTGTTAGTACAATGGTCACTTCAAAAGAAATGCACACTATTTTTGTAAAAATACAGATTTCATTCTGCATGTGTGAAAGTTTTACAGTGTGTAGATACGTCCTTCCCGTTTGTTTTCAAACTTAGTTCAACCTGTTCCCGTGAGTGGCGCCGCCACAGCATTTCTTCAAGATGGCTGCTACACTTGACATTCGCCAGAAGCGAAGTGCTGTCATAGAATTTCTGTGCTGTGAAAACGAGACAGTGGAAAACATCCACAAGAGGTTGAAAAAGGTGTACGGAGATGCTGCTGTCGATTGCAGTACAGTTAGTCGGTGGGTAAGCAGGTTACGTGATGAAAGCGGGCACGGCAATATTGAGGATTGTCCTCGCAGCGGCAGGCTTCGTACTGCACACACTCCAGACAATGTGCAGGGAGTCAACGAATTGGTGACTGCTGACAGACCTGGATCTATGAGTAGCGTCTCTTCGTGGAACAAGGTTTGAAGATGATGACTCCCTTGTGCACTCTGCCAAACAGTGGCTCCAACAGGTTGGTCCAGAATTTTACCATGCAGGTATACAGGCGCTGGTTACAAGATAGCGTAAGGCAGTTGAGACGGACATAAATTATGTGGAGAAATGAAAATATTGTTCCTAAAGGATGTATATACACACTGTAAAACTTTCAAACATGTAGAATAAAAGATGGAACTTAGAAAAAGTAGTGGAGTGACCCGCATATGTGTAAATGTAAGTTGAGTATATTTCTTTTTTGTATGCTATGTTTAATCCTTATTTTTTCAGTATATTTGCTCTCATGCACATTGACTCGTGTTGGTAAGTTAATGTGTACCAATAATTTTGTTCGTTTCCTAGTAGGTGATCCTGTTCCGTGTGTTTATATGCACTACATGGAGTTTTGTGGTGCTTGTACTCTTTGGCTGTTTTCATTTTTCACTAGCTGAGTTTTGATTTTCTTTTTGAGTCTCTGTGTTATAAGGGTGTTATGTCGATTGGTTTTGGTTATCAGCTGTAACGTTTTCTAATTGTTTTAATAGTTTTTCTGCAATTTGCGGTTTTATTATACCTATTTAGCATGTGTGGGAGAACTGCTAGTTTGTGGTTATGTTGGTAATTTGATGTGGCATGTATAGCTTTGTCTGTTGCTGAAAATATCAACCTTCTGCATGTTGTTGTCACGCTTTATTTCTATAATACATCCATGAAACATATTTGTTTAGTTTTTCTCTGCCCTTGATGAACTGAATCTTCTGATGTCTGCACGAAATTTGTTTATTTCCTTTGTTGGTTTACCTAACACACATATTATATCATGCACAAAACTGAAGAAGAGAAATTTGTTAACATTGAGTATAGATTTAAGTGTCAGGAAGTCGTTTCTGGAAGTATTAGTATGGAGTGTAGCCATGTATGGAAGTGAATCATGGACGATAAATAGTTTGGACAATAAGAGAACAGAAGCTTTGGAATTGTGGTGCTACAGAAGAATGCTGAAGATTAGATGGGTAGATCACATAACTAATGAGGAGATATTGAATAGGATTGGGGAGGAGTTTGTGGCACAACTTGACGAGAGGAGGGTCCGGTTGGTAGAAGATGTTCTGAGGCACCAAGGGATCACAAATTTCGCATTGGATGGCAGCGTGGAGGGTAAAAATCGTAGAAGGAGACCAAGAGATGAATACACTAAGCATATTCAGAAGGATGTTGGTTGCAGTAAGTACTGGGAGATGAAGAAGCTTGTACAGGATAGAGTAGCATGGAGAGCTGCATCAAACCAGTCTCAGGACTGGAGACAACAACAACAACAACAACAACAACAAATAATTTTGTATCCTTTCACTGTGATTACTGCATACAAAAATTACATATCCTATATGACTGATGAATACATCTACCAATGTTCCTGATATTGGGG
The DNA here is from genome assembly GCF_023897955.1 of Schistocerca gregaria. Taxonomy (NCBI): domain Eukaryota; kingdom Metazoa; phylum Arthropoda; class Insecta; order Orthoptera; family Acrididae; genus Schistocerca; species Schistocerca gregaria. Next base: position 52,545,935 of record NC_064930.1, read on the forward strand.
ATCCCATTGGTAGATTATCTTTTTGTGTAACGTCATTTCTCAAACCGAAAGTAATTTTGAGATTTTATAGCTCTAAAGGTTTTCGTTATATCTCTAATGTTATCTGAGGGTAGTTTGTTGTATTCCAGTAGCCTCTCTTCAGTTAGTTTTATTGTGTCAGCTGTTGGAACTGTTGTGTACATTTTTTCTATGTCAAAGGAAATGAGTGAATCTGTTTGTAGTACAGTGTTAAATAAGTGTTGTCTGCGACGTGGGCACCATCTGTTATTGCAAATGGTGTTCAGGGAACGATGAGTCCAATTCTGAACATTCGTCATCTGTTTTCTTTTTTAAGCGTCTAATTCACTTGGAGAACAGAATTATAACTTTCATCAACTTTGCCTCCCCAGTAAAAGTTTTCCATATATGCATTTAAGTCGGCTCGGAAAAGTGTGACATGCATGCATATTGTGTATGACACATGTCAAACGTTATCCTTGAGCACATATGTGCAGTCTCCATGTGTGTAATATAACAAATCAGACATGCAAAATTTGAATACATCAGTTAGTTTGGACATATCTGACACTTTGATGACTAAGGATACATTCCCCACTTTAGCACATTCCTGGTGAGAGCACATGCTATTTGTGATACAGAGAGTTGCAGAGGGAAGGAAAAGGGGCAGGTGGGAAAGCAACCTACTCTGAGAATGAAATTTGACCTTGCTGTTCACCTCTTCTGGGCTATGGTGAGAAGCACAGATGTTGGGATGGAAGAGTGGCGAACCTAGCGCATGTCAGTACACACACACACACACACACACACACACACACACACACACGCACACACAAACTTAACTAATTATTTTTGAGGAGATAGCATCTCGCTCTGGTTCACTACAACAAAATATATTTTCAGTTTACAAGTAATGTGGGACGTATTCTTGGCTTTGCTGACGATAATTCGTTTTCTGTACTCCGGAGACCTAAAAAGGTAAAGCATTATACAGTGAGCTGTTTTTCAGTTGCTTACAGTTATTTAATTTGGAAAATCAGAGCAGCAGACTAAACACGAAATAGGTGAATGATAATATAAAATAAATAAAATTCGTTATAGCCCATTTACCACAAAGAGTTAAACGATTTAACGAAATTAATTAAATCTGGAGCCTTCTTTGCATTCTGTATATACAATGATGGAAAAAAATCGCAGTACCAAGAAGAAATTGTGCGACATAAACGAAAGTTGGTAGACGAGTTTCTACATCCGAAAGATGACCTCTGTTCAAATTTCATGTCGCTCGCTCAAGAGTGGTGCTAATTGCGCCACTGGAAATGGGAATGAGCGTCTGGCGTCATTGGTCAGGAGGCCCCTTACAGGACAGCTCCGGCCGCCATGGTGCAGCTCTTATTACATTCGACGTCCACCCCGGTAGCTGAGTGGTCAGCGCGACAGACTGTCAGTCCTAAGGGCCCGGGTTTGATTCCCGACTGGGTCGGAGATTTTCTCCGCTCAGGGACTGGGTGTTGTGTTGTCCTAATTATCATCATTTCCTCCCCCTCGACGCGCAAGTCGCCGGGGTGGCGTCAAATCGAAAGACTTGCACCAGGGGAGCGGTCTACCCAGCGGGAGGCCCTCGCCACACGACATCATCATCATTACATTCGACGCCACGTTGGGCGACCTGCGCGTCGGGTTGGGAGTGGAGTGGAAAAAAGCCCCGACCCAGCCGGGAATCGCACCCGGGCCCCTTAGGACTGCAGCCCGTCACGTTGACCATTCAGCTGTCGGGGCGGACATAGCGCCACTATGAGGACACAGATCAGGTATACTTTTAAATACACGGTCGTGGGAATTAGTTACATTTGCGACTGTATGTGGTGAGTTGATGTTAGTCACGAATGCCTGCACGGTGACAAAGATGCCGTTATCGACACCTCTCTGAGTTCGAATGAGGTTGTGTAATACGGTTATGGGGAGCTGGATGTTCCTTCCGCGATATTGCAGAAAGACTTGGGAGGAAAGTAGCCTCTGCACATGACTGCCGGCATCAGTGGGCACGCGAATGTACGGCCGCAGAAAGACTGCGCTCTGGTCAGCCACGTGGCAGTACGGAGAGCGAGGTCCATCGTGTTTAGCGCATCATACTGCATCTGCAGTGACACAACCAACTGTTACAAATCGGTTCCTTCAAGGATAGCTCTGTACCAGACGTTTCGCAGTGTGCATTCCTCTGGACCCAAACCACCGCCATTTGTGACTTTGGTGATGACAAGCGAAGCTCATTGGAGAGCAGTGTGGAGCTCTGTTGCGTACTCTGATGAAAGCTGTTTCTGCATCGGCGTCAGCGATGGTCGTGTGTTGGTTACGATTAGACTAGATTAGTACTTTTTCCATAGACCATGAATACGACACTTCGTAATGATGTGGAACGTGTCAGGTTAATAAAAGGTGTCTATACAAGATATTACATTAGGCAAAATATTACATGACACTCAATATTTTTAATTTTTTTTTTTTTTTGGGGGGGGGGGGGGGGTGAGGGTTCGGAAATTACCCACTTACTATATCCAAAAATGAGTAGAAGGAGTTGCCATTCAGAAATTCTTTTAATTTTAAATGCTATATGGCTATCTGTCAGACTTTTGATGCTATTAGGTAAGTGACCAAAGACTTTTGTCGCAGCATAATTTACCCCCTTCTGAGCCAAAGTTAGATTTAACCTTGAGTAGTGTAGATCAGCCTTTCTCCTAGTGTTGTAGCCATGTACACTGCTACTACTTTTGAATTCGTTCCGATTGTTAATAACAAATTTCCTAAGTGGATATATATATATTGTGAGGCTACAGTGAAGATTTCTAGCTCTTTGAATAAGTGTCTGCAGGATGATCTTGGATGAGCTCCAGCAATTATTCTGATTACACGCTTTTGTGCAATGAACACTCTTTTACTCAATGATGAGTTACCCCAGAATATGGTGCCATACGAAAGCAGAAAATGAAAATAGGCGTGGTAAGCTAATTTACTCACATGTATATCGCCAAAATTTGCAATGACCCTAATAGCATAAGTAACTGAACTCAAACGTTTCAGCAGATCCTCAGTGTGTTGTTTTCCAGTTCAACCCCTCATCAATGCATACACCTAGAAATTTTCAGTATTCTACCTTAGCTACCAATTTCTGATTGAAGTCGACATTTATGAATGGTGTCATTCTATTTACTGCGTGGAACTGAATATACTGTGTTTTGTCAAAGTTTAATAAGAGCCCATTTGCAGAGAACCACTTAATGATTTTCTGAAAAACACCGTTTACAATTTCACCAGTCAATTCTAGTCTGTCGGGTGTGATAGCTATACTTGTATCATCGGCAAAAAGTACCGGCTTTGCATCTTCGTGAATATAGAATGGCAAGTCATTAATATATATTAAGAACATCAGAGGACCCAAGACTGAACTTTGCGGCACCCCACCCTTGCTTGTTCCCCAGTTTGAGAAATCACCAGTTTTTTGCATATTATGTGAGATATTTATTTCAACTTTCTGCACTCTTCCAGTTAGGTATGATTGAAACCATTTGAGCACTGTTCCATTCATGCCACAGTACTTGAGCTTATTTAGAAGTATTCCATGATTTACACAATCAAAAGCCTTTGATAGATCACAAAAAATCCCAACGGGTGATTTCCAGTTACTCAGAGCATTTAATATTTCATTAGTGATATTATATGTAGCGATTTCCGTTGAAAAACCTCTCTGGAAACCAAACTGGCATTTTCTTAAAACTTTATTTTTACAAAGGCGTGAAGCTACTCGACAATACATTACTTTTTCAAGAATTTTGGATAAGACAGTCAGAAAAGAGATTGGGCGGTAGTTATTGACATCAGACGTATCCCCTTTTTAATGCAGTGGTTTAACAATGGCGCACTTCAGTCTATCTGGGAAAATACCCTGCTCCAGAGAGCTATTACATATGCAGCTAAGAATCCCACTTTTATTATCCTGCTGGAAATGCCATCAATTCCATGTGAGCTTTTATTCTTGAGAGAGTTCATTATCTTCCTAATTTCAGAAGGAGAGGTGGGTGGAATTTCAATTGTATCAAATGGTGTGGGTAAGGCCTCTTCCATTAACTGCCTTGCTTCTTCTAATGAACATTTAGATCCTATTTTCTCTGCAACATTTAAAAAATAATTACTTAAAATGTTTTCGACTTCCGGCTTGTTTTTTATCAAGTTCCGATAAATGTTTTCGACTTCCGGCTTGTTGTTTATCAAGTTTCCATTCACTATGATAATGATGCCATCATCCTGTACTCTTGGTTGTCCTGTCTCCCTTGTTATAATATTCCAAATTGTTTTGATTTTGTTAACAGAGGTATTAATCTCACACACGATGCACATGCTTCTAGACTTTTTAATAATCTTTCTTAATGTAGGAGAGTAGTTTTTATAATATTTGGCTGTTTCTGGGTCATTACTCTTTCTTGTTGTTAGATACAGTTCCCCTTTGCGGTTACAAGAGGCCACGTGAGGCCCTGCACGCAACCTGCCTGTATGCTAGACACATTCAACCTATTCCTAGAGCTATGGTCTGAGGTGCGATTTTGTATGAAATCGGGAGCACTCTCGTGTTTATCCAACGCACCCTGACTTCAAAACTGTACGTCAATCTGGTGATTCGAACTGCTGTGCTGCCATTCATGAAACACTTCGAGGGGGTGTTTTACGACAGTATAACGCTCTCCCACGTGCCGCTGTTGTTACCCAGCATGCTCCACACAGTCTCGACATGTTGCCTTGGCCTGCTCGATCACCAGGTGTGTCTCCAATAGAGCAAACATTGAACATGATTGGACGATAACTCCAGCGTCTTCGACAAACAGCATGTATGAACCGACCAGGTGCAACAGGCAACGAATTTCATCCCAAATCTGACACCTGTACAATACAATGCATCCACATTTGATGCCTTACATTCAACAACGTACTTGCGGTTACGTCTGTTTTTAATGCACCGGCAGTTCACATTTGCAATGGCTTATCTTGCACTTATATTAAACTGTAATTAATCCATGTTAACCACTTATAACACTACCTATACAAATATATTCCTGAAGTTTCGTTACTCTCCAGTAATTACTTTTTGGTGTTGCGATTTTCTTCACGTCAGTGAAAAGGACATAGCCTGCCTCTGTACTCGATTGGTCAGCACAGCTGGCTGCTATGTGTAGGACCCGGTTCGATTCCTGGTTCCACCAAGGACTTATTGTTGGTGGGAGGTATGTTACAGGGTGCACTCAGCCTCATGACGTCAACTGAGGAGCTATTTAACGGAAGATTAAAGATTCCGTGGTCTGGAAGGTATGCAAAACGGCCAGGAGAGTGGTGTGTTGGCCACAGCCATTCCATATCGCATCCGCGTGATGCCACAAGGCAGAGGATGCCACAGCGGGTGGTAAATATCCCTTGGGTCTTGTCTGGCAAGGAGCTCCTTATATTAATGATATCACGTCAGAAGTGGGTGACAATTTAGTGAAGATTACAGATTACACTTCACTCATAGTAAAAATCGACCTAGTAGAAGAAGCAGAATCAAATACCTCTGCAAAGTTGAATGAAGCTTTCAAACATGTAATTGAACTGACTGTAAGTTATGTGAGAGCAAACGCAGCTTAATGTTTTTCCTGGTTACAAATCGCTCTTTGCCATAGATATAATTAATGTTGTATGTGTAGTGCAATCTTTCACTTTTTACCGTACCTTAATTCGTCGTCTGCGTTGTCTTTGTTACCGTGAGACACCGTTATACCAAGAGGAAAGGTGCGTTGATCTTAGAGCATGAGATAGGGTAACCTTAAGCCATTGACAACACACAACGGTCACGGTAGCACCTGATTCCAGAATAGCTGCAGTAGTTAGAATCTACGAACTATCCCCTCTTGACCAGGTCCCCAAAACTTAACTCGTAACGAGATCCCTTCGAAGCAAATTGTCATAAAGATCGTCTATAACGGCTTCGTACAACGATAAGAAATGTTACAGTTTACGGAATAATAACAGATACGACCAAACTGTCTTGTTTCTTCTGTTTTATTTAACGTAACTTTGTTCACAGTTTTGTTTCGCATTGACCACTCATTCACACCCCGATGCGGAGTATATGCGAGTGCCTCAACCCTAACTCCCAAGTTCCATCGAAGCCCTTTGATGAACAGTTTTGGTTGCTCGACACAAACAGTCAATGATAATGATACACTCGCCCAGCCTTTATTCATGCAATATTATATATAAATATACAGACAGGACCGAAAGATCGAGCTCTCTACCGTAAACAATAGAAGGAAATACGCTATTCAAGTTCCGTTACATCTATCTTGACTCGTATTGTTACATCGAGTCAGAACACACATTTGGTATGTCACCCTAACAGAGGAACCTTCCCATCGCACCCCCCTCAAATTTAGTTATAAGTTGGCACAGTGGATAGGCCTTGAGAAACTGAACACAGATCAATCAAGAAAACAGGAAGAAGTTGTGTGGAACTATGAAAAAAATAAGCAAAATATACAAACTGATTAGTCCATGCGCAACATAGGCAGCATCAAGGATAACGTTGGGCTAGTAGCATTCGGTGCTCGGCCGCCGAGCAGGACGGACGTGTGGCGGCAGCGCTGGGAGGGCTGGCGCGAACAGCGGCTGTGTCGCTCTTACGAAGGTCAGTACAGCGCTTTGTTTACTTTGCATCCTTCACTGCTTTAAAATGACAAAATGAACGAAATTAACTGTGGAAGAAGAGATACGGTTAGATTCACTTTTGATTGGATCGGTAAAAGACCAAAGGCTTTTCAGATCAAAAGGTGGCTTTCAGAAACAGTTAAGATCACAGGAGACGAAATTATTGGCGATCATCTTTCCTTTGTTTCCAATTCTGTCTTTTTGAAATTGATTTCCTCTGATTTGTGCTCCTCGATAGTTGACAAGTGTGGTGGCAAAATGAAATTTGATCGCGCAGACGGAACCGTTAGTGACGTTCTTGTTTCCCGTGCTGGGCGAGGCATTCGAACAGCGCGAGTTTCCGAACTGCCTTTCGAGATCCCTGCCGGAGCAATCAGTGCTGCTCTTCAGCCCTATGGTAGGGTTATATCTAATATTGCAGAAAAGCGGTGGGAGCAATATATGTCTCCCGTTTTGAATGGAGTTGGACAGATTAAGATTGAGCTCGTACGACATGTCCCTTCTTATTTGAATATCTGTGGCCATCGCGCTCTCATAATTTATGGTGGGCAGCCACGGACTTGTGCGTTACGTAACGCCACAGGGCACGTCAGAAGTGAGTGCAGTAGAAGGCGGGTTCCTCAGTTAGCGACTAACGAGGCGGCTGTCCCAGGACAAGTTGTTACCATGCAAGTGGCGTACGCTGCTGCGGCAGCTAGCCGGGCCCCCTATCAACAGGATATGGCCGAGCAGGCGGGACCTTCCGACGCGCGCACGGAAACTGACGGGAAACGAAGCGGGGTTGACTAACGATGACAATCAGGATCTGGCCAGTAGTGACGTCACTGAGGGCGCACCGCGCTTGCCGCCTGAGTCTCACAACTCTTCCAACGAGCGACAAGCTTCATCGATAATACCTGATGTAGACATACTAGAGTGCGAAGCGGTAGTTACACACGAAAGGGCCAACATCCCAGAGGGAACTACACTGGATGGACATAAATTGGAAGTGGTACAACAGAAAACTGACAACCACACAGATGACAGGATACCACAGACAGGTTCAGGAGACGTCAAAGGAAAAGGAGGGGCGCAAGAAGACGAACCAATGACACCACCCGTCTCACGTGTCGTAGAAACAGCAGCAACGGCCGACTCCGAAATTAGCGGAGCTCGAAAATCTTCCGCCACGAAGGCGGGACAGGTGACTTCTCCTCGACCTTCCACGGAGTCGCCAGGAAGTTCGCCAAAGGTTTCACCGACGATTTCACCAAAATCATCAAAAAACAAAAAGAGACGAAGAGCACATGAAGCTGCAGAGAATTTGGCCCCTGCTTTAAGAGAGCGGCTGAGGAAGATACAGGAGACCGAAAAGAAGGACGAAGATACACAAAAGGAGGCGGTGCGAGTCTTCGGATCGTAACAAGAGACAAGAACGGGCTGACACGCCACACGGAACATTTGGACCCTTGCATGGCAATACGACATCAGATGTGGACAATGAGACCCTACTTGGACAGGGACGTGGACACGACATCACCGAGCCACGATTTAACTGGGCGGGCGAAGAGGAGGATCAGACCGATGCAGTGGGGGCGGAAGGGGCATTTGAGGAAGAACTTTTTTATTAAAAATTGTCACACCGAACTCTAAGAAGAAAGAAGAAAAAAAGAGAAAAGAAGGAAAACCGTCAATGGAATAAAAGTAAAATAAAATAACACTATATATATATCTAACCCGAAGTTATTGTACGCGGCTCCAATACCGTGTCCTCTGTTTACTGTCTTGTGGCGTCTCACAGTGGAACATACATATAACGTGACCACTTTAAATATAAACAAAATTCAGAGTCAAGCAAAGGTAGCTGCACTGAAGGACTTTCTGTATCAGTCAGATACAGATATCGCCTTCCTGCAGGAAGTTAATGTCAAAGAATTGTATGTTTCAGGGTACAAAGAGGTGTTGAATGTGGCTCCAGAAAACGCGTGTGGAGCAGCCATTCTTGCTAAAGAAGGGATCGAGATGACAAACGTTTGCCTTTTAGAGTCGGGGAGGGGAATTATCTGCAAAATCTTTAACACCCTTGCCCGATTTAGGTTTTCTTGTGGATGTGATAATCACTCCCAAAAAGGTGATGAAAACATAAGAGTTTGTCACATAAACTGCAACAAATGAATGCAACTGTTTTACAGTCGCACAGTTTTCCCTGTGCTCTGCCAAAACATATGTTTTTAACGTTTTCAAATTTTTCCGTGTCTAGACTGTCAAATCTTGCATATGTCCAACCAAATCTGAACATGTCCTGCAATTTTGGAGAGCAAAGTTGATTATGTGTGACTACCTGAACTTTGATAATTGTCTGAAAATAAAAAATTAAACTTTTCACCCCAGGGAAAATTTGAAGCAAGGACCTTTCGTTTCGCAGCTACTCACGCTAACTACGGGACCACGGCACAACTGAACTTACACAAACACACACCTTGATGTTGCTTATGTTGCGCATGGACATCTCAGTTTGTATATTTTGCTTATTTTTTTTCATAGTTCCACACAGCTTCTTCCTGCTTTCCCAATTGGTCTGTGTTCAGGTTTTCAAGGCCGACCCGTTGTGCCAACTTATAACTAAATCTGAGGGGGTGCGATGGGAAGGTTCCCTTATAAGTATAAAGTGCTAATTTACCTTTAATGTAACTCGGTCGTCGTTAATTATCTTCTTTATGTGGAGGTCCTACAAAGGAATATCTCCGTAGAACCGTTTGTTCCACTGGAAAGACTTCAACTCTTCTCCTTTGTAGGTGTTATTGGTGGAAGGAAAAACGATATGTACTCTGATTACAAAGTGACGTCACCATTTCAACATTGATTGTCTTGTATTTGGGTCAGCTGGGGTACTATTACAGGGGTGTAGCTAGGGGTTGGGGTTGGCAATAGTGGCCTCCGCCAGGGGCCCCGCGACCGGTCTGGTACGAGAAATCGTGGAAAAATTTGCTGCAGAACGGAGAAGAGATGGTAAAGGAAGACGCTCTGATGACGAGAATCCTCTTCGCTTTTCTGGGAGGCACTTTCCTCATGTCACTCCAAGTGGCCAGTCCAAGAACAGCAGACTATGGCGTAGATGTGCAGTCTGCTCGAAACAGAATGTGCACGGCAGCCTGTATTATCTTTTTAGATAAACTTCTGAAAAATACTACTACTACTAATTTATTCTTGATTTTTTGACCGTGCTCAGCTGATATATATTACCCAAGCTGAACCTTCCTACTCCATGAACTTTTTTATCAGAGCACGGGAGCACATAACCTTGCAAACCACTTTTGACATATTCATCTTCCTGCAAATGCATAAAGTGCGACTGTGGTCAGATCCAGTTGACATATTTCTTGTTTAATTGGGCAAGTAAACGTAAACTCTATATTCACGGTAAGTAAATATTATTTACTTGTTATGTTAGCTTATGGTAACAGTTGCAAAATATTACCTTAACAAAGTACCTAGAAAGTCATATTAGACCTATTTAATAACAGTTATCACATACACCTATAAACAAGATTCGTTGTTAATATTACTGGTCTCATTAATCTTTCTGTGGTAATTGCCATATCAAATCTTTTTACCTTATTCTTTTATCTCCGCTGAGTCGACAATTTATCATCAGATTTGAGGTTCTGAAGGAACATACATCCTTTTGTACTCTCGCCAGGTCAGGGCAATTTCGACTTGCCCAAACGTTTGGGGGTGAGGATTTTGAAGCACGAGGCCTAACGAGAGCGACGTACAACAAGTCATGCTGAATGCACCGTGTCCATTTGCTACTCAAATAGGATACAATAATTATTGAACTGTCAATATTTTCCATACAGTCGTCCTCAGCAAACTGTTGATTGGTTTTAAAGCTTTGTACAATAACCAGATATATTTGCTGCCATGACAAACTCAGTTGCCATTATTATAAATTATCTTATGTATCTATTACATATCCAAAATATGTGTGTGTTATTTATTAGTTTCGGAAACTTGTTCTTTTGAGTAACATTGCACAGAAGGTATGTTTCTAGTACACACTTATATTTATCTAAAGAAACGAAAAATATTGGTGGACACTACGTGAAATTCCAATAGCGAAATACGGAAATGGGCTTTAATAACTAATTCGTTCTGGACGGCATACATTTAACAAAGCAACTAGCCCAAAAGAATGTGGACTTTGAAGCGCGAATTCTTGCCACAGCCCTTCAACAATACATTTTCGAAGTTTAGTAAACGCCTATACAAGTTAGTATACAACCATCTGCACGAACAGTTCGACGTCATTACCCTTGACGCTGCATCACAGACAGGAGCGCCTGCGATGGTGCACCCAACATAATACCCTCAAGTAAAACCAGGAGCGCTGCAGTACGCCCCGCCTCGTGGAGGTGGAATCACGTGACCGGCCTTTGACCGTTGTGGTGGGGAGACTGCAAATTCTGTGTGAAACTTGAGTCTTGCCCCCGTGTTGTGTGTCGCCAATTCGCAGAAGGACCTCGGTGCCGACACTAATCCCGTCGACCGTGAGGCTGACTGCCCCCTCAAGGGCTCGTCGAAGCTTCACTCACAGTTACACTCACCAGTTCATCTGTGGCTGTGTAGCAGGAGCAGGCGCTCAGTCGTACATCTAGGAAGGTGAGTCATGTCTTCTGTTATAGCAATATGTTTCCTGTGCACATGCTCATGGCTCATAAGCAGCTACGATTCATTCATGTTTGAATGAAACCCTTATTTTGTTTTATCAGGCAGTGAAACATTTTCCCCGTTTTTCTCCCAGTACCATCGCACTATTTATGATTTGACGCTTCTTACGTATATCTGCTTAATTTATGGACTGGTTTTTTTTTCGCAGTCAATTTTTTGATTTGAAATTCGTAGCAGTGGGTAAAACTATATTATAACAATATATACGTATCAAAATCTGTGGAAAGTCATACATATGTCACTATAAGTTTCAATCGACACAGGTGTTGCCTAAAGCGTCCCTAGGGAAGATACTAAAATTATCAGTCTTGTTATTAACGAGTAAATAAAAAACCAGAGTTTAACTTTTGATTATTCAAAACAATATGAACTCATTCATTACAATGCCAGTCATACAATTTTTCTTTCTCACAACTATATTTCATTTACTAAAATTAATAAATATGAACATACTCGTGTTTGATAATTGTAGCACCTTTATTGTTTATTTCAGTAACATTTGACATGCTGTCATAGGGGATTTGGCTGTTTGCCATATTGTTTATAACAGACGTACCAGTTAAAATTAGACATAAGATTTAAAAGTATTGAAATCAGTTGTTTTATCCTAAATATCATCACATTCGATAAATATCAAAGTGACGCTAATTTCGTTATAATCTCAGATGAACGTTTTTGATAAAAGCAAGCAGAGTTAAAGAAGCAACTTTGCTGTATGTGCCAAGTAGAAACGAGGTATTGATAGTATCTCTGAATTTTTTCCACTGTATGTTATGCCACGTGGGGCACGAAGTGTCCCTTCATGCATTCCACTGAGACTCTCCGGATTAAGAAATCAAGCAGAATTTTCTTGCATTTCTCAAAGCGTTTCTATGGAATACAGAACACAGAACGACAACAATAACTTTCTTTAAAACGGAAATAAAGCCTGACGTGTGAAAAATGCTAGATGTTTATTTCTCTCTCTCTCACACACAATTTTCTCTGTACGTAAGGCTGGTATTATCAGGCGTGAACCAAAGCTTCTGGTCCATTCACACAGGTAACAATGAAAAACCAGATTAATAACGGGCATTATTGTGTAAAAAAGTGTCAACAGCAGATGTTGAATGCAAAGCCACCTTTGTATTTTTCACCTTTGATTGAAAGTGTCCTTCTAACGCTCATTCTCTTTCTAATATCAGATCTACGTGCATTGTGCATTCAAGGTTCACTAAAACTGGCGATACCGCACTAGTCAATCTGCATTCTTAAAACAAGCTCTGAGCACTAAAGTTTCAGTAATGTCTGGTTGAGATATGTTTCTCGACATACATTGTATCTCTGTGTGGGAATTTTTTTCATACAAATACGCTAACTGTAAATTCTCTAACTCTTACATCGTTAGTATTTACTCTAAAGCAACATCGTGTGCGCATTGTGGTTTCCCTGGCAATAAAATTTGTTTGAATTCAAAGAAATATTAAAAAGTCACACATTTATTGTCACAGTAATTTCTGATATACTTCTGCATTGTTATGCTGCTTTGGTTTTTTACCTTGATATTTCACATTCAGACCAAATTAAACAATCGCTGGATAATCTTTCTCTATAGCTTACTCCTAGTCTCTTCAGAATTTCGAACATCTTGCGACATTTTACATTGTCGAAAGATTTTTCTAGGTCGACAAATCCTATGAAAGTATCTTGATTTTTCTTCACTCTTCCACCCATTATCAGTCGCAGTGTCGTGACTGCCTCTCTGGTGCCTTTAATTTCCTTAAAGCCAAACTGATCGTCACCTAACAGATCCTCAATATTCTTTTCCATTCTTATATGTACACTACTGGCCATTCAAATTGCTACACCAAGAAGAAATGCAGATAATAAACGAGTATCCATTGGACAAATATATTATACTAGAACTGACGCGTGATTACATTTTCACGGAATTTGGGTGCACAGATCCTGAGAAATCAGTACCCAGAACAACCACCTCTGGCCGTAACAACGGCCTTGATACGCCTGAGAATTGAGTCAAACACAGCTCTGATGGCGTGCACAGGTAGAGCTGCTCACGCAGCTTCAACACGATACCACAGTTCATCTAGAGTAGTGACTGGCGTATTGTGACGAGCCAGTTGCTCGGCCGCCATTTACCAGACGTTTTCAGTCGGTGAGAGATCTGGAGAATGTGCTGGCCAGGGCACCACTCGAACATTTTCTGTATCCACAAAGGGCGGTACAGGACCTGCAACATGTGGTCGTGCATTATCCTGCTGAAATGTAGGGTACACAGGGATCGAGTGAAGGGTAGAGCCACGGGTCTTAACACATCTAAAATGTAACGTCCACTGTTCAAAGTGCCGCCAATGCGAACAAGAGGTGACCGAGACGTGTAACCAATGGCACCCCGTACAATCACGCATGGTGATACGCCAGTATGGCGATGACGAATACACGCTTCCAATTTGCGCTTACCGCGATGTCGCCAAACGCGGATGCAACCATCGTGGTGCTGTAAACAGAACCTGGATTCATCCGAAAAAATGACGTTTTGCCATTCGTGCACCCAGGTTCGTCGTCAAGTACACCATCTCAGGCTCTCCTCTCTGTGATGCAGCGTCAAGAGTAACCGCAGCCATGGTCTTCGAGCTGATATTCCATGCTGCTGCAAACGTCGTCGAACTATTCGTGCAGATGGTTGTTGTCTTGCAAACGTCTCCATCTGTTGACTTAGGGATCGAGACGTGGCTGCACGATCCGTTACAGCCATGCAGATAAAATGCCTGTCATCTCGACTGCTAGTGATACGAGGCCGTTGGGATCCAGCACGGCGTTCCGTATTACCCTCCTGAACCCACCGATTTCATATTCTGCTAACAGTCATTGGATTTCGACCGGCGCGAGCAGCAATGTCGCGATACGTTAAACCGCAATCGCGATAGGCTACAATCCGACCTTTATCAAAGTCGGAGACGTGATGGTACGCATTTTTCCTCCTTACACGAGGCATCACAACAATGTTTCACCAGGCAACGCCAGTCAACTGTTGTTTGTGTATGAGAAGTCGGTTGGAAACTTTCCTCGTGTCAGCACGTTGTAGTGTGTCGCCACCGGTGCCAACCTAGTGTGAATGCTCTGAAAAGCAAGTCATTTGCGTATGACAGCATCTTCCTGTCGGTTAAATTTCGCATCTGTGGCACGTCATCTTCGTGGTGTAGCCATTTTAATGGCCAGTAGTGTATTATTCTCGTCGGTATCTTCGATGCATAAGATATTAATCTTATTGTCCGGTAGTTCTCACATCTATCTGCCTTTGCTATCTTCGGAATTGTGTCGTAATATTTTTCCGAAAGTTTGATGGTACGTCGCCAGTCTCATAGATTCTACTCACCTAGTTGAACAGTCGTTTGGTCGCTTCTTCTCCCAATGACTTCAGAAATTCCGATGGAATATACCTAACCAGTCAGCCTTATTTGATTTCAAGTCCTCAAAGCCCTTTTAATACTGTGTCCTCTTTGTCTTCCATGTCGACACTCGTCTCTTCTTCTAGCACTCCAACTGACACGGCTTCCCCCTAATAGAGTCCTTCGATGTATTCTTCCCGCCTAGCCGCCCTCTGCTTTGCGCTCGGCAGTGGACTTCCCACTGCACCCTTAGTGTGACCACCGTTGCTTTTAACCCGGCAGCGCACGCATCTGGAAACGGGACGCACAAACGTCAAACACGTAGCTGTTCTTTCAGACCCTTACAGATTACATCGATTTTAATTACATCAGACGACTCTTACTGTTATCTTTTATATGTGCCGACAAGATGGCTTCATTTAACCAATATTCAGACATTGTATTAATGTGAAGATTTCTCCGTGGTCTGACAGACCAGCTGAGTTTACTGCCTGGTTAATTTCCCAGAATTTTGTTTTCACTTTTCTATATGCTGAATCAGTCTTACCGACGATCATTTCATTTTCAGTTTCTTCACATTTTTCCTGCAGCCATTTTCCCTTAGCTTCCCTGCATTTCCAATTTATTTCATTCGTAAGTGACTTGTATTTCTGTATTCCTGAATTTCCCTGAACATTTTTATACTTCCTTCTTTCATCGATCACATGAAGTATTTCCTCTGTTCCCCATGGCTTCTTCGTATTTACCTTCCTTGTTCCTATGTTTATCATCCCAACATCTGTGATTGCTGTTTTTGGAGATGTCCACTCTTCTTCACTTGTACTTCCTACTGTGCTATTCACGACCGCAGTATCCGCAGCCTTCCTTATCTTCAAATGCGTCTCATCATTCCTCAGAGATTTGGTATCCCATTTAATTCCCGATTGGTTCTTTCGGACGGTTCTCTTAAACTTAAACCTGCTCTTCATCATTACTAAATTGTGATCTGAGACTATATCGGCTCCTAGGTACACTCTACAATCTAATATCTTATTTGTAGTGATCTTTTGCATGCACACACATTTGCGTAGATATCTGTGCAGACAAATCGTAACGTGTGGACCGGCTTTTCCTTGTAAGCGCCAACACACTAAATAAATGCTTTCGTGATTTCCTTTAGGTAACTTCCACTGTGTCTCAGCAGATGAAATTTGGCATGTGGGTTTAAGTGACGTCAACTACAAGTGGCAGAAATGAAGGCAAGTTTCGACGTGACAAGTCTGATTATCTCGCCTAGATTCGGCCTGACGTGGGGAGAGTCCTCGAGCCAATTGGTGGTACTTCAGCCCAGAGGGTTCTTTTACGTGTGGCCCACTATAAACTGTTCATATGTTATTGTTATTATTACGTGTATAGGTTCATTTTATTTTCATTTATACTTCATTCCAGGTTAAAACATTTCCTTTCATACAACAAAGAGATGGGATCTAAAAAACTCTCTGGTAGGGCATTTAAAGAACTAAGAAAAGAAAAGGAATGAACTGCAATTCTCCTTTCAGGAGACTTGAAAAATTGGCTAAAACCCAACAAGAGGGTGGACACACGTAACACTGCAACAGATGAAGATGAGAGTAATGCCGATTTTGAATATGATGATACGGAAACACATCCACATACAAATGATGACAACCAACCACAACCATCATATAGCCCCACCAGTTTAAAAAAAAAAAACAACTGTGAGGAGTACAAATCTTCCACATATAGTTCTTTAGATGAGGAAGGATCAGCAGTTGGTTGTCATGATTTACTTCAACTAGAAGAAGACTGTTCACCAGAAATAGGTGAAATAGTTTTTAATGGTCCAAAAAATGGCCTAGCTATCCATTGATTACTCATAGTATTCGAATTGTACTGGTTGAACGTGGCCCTGAAATAGTTGACGTATCAACCTTCAAGTTTCCCGTGTCGGATGGAGATAGACGTTTCGATGGCAAGTGGTTTTACAAAAAGCTCCCAAATGGCGAACGTGTGCGAAGACAATGCTTACTTTATAGCCAGTCGGAAGAATATTTTGTTTTCCCTGTCTTCTCTTTGGGAAGGAAAGTCATCTTCATTTTCAGATTTTAATAAAGGCTTCAATGACTGGAAACACTTAAACCCTCTCATTTACAATCACGAAAACTCGTCCAGCCACAGGTTGTGTTGCATACAGTGGAAAGATTTGTAAAACCGACTAAAACAAAAGAAAACTGTAGATGATGAAATTCAAGAAAGTATTCAGAAGGAGGTAGAGAAGCAGAGGAACATACTGAAAGTAGGCACAGATGTAATTATATTTTGTGCTAAGAATAATCTACCACTTTGAGGAACAGCTAAAAAAGAAATCATTGGCGAGTCAAGTAGTGAAGTTTTTTTTACGCACAATAGAACTAATAAGTCTCTAACATACTAAACTAGCAGAACATATGACATACGTTAAATCAAATAAAATGGCACTGAGTTACTTTTCCACTGAAGTCTGAAATGAGCTCATAACTTTGACTGGAAGTAATGTAAGGCAGAAAATCTTGAATCAAATAAAAAATGGAAAATACTTTTCGATCATCTTTGACTGCACACCAGACATTGTTCACATTGAGCAAATGAGTCAAGTTATTAGATTTGTGAACTTGTCACATGGGAAGTGTCAAGTTAAAGAGTTTCATAGGCTTTATCAACACTAATGAAAAAACAGATGAAGGCATTTCAGTGGACATTCTTAAAAAACTTAAAGAAGATGGGCTAAGTATTGATAATTGCAGAGGTGAGGGTAATGATAATGGCAGCAATATGGCTGGAAAATATATCGGTGTGCAAGCTCAGATCCTAAAACAAAATGATAGTGCTCGGTTGGTACCATGAGCTGCACATAGTTTAAACCTTATCGGATCGCATGCTGCCGCTGTTTCGCCTCTAATGATTACTTTTTTTTCGAACAGTTCAAAAGACGTTTACTTTCTTCAGTGGCTCTACAGAAAGGCGACAAGCTGTATTAAGTAACTTCGACATTACGTTGAAGGGTCATTGTGACACTAGGTGGTCAACCAAACAAAGAGCAGCCACCGCTTTAAAAATAACAGTGAACGAATAGTATGCAGGTGTGGAGGAGACGGCTGATATTAACCAAGACAAATGGAACCTGGAAACGTCAGTTGGGGCTCAAGGACCCATCAAGCAAATCGACTTCAGAGTCCTATGTCTTTTGCATCTGTGGGAAAGCTTTCTAGTCTCGATTGATAAAATCAGCAAGTCACTTCAGAAAGAGGCTGTTGTAGTCGACAAAGCTAGCAAAATGACAAAGGGATTGTCAAATACGATTCAGGAAATCGGATATGAAGGTATTGGTCCAGAAATCGACTATGCAACAAAGCAAGCGCAAGAAATCAGTATCGATGATAATTTTGCTGGTAAAAGATAAAAGATCATAAGCCAACATCTTTCAGATTCAAACAAAGAAATGCGTGATGATGATCTCGACTCAAAACAGGAGTTTCAGAGGGAAATAAATTTGGTTTATGATCAAATCCTGACAGAACTCACGAAGAGGTGTGAGGCAATGGCTTCAATATCTTCAGAATTTTATTTTTTAACGGGAGAAGCTCTAGAAAAAGAGCCACTTGATGTTCTTCTTAAACATGCTGCAGATTTTGGGATTAAATGTTCACATGATGTAAATGTAGTTGAGCTGTGACAAGAATTGGAAATTTTTCGAATGCAAACTAAAGAACTCATTAACGACGCTGAAAAAGCAACACCACTTGACATTCTTAAAAAGATTCAAGAGCTTTCTTTAGAAGGTATATATCCGAATATCTAAATAGCTCATAGAATTTACTTAACACTTCCTGTTACGGTGGCATCTTGTGAGCGAAGCTTCAGTAAAATCTCATCAAGAGTTATTTAAGATCATCAATGGCACAAGAACGTTTGTCAAATTTAGCCATTTTAGCGATTGAACATGAAGAGGTAGCGAAACTTAACTTAGAGGAATTAATTGATAATTTTGCAAAAATCAAAGCCAGGAAAGTAGCATTTAATTAGTTTAACTGAGCTTAATAACGGCGTTAAATTAAATTTCATATAGTTATTCCTAGCAACTCAATGTATTTTGAAGGAGACTCTGTAAAATATAACGAGTTTTTGTATTTAAATGTGTGTTTCTTAATCCTTCATAACACCTTTGATTCTGGGCTGTAAATTAGTTTCGTTCTGTCTTAAATTTCTGTAAATTAACAATACTGCATAATATATTTGGGCAACGGCCTTGCCATAGTGGATACACCGGCTCCCGTGAGATCACCGAAGTTAAACGCTGTCGGGCGTGGCTGGCACTTGGATGGGTGACCATGCAGCCGCCATGCGCTGTTGCCATTTTTCGGGGTGCACTCTGCCTTGTGATGCCAATTGAAGAGCTACTCGACCGAATAGTGGCGGCTCCGGTCAAAGAAAACCATCATAATGACTGGGAGAGTAGTGTGCTGACCACACGCCCCTCCTATCCGCATCCTGAATGAGGATGACACGGCGGTCGGATGGTCCCGATGGGCCACTTGTGGCCTGAAAACGGAGTGCTTATAATATATTATTCAAGAAACGCCTTCAATTTTCTTGGGACAAGGGAAAATATCAATCTCTCTGTATTGATAAGGGGATGCATTCTTTGCATCCTGGGGGGGGGGGGGGGGGTCTTTAGAGGGTGCCATTTTAAATTCTTGCCAGAGGCGCAACATACCTAGGGTACACCACTGTGCATAAATAACGATCACTTCGCATCTTGGAGGAGATACAATTTAATTCAAACAACATCCGCCTTGAAGGCCCGACAAGAAGCAAGTGGCAGTTGATTTTAGAGCTTCCTATGTTCGTTGCTGTTTTCATTCTCAGAGAGGGTGTCTGCTCCGAAACAGTTAAGGCACCGCCATGCTGCGACGTCGAAACATAAAAGGCCCCACCCACAGCACGTGAAGACATTTACTTCCCGTAGCGCCTTGCCAATTACTCGAACCGTACTCTTCTGTGTTCTGATTTGCATAAACGTAAAACAAAACGACCACGCACAGTATCTGTTTAGAGACTTATTCCCTATCTAATAGTACTTTGCTACACTCCTGGAAATTGAAATAAGAACACCGTGAATTCATTGTCCCAGGAAGGGGAAACTTTATTGACACATTCCTGGGGTCAGATACATCACATGATCACACTGACAGAACCACAGCCACATGGACACAGGCAACAGAGCATGCACAATGTCGGCACTAGTACAGTGTATATCCTCCTTTCGCAGCAATGCAGGCTGCTATTCTCCCATGGAGACGATCGTAGAGATGCTGGATGTAGTCCTGTGGAACGGCTTGCCATGCCATTTCCACCTGGCGCCTCAGTTGGACCAGCGTTCGTGCTGGACGTGCAGACCGCGTGAGACGACGCTTCATCCACTCCCAAACATGCTCAATGGGGGACAGATCTGGAGATCTTGTTGGCCACGGTAGTTGACTTACACCTTCTAGAGCACGTTGGGTGGCACGGGATAAATGCGGACGTGCATTGTCCTGTTGGAACAGCAAGTTCCCTTGCCGGTCTAGGAATGGTAGAACGATGGGTTCGATGACGGTTTGGATGTACCGTGCACTATTCAGTGTCCACTCGACGATCACCAGAGGTGTACGGCCAGTGTAGGAGATCGCTCCCCACACCATGATGTCGGGTGTTGGCCCTGTGTGCCTCGGTCGTATGCAGTCCTGATTGTGGCGCTCACCTGCACGGCGCCAAACACGCATACGACCATCATTGGCACCAAGGCAGAAGCGACTCTCATCGCTGAAGACGACACGTCTCCATTCGTCCCTCCATTAACGCCTGTCGCGACACCACTGGAGGCGGGCTGCACGATGTTGGGGCGTGAGCGGAAGACGGCCTAACGGTGTACGGGACCGTAGCCCAGCTTCATGGAGACGGTTGCGAATGGTCCTCGCCGATACCCCAGGAGCAACAGTGTCCCTAATTTGCTGGGAAGTGGCGGTGCGGTCCCCTACGGCACTGAGTAGGATCCTACGGTCTTGGCGTGCATCCGTGCGTCGCTGCGGTCCGGTCCCAGGTCGACGGGCACGTGCACCTTTCGCCGACCACTGGCGACAACATCGATGTACTGTGGAGACCTGACGCCCCACGTGTTGAGCAATTCGGCGGTACGTCCACCCGGCCTCCCGCATGCCCACTATACGCCCTCGCTCAAAGTCCGTCAACTGCACATACGGTTCACGTCCACGCTGTCGCGGCATGCTACCAGTGTTAAAGACTGCGATGGAGCTCCGTATGCCACGGCAAACTGGCTGACACTGACGGCGGCGGTGCACAAATGCTGCGCAGCTAGCGCCATTCGACGGCCAACACCGCGGTTCCTGGTGTGTCCGCTGTGCCGTGCGTGTGATCATTGCTTGTACAGCCCTCTCGCAGTGTCCGAAGCAAGTATGGTGGGTCTGACACACCGGTGTCAATGTGTTCTTTTTTTCCATTTCCAGGACTGTATTTGAACTCGCTGATCTTTCCTTGTCATAAATGGAGGTGGGAATTCCGGTCCAGTATTTTGGTGCAAATTATGTTCCTATACTGTGGTGATGTACTGCTCGGAGTGTTTGCATCAGTTGTTCTATGCTATGAAGTCCACTGCAAGTGGAGAGAACTGTAAAAAAAATGCCGATGAAAAAAATGCAGAATAAACCTCGCAAAGTAAGTTCCGCATGGATTTGTTAACGTGCATAGCTGATACAATGTAACAAATGTCAATTACTGCTGCTAACCAAGAATCATTTATTTCGTAGAGTACTTGTGAACTGCAGTACTATAGGATTTATTTAGTGTGCAACACAGCTATGAATGCTAAGAAGAAACCGTATGTGTTAAAGTGTTTTAATGAGAACGTGAGCTGAATATAATCCATATTTTGCATTATTTGTTTTTCAGGGGATTAAAACTTCAGAGGTATCCAGTGTCTCAGGCTCCACGGTAAGTGATTTTATAGCGTTACTTACTATAGTTTTGTTAATTTCTGTGTTCAATTGTTGTTGTGCTCTTCAGTCCTGAGACTGGTTTGATGCAGTTCTCCATGCTACTCTATCCTGTACAAGCTTCTTCATCTCCCAGTACCTAATGCAACCTACATCCTTCTGAATCTTCTTAGTGTATTCATCTCTTGGTCTCCCTCTACAATTCCTAGCCTCCACGCTGACCTCCAGTACTAAACTGGTGATCCCTTGATGCCTCAGAACATCTCCTACCAACCGATCCCTTCTTCTAGTCAAGTTGTGCAACAAAATTCTCTTCTCCCCAATCCTATTCATTACCTCCTCATCAGTTATGTGATGTACTCATCTAATCTTCAGCATCCTTCTGTAGCACCACATTTCGAAAGCTTCTATTATCTTCTTGCCAAACTAGTTATCGTCCATATTTCACTTTCCATGCATGGCTACACGTTCAGAAACGACTTCCTGACACTTAAATCTATAGTCGACGTTAACAAATTTCTCTTCTTCAGAAACGCTTTCCTTGCCATTGCCAATCTACATTTTATATCTTCTCTACTTCGACCATCATCTGTTATTTTGCTCCCCAAATAGCAAAACTCCTTTACTACTTTAAGTGTCTCATTTCCTAATCTGATCCCCTCAGCATCACCCGACTTAATTCGACTACATTCCAATATCCTCGTTTTGCTTCTGTTGATGGTCATCTTATATCCTCCTTTCAAGATACTGTCCATTCCGTTTGACAGCTCTTCCAAATTCTTTGCTGTCTCTGACAGAATTACAATCTCATCGGCGAACCTCAAAGTTTTTATTTCTGCTTCAAGGATTTTAATACCTACTTCGAATTTTTCATTTGTTTCCTTGACTGCTTGCTCAATATACAGATTGAATAACATCGGGGAGAGGCTACAACTCTGTCTCACTCCCTTCCCAACCGCTGTTCCCTTTTTTGTCCCTCGACTCTTATTTTGTACAAATTGTAAATACGCTTTCGCTCCCTGTATTTTACCCCTGCCACCTTCAGAGTTTGAAAGAGTATTCCAGTCAACATTGTCAAAAGCTTTCTCTAAGTCTGCAAATGATAGAAACGTAGGTTTCCCTTTCCTTAATCTAGCTTCTAAGATAAGTCGTCCTATATTTCTACGGAAACCAAACTGATCTTCCCCGAGATCGGCTTCTACCAGTTTTTCCATTCGTCTGTAAAGAATTCGCGTTAGTATTTTGCATCCATGACTTATTAAACTGATTGTTCGGTAATTTTCACATCTGTCAACACCTGCTTTCTTTGGGATTGGAATTATTATATTCTTCTTGAAGTCTGAGGGTGTTTCGCCTGTCTTATACATCTTGCTCACCAGGTGGTAGAGTTCTCTCAGGGCTGGCTCGCCCAAGGCCGTCAGTAGTTCCAATGGAATGTTGTCTACTCCTGAGGCCATGTTTCGACTTAGGTCTTTCAGTGCTCTGTCAAACTTTTCACGCAGTATCGTATCTCTCATTTCATCTTCATCTACATCCTCTTCCATTTCCATAATATTGTCCTCAAGTACATCACCCTTGTACAGACCCTCTATATACTCCTTCCACCTTTCTGCTTTCCCTTCTTTGCTTAGAACTGGGTTTCAATCTGATCTCTTGATATTCATACAAGTGGTTCTCTTTTCTCCAAAGGTCTCTTTAATTTTCCTGTAGGCAGTATCTATCTTATCCCTAGTGAGATAAGCCTCTACTTCCTTACATTTGTCCTTTAGCCATGCCTGGTTAGCCATTTTGCACTTCCTGTCGATCTCATTTTTGATAAGATTCTATTCCTTTTTGACTGCTTCATTTATTGAATTTTTATATTTTCTCCTTTAATCAATTAAATTCAATATTTCTTCTGTTACCCATGGATTTCCACTAGCCCTCGTCTTTTTACCTACTTGTTCCTCTGCTGCCTTCACTACTTCATCCCTCAAAGCTACCCATTTTTCTTCTACTGTATTTATTTCCCCCATTCCTATCAATTGTTCCCTTATGCTCTCCCTGAAACTTAGTACAACCTCTGGTTCTTTTAGTTTATCCAGGTCCCATCTCCTTAAATTCCCACTTTTTTGTAGCTTCTTCAGTTTTAATCTACAGGTCATAACCAATACATTGTGGTCAGAGTCCACATCTGCCCCTGGAAATGTCTTACAATTTAAAACCTGGTTCCTAAATCTCTGTCTTACCATTATATAATCTATCTGAAACCTGTCAGTATCTCCAGGGTTCTTCCATGTGTACAACCTTCTTTTGATTCTTGAACCAAGTGTTAGCTATGATTAAGTTATGCTCAGTGCAAAATTCTACCAAGCAGCTTCCTCTTTCATTTCTTAACCTCAGTCATATTCACCCACTACGTTTCCTTCTCTCCCTTTTGCTACTAGTCACCCATGACTATTAATTTTCGTCTCCCTTCACTATCCGAATAATTTCTTTTATTTCATCATACATTTCTTTTATTTCTTCGTCATCTGCAGAACTGGTTGGCATATAAACATGTACTACTGTAGTAGGCGTGGGCTTCGTGTCTATCTTGGCCACAATAATGCGTTCAATATGCTGTTTGTAGTAGCTTACCCACACTCCTATTTTTTATTCATTATTAAACCGACTCCTGCATTACCCCTATTTGATTCTGTATTTATAATCCTGTATTCGCCTGACCAAATGTCTTGTTCCTCCTGCCAGAGAACTTCACTAATTACTACTATATCGAACTTTAACCTATCCATTTCCCTTTTTAAATTTTCTAACCTATCTGCTCGATTAAGGGATCTGACATTACACGCTCCAATCCGTAGAACGCCAGTTTTCTTTCTCCTGATAACTACGTCCTCCTGAGTAGTACCCACCCGAAGATCTGAATGGGTGACTATTTTACTTCCGGAATATTTTACCCAAGAGGACGCCATCATCATTAAACTGTACAGTAAAGCTGCATGCCCTCGGAAAAAATTAAGGTTGTTGTTTCCCCTTGCTTTCAGCCGTTCGCAGTACCAGCACATCCAAGCCGTTTTGGCTAGTGTTACAAGGCCAGATCAGTCAATCATCCAGACTGTTGCCCCTGCAACTACTGAAAAGGCTGCTGCCCCTCTTCAGGAACCACACGTTTGTCTGGCCTCTCAACAGATACCCCTCCGTTGTGGTTGTACCTGTGGTACGGCTATCTGTATCTCTGAGGCACACAAGCTGCCCCACCAATGGCAAGGTCCATGGTTCTTGGGGACCAATAAATGTAATTGTACCATGCAGATGGACAAGAGCCGCGTGGGCTTAGCCGAGCAGTCTAAGGCGCTTCAGTCAGGGACTGTGTCACTGGTCCCGGCGGAGGTTCCAGTCCTGCCTCGGTCATGGGTGTGTGTGTGTGTTCGTCCTTAGGATAATTTAGGTTAAGTAGTGTGTAAGCTTAGGGACTATTGACCTTTGCAGTTAAATCCCATAAGATTTCACACACATTTGAACATTTTGATGGACATGAGTAATCCAGCACAATAAGTAAGAAGCCGTAATTTTTGCTTGTTGCACATTATCACTCTCAAAACTATGAATAAATGTGTTTATGTTCAGGACAGAAATGGTTTTGGAAGAGTTTAAAACTAACGTTAATTAAGTTTAGAGGAGATGTAATACAGTAATATATGGTGTTGTATGTTTAAAAGTTTCTGAGTGAATGTTAGATAAAAAGCTTAATATGTTGACCTGCTACATTGGAACTAAACTAATTTCATAATAAAGATTACCAGTGCAACTAAATTTCGAAGTGAAGTAGGTGCTGTTAGTGTTGGCTTATTCCTACGCAATATGCACAATGTGGAATAGAAGCAGTTTTTTATTTCTTGAATTTAGATGTTTGGTGTTAGTTAAAAGTTTTTGAATGTCATTTGGAGAGTCAATTATTGTGATCACTGATCTGAGAAGGACCTCTCGTGATAATGTTTACATTGGCAGTTGCATTGAAACAGATATAGAAGTTCTCAATGAGATAACCAGCTGAATATTTTGGTTCTGGATAAGTGTCATTAGTATCCATCTTGCTGCATTTGCTGGGCAGTGTATCTATGTTGTTCAGCCTGACTGGGTTGCCTCCAAACACGTCTGTGACAAGTGTCTGGTTGAAGACATATGCGACACTCATTGGTGAAGAGAACATGATGCTAATCCTGAGCGGTCCGTTTGGCAAGTTGTTGGACCCATCTGTACTGTGGCTGCATGGTGTCATGGTTGCAAATATGGATCTCGCCATGGATGTCGGGAGTGCAGTTGCGCATCATACAGCCTATTGCACACAGTTTCAGTTGTGACACGATATCCTGTGGCTGCAAAAATGGTTCAAATGGCTCTGAGCACTATGGGACTCAACTGCTGTGGTCGTCAGTCCCCTAGAACTTAGAACTACTTAAACCTAAGTAACCTAAGGACATCACACACATCCATGCCCGAGGCAGGATTCGAACCTGCGACGATAGCAGTCGCACGGTTCCGGACTGCGCGCCTAGAACCGCGAGACCACCGTGGCCGGCTGTGGCTGCACGAAAAGCATTACTTAACATGATGTCGCTGCTGTCAGAGTTCCTCCGAGCCCTAATCCATAGGTAGCGGTCATCCACTGCAGTAGTAGCCCTTGGGCGACCTGAGTGAGGCATGTTATCAACAGTTCCTGTCTCTCTGTGTGTTATCCATGTCAGAACAATATCTCTCTGGTTGTTGAGAGCCCTTCCTGGCACAAAGTAACAATGCGGATGCGATCGAACCACGGGTATTGACCGTCTAGGCATGGCTGAACTACAGAAAACATGAGCCATGTACCTCCTTATTGGTGGAATGACTGGAACTGATCGGCTGTTGGACCCACTCCATCTAATACACTCTGCTCATGCATGGTTGTTTACAACTTTGCGCAGGTTTAGGGATATCTCTGAGCAGTCAAAAGAAATGTTTCTGTGATACAATATCCACAGTCAACGTCCATCTGTAGGAGTTCCGGGCCCTGGAGTGACGCAAAACTTTTTTTGAAATGTATATGTCCAGTCTAGGTGTTGAGAATCTGAATAACAGGTTAAAATCTTTGATATAATCCAATGGTTGCTTTCAGTGTGATCATTTTCCTGTGAGTGCAATGGACTCATATGTAATTTCTTATCTTTCAATAAGTGTCACAACTGCTTAATGAGATCAGACATGAAATTTGTCCCTAATGAATATTCATTAGAGGTATCCCAAATTTTAGTATCCAATAACTCACCATAGACTGAGCTACTGATCGATAACCATTAACACACAACTTTACCTCCGTCCCTGTCTTTTGTTTCCACTTTTTGCTGTTCAGTGCACCCCACCCGTGTAGACAGAAGAAATCCAATCATCGGCTGCCATGGCAAACATTGCTCTGATTAAGTACTGCAATGCTTGTGGTGTTAATTGGGTTACAATATTCAAGTAGGAAGTATCCAAATTATGTGTACGTACAACTGACTCAACTGACTCCTGTAAAATGGCCTCAAAATATCAGCTCCTACCATTTGGAATGGATAGCCATACTCTGGTAGTCTATGTAATTGTA
Source organism: Schistocerca gregaria (assembly GCF_023897955.1). NCBI lineage: Eukaryota > Metazoa > Arthropoda > Insecta > Orthoptera > Acrididae > Schistocerca > Schistocerca gregaria. The sequence goes on from NC_064930.1 coordinate 52,573,387, forward strand.
TTTTCTGATGACATGAAGCAGCACATTGCACACGCCAAATACAGTTCTTGATATACTGTTGAACATCAACATGTCTGCTCTGCACCAGAACCTTTCTTCTACTGTTCTGTCCATTGCTCTCTTACATTCATTATCGCGTAACATATAATCAGGATACTTCTGTCTTCCACACTTGGCTGATCTACACAATATCACATTTTGTATGACAAACTGTGGCTGTTTGCAATACACCTGACTTTTTTTATCACTTTCTTGCTCATTCTTCAGATCTGTGAGAGCAAGCCCAGAAACATGCAATGCCCCAGTCTTCCAACTAAGTCTGTCAGCATTTGTGTATTTAACATCCAGTTTGTGGATTATATCATATTGAAATTCAATAGTTTCAAAGCCATCTTGTCAGACAACTTGAAGGGTCTTTTACCACTAATAGCAATTTTAAAGCTGCATTATCAGTAATTACTGTGAACTTACATCTGTAAAGATAACATTTGAAATAAGAAATCCATTACATATACAAGTGTTTCCTTTTCAGTGGCAGAATAATGCTGCTCGCCACATTAAGCTGTGATTGGGTGTACTGTTCCATCAAAAGTTTCTCCAAAAACTGCTCCTAACGTTGTACCACTTGCATCACATGATAACATAAATTATTTTTGTGAAAGCTGGAAAAATCAAAACTAGATATGGAGGTAATATATCTTCTAAATTATGAGGTGATGTAATACCCTTCTGCAATAATTTTGTTGGTGGTTATGCCATTTCAGCAAATCCCTTCACGAATTTTCTATAGTAATTTGCTAATCCATGGAAAAGTTGTAATTGTTTAACTTTCTTTTGGACCAGAAAGTAATGTTCTGCTGATATAAGGTGCAGATCTGTCCGTACACTGTCTTGGCTAAATATCTGCCCCCCAATAGTTTACTTGCATTTGTGCTAAGTGACGCTTATTAATATTGAGCGCCACCTGAGCCTTTTCCAACTTGTCAAATACTATCTCCAAATGCTAAACATGCTCTTTTAGGCTTTTTTTGCAAATAGAATCATATCATCTAAATAGATCAAGTATTTACTAGGTTTCAAACCTGTGAGGATTGCTACTAATAAATGTTGAAACATAGCTGACACGTTTTTCAATCCAAGAGGCATCTTACAAAATTGGTTGTGAGCAGAAGACATGATAAATGCTGCTTAAGATCTATCCTCAGGATGTCCCTCAATTTAATGGTATACACTTCTTACATCTAAAGCTGAAAGACCTTTCAATCTAACTTACATGAACAACAACACACACAGCCATGCTTGAGGGAGGGCTCGAACCTCTAATGTGGGGAGCCATGCAAGCCGTGACAAGGTGCTTCAGACTGCTCAGCTACCCTGTGCAGCTATTGCCTTAAATGATCTGTGTCAGTAATATTAGGGATCAGGTATGCATTGGTTAGCATTTTTTCAATTAAGAATCTACAGTGACAACAAAACCAATATTTCTTTATTCCATCCAGTGACTTTTTAGCACAATTACTATGCTCGCTGACCATGAACTATCACTATGTTCTTTAATCCTATCTGATAAATCTGATAACTGTTGATCCACAAATTGCTCTACTAAAGGCTGTGTGTTGGTATTCTACGCTTTGTGATTACTGCAGCAGACAACACACATTGTGGATTCAACAAATCCTTATATAATGTTAACACTTATTCCATTAACAATCTATCTTCACCTTCAAGATGTTTCACTTTTTTTTGCAATAAAGAGAGGTCGATTGTTAGCTCTGTCCTACCTTGTATCCTAGAATTCTTGATATCTTCCTCTTCCATAACCTCTAATATGATTGTCAATAATCCACAAAATTATCAAGGCTTATTGGAACCAGTAATCTGCCCCTTAATATCTCTTGTACATATTACACATCTATGTACAAGACAATGTTGTTCATCCAACATGTCATTACGTACTAGTGGTTCTACAATACACACTATATCCTGTGGTATGTCAATTCTATTGGAAGCCAGATTATTTTTCTACACATGCGGGGCAGACCAAGGAGAAGGTACCTGGATTTGGTTAAGAATGATTTTGAAGTAATAGGTTTAACATCAGAAGAGGCACCAATGTTAGCACTGAATAGGGGATCATGGGGGAATTTTATAAGGGGGCTATGCTCCAGACTGAACGCTGAAAGGCATAATCAGTCTTAAATGATGATGATGATCTTGCTGGTACTCTGTAGTGCAAAACAAGTTTTAATGTTCTTACACAATTTATTCGATAACACCTTTGCAATGGGTGCATCTTGTGATACAGAAACATTTGTACTTGTTCTGCCCAACAGATATAATTTACCATTCATTTCAACCATCTGTTGTCATAGTTGACTGTAGTACAATGACTACCCAGAAGTCTGACCCAAGTATCATAGCGACACCTTGTCTCACAGTAGGAAACACTTCCATTTGCTCATAAAACGTTGTGTTTCCTACCTTAAACCCAAGCCATGTTGTTCTGATTGAATCACCTGTATTGGATCTGTTGCACGTGGTGTATGCCTTGTTTCTTTTAGTCTACTCTCATTCATGAGGTCCAGATTGACAACTGATAACTGTGCCCTGGATGTACTAAAACTTCATATTGTGTCTCTTTCAACCAAGCCACCAACGAACAATTCTTTTCTGCATCCACTTTTAATGCACTTCTGTATGCTTCTCAATAGAACGACTTCTTTCTTCCAATATAGTTACCCTGTTTCTTTGATATATACTCCTATGCCCTATGGCCAAACTGTTGACAGTTAAAACATTGCAGTTGGCGACGTTGTGCTCTTAAATGACCCTTTCCTCTGCAGCAGTAACATTCTTTGTTTGAAACAAACATTTTCTGGCCATTCAGAGACTAAATATCACTATTTGTCTCTTGCAGATAAGTGGCACATGCAGTGCTGCTGCTATGTCCTGTGGTTTTTCCATTCTCACTCTGCGAGAAAATTCTGGAGGAATCTGCCTTAGGAATGCATCTACCATCCTATCCTCAGCCTCTCTCAACAAAACTGCATCAGCCATCAGCATCTCGTTTATTAGTCAACTCATAAGTCTGGACATTCAACTTGTGTATTGCGTCTGAAAACGCTTCTACAGTCTCTTCGGGTATTTGTCTCAAATTATGTAACTTTTTTCAAAGAATTTAACCTCATTTTGTTTTCTGCACAACTGCTTTAACGCAAGTGCCAATTCTGTAAATGTGGTTACCTTACTCAAAACATCATATGTGATATACCTCTTTGTGTCATCCCACAAGCAGAATTTGGCCATTTGGAATGATGTTTGTTCAGACTGGTTCCACAAACTGGCTATGGATAACACATCCTGAATAAAAATAGCGACATCCTCCGATGTTTTGCCAGATAAAAGGGAAATAACAATAGCAGACAAAGGACTAATGGATGGGGAAGGTACTGCCAGTATCGAGATAATTTCACTAGGGCCTGATTTTGAAGGATCTCTAATTTGACTGTTTAAGTGCTGAGCCATTTGCCCATCTGCTACTTTAATAATTTAGCCTGCTCTGTCAGAGCCGATACCACTAGCATTGTAGTAGTTGTTTACATTTGTGCCATACATGTGCAGTTTCCTTCTCTACCAGAATAAGCCTCATGGCTACATACAATATACACTCTCATGCATACAAAAAATTACTCATTGCATCTTTTCATCAACATCCAATGACACTTAACACAGTCCTCTTCACATGACCATGCTTCCCAGAAGTAAAACATGTTACAGGTGTAAACTTTTCACAAGTCACACTGTGGCTAGACAAGATATAAATTTTACAATTTACCAGTACTTAATGCATTTCACTGTAATTCCCCTTAAATTCCCATATGTCTATAGGTTCACTAGGCTTTACAAAAGTAGCTTGTAACTCACCGCATACTATTCAAGATGTGATCACAACTAAAACTTAGTTGCGTGAGCAACAAAGCTTTCCAGTGAGTAACCCCCCAATTGGTATAATTGCTCCTGTCATTCTAGTATAAAACACTTTGTACAGATTTCTGATGCTGGTGCTGCAAGCATCAGAAGCGCAACCACTTCATGACATCAATTTTGCAAGAGGTGACTGCTGTATGGACAGAAGTAGATATGGTTCTGTGTCAGGAGGAACTCTTCGAAAACAAGACGGAAAGAAGATCCAGAAGTAATTAGTTCCATAAGTTGCAATTAATGACTTGACTCACTGCTGAGATCGGCTGTTGATTTCTGAGGATTCACATCATAAGTGGTCTTCAGCCCACTCTCTCTTTGTGGCTGCATGTTACCATGGCAGTTCACTGCCCATGGTGGCTCTCGCGCTGGCTGTACATAATGCTGCTACAGTGAATGAAGGAGGGTCATGTGTTTCCATTACAGACAACGATTTGAAAGGTGCTGTGTTCCCTCCCACTCACTGCCATTCTTCATCTGTTGTACTGAAGGTAGCCAATGAAGCTGTGTGGCCTGATTATCTTGGCCTGCCATTTAAGTAGGCCACAGTCAGTTCACCAAAGTATGAGGTAAGCTCATGTCCTGACCTGGACTATAAGGAAGACCCTGGGTCATCCCATCTCTGAGTGCTGTAGGCTGTGGTCCACACTGTGAAAGTGGTGACTATGGCAAGGTAGTCATCTCTCCCAGTAGCTGCTGTCATTGTTCAGTAGTGTGCAGCAAATCTGAAACAGACTTGTGCCCGGAGTCACTTTCCTGCAATCAGTGAAATGAATGTGAACATTATGTTTGCCATTGAAGCAGCTGACCAGCTGCCTGATGAGCGGAAATGTTGTGGTATTTATGGAATGAAGTAGTGGCTAATGTTTACCCAACACATAGGTCCCAGCTATTCTCACTGTGCCATTCTTGCTTAAAGGGTCTGTTACAGTACGGGACTGGTTTGTAAAAGGTCTTGCTACATGTTGTTGCAATAGCAATACTGTTTCTTTCATCGTGTAATTAAGGTGACATGATCATTTCTAGCTGCTCTGTCCCACTACATTTCTGCTGAGCTCCACTGTCTGGCTGGCCAGAAGCACTGATGTGTTTCCCCTTGGCCCACTCTTGGTGGTGAAATGTTGTTCTTTGTAACTGCCTCCTCTTGACACCATTGTAATGTGAGATAGCTCTGCATTGGAACTTTGAAAATTTTGACAGCTTGCTGCCTTGTACAAAGTTGGCATTAAATGGGTAGAAAGAAAATGTCACAACTCATTGTCTGTTTAAATCACAAAAAAATGATTCAGCAGGAAAAGTAAAAGCAATTACTCTGGTGATGATGGTAAAATGTCATCCATCATCAATCAGAAAATATTGACAACAGCAAAAACTACAGCTGCTGCTGCAACAAATCAGAAACACCATCTACTGCTGGTGCAAAAGCAGCATCAACCACAGCTGCTGCAGCAACAGCGAGAAGCACAATAGTACAGTTGCTGCTGCAGCTACAGCAACAAGTACAGTTGCTGCTGAAGCTACAGCAATAAGCACAGTTGCTGCTGCTGCTGCTACAGAGTAACCACACCTGCTACTGCTGATGCAACATATCCAGCACGTTGAGGTTCTTTGCCATTTTCATACTCCCAGTCTCAAGTTGTTTTTTAAGCACAACACCGGTGACATAAATCATGTTTATATATAATGGCTGTTGTAGAAACTTTTGGGCATGAAACTGACAAAATAGCAATTAGTCACACTACCTGTCAAAGCCTCAGAAATAAAATTAAAGAAATCAAACACACAGATTACCAACAAATAGTGTTGTGCTGTGGCGTAAAGTAGCTTTTAGCATTCACACATGTTGTAAACATTCAGATAATAGCAATATTAGTGACAATTCAAGGCAAGGAGCTACTATGTTGGGAGTCCTAAAATCCCTAAATCTTCAGGAGAAAAGTACAACATGATTGATTATTGAACTGTGGGGTATTATCAAAAGATTACAGGCACTTCTTGATGGTATAACATCAAGCAATAAATGTCAACTAAATGGTGTCAGTATAATCTAAAATAATGTTTAATCATGTCGTATTGCACCTTCACTGCCACCATCACATTGTGAGTTATCTTTCTGTATCTGTTTTGATTCATTTTAAGTATGACTTTTAGTTCCGTCTTAATGCTTTACAAAAGATCTCGATTAATGAGGATGAAAGAAGACAAGAAAAATTACATGACTAATAGTAATGAACTGTCTTGCCTGGTGTCCATCCTAAAACTGGATTCATTAAAACACCCAATCTACATATACACAATTGCAAGAGAACTTCTGGAGTTACATGTTGGCATTTCATAGCACTTTGCACTTTGCACGAGAACATGTAAGTCATGGCAGGTGGATGACAAAGCCCACTTTGGCTTCAAGAAGAATTTCAACTATCTTGCTAGCAAATATACTGTATGTTTCTTGTTTGATTGTACATTCAAGCTTGGTTTTTGGCATCAGCACTTTATCATCATTCACTATCCATTCGTGAACTGATTAATTATCAGAATATTAATCTGGAAATCAACAAGGCTGCTCATCAGTAGATAAGGCAGATACCGCTTAGGTAATGCTGAAAGCCCACAAAGACGATGAAGAGGAGGAGAGAGAGAAAAATCAATCAGAGAGAAAATTTTTGCATCAAAGTCGTTTATGTTTGTTTTACAGATATCAAATTCTGATCATTTCTAACTGCTGTCACATAAACTTTCATTACATTATTTCCTGTTGTCATCATCTTCCGCAGAAAAATCTCTCAAAATGGAACGATGAGCCTTGTTATAAAATTGGAAATGGAAAAAACACAGTTGGATGTAGACATAGTAATCGAAGAATACAATGAAATTTTCACACAAGATTGCAAGTTATTCGTACAGATCATAAAAATTTATTAGAAAAAATGCAGTTCAATTTATGTTTCCTAACATCATGTTTCTATGTAATATCACTTGTAAACAAGAACACATATCTTGTAAATACTGTGCACATTTTTTTATGAAAACATAATTTTTCACATTTTTTGGAAAACATTTTTGTAATACTTCATTCAGATTATTTTATAAGTAGTATCACAGTAACTTTGTCATTTGCCCACTTTTTAAAAACAGGAAGGGAATGATGTAGAATGGAAACAGAATACCACATTTGAATAGTAATAGTTGACGCATACTCTGTTTTCCTGGTTCAATAATTCTGAGGGTTGCATATCAATTGTCTCATTGAACAGAAATTTTACAAAAAGTTATTTGTTGATGGGATGAGAATCTGGTGAGACCAGCAACATTTTACCTTTCAAAAAATAACATATAGTTAAGGGCCACTGTCCTCTGTAGCCAACTTAAGTGGGGTAGGTGAAAGAAAGGCTAACAGATACCACACTGTGTTCTCTGCTGTACATATGTGTTGCCAATGTGGTTATTTAAAAACTAAGAATCTAACAGTAGTCTGAACATACATAGTCCAAATGTTATCGACAAATCTGCTTATTTAACTACCAGCCACTGTTTCATTAGAATAGGTCTGACTTTAGGGATAATAATTTTTCTGGTTACCTGAAGTGCATTTGACACTTTTTATAATGCATTGCTAGGATGTACAAGAAAAATAAAGAACAAGGTAGATTAGAAGTGTCCACGCCACTACTGAAATGCACCAGCTGAGGAGTTTTTTGGTAAACTGTGGAGTACGTTGAAACAAAATACACTCCTGGAAATTGAAATAAGAACACCGTGAATTCATTGTCCCAGGAAGGGGAAACTTTATTGACACATTCCTGGGGTCAGATACATCACATGATCACACTGACAGAACCACAGGCACATAGACACAGGCAACAGAGCATGCACAATGTCGGCACTAGTACAGTGTATATCCACATTTCGCAGCAATGCAGGCTGCTATTCTCCCATGGAGAATATCGTAGAGATGCTGGATGTAGTCCTGTGGAACGGCTTGCCATGCCATTTCCACCTGGCGCCTCAGTTGGACCAGCGTTCGTGCTGGACGTGCAGACCGCGTGAGACGACGCTTCATCCACTCCCAAACATGCTCAATGGGGGACAGATCCGGAGATCTTGCTGGCCAGGATAGTTGACTTACACCTTCTAGAGCACGTTGGGTGGCACGGGATACATGCGGACGTGCATTGTCCTGTTGGAACAGCAAGTTCCCTTGCCGGTCTAGGAATGGTAGAACGATGGGTTTGATGACGGTTTGGATGTACCGTGCACTATTCAGTGTCCCCTCGACGATCACTAGAGGTGTACGGCCAGTGTAGGAGATCGCTCCCCACACCATGATGCCGGGTGTTGGCCCTGTGTGCCTCGGTCGTATGCAGTCCTGATTGTGGCGCTCACCTGCACGGCGTCAAAAACGCATACGACCATCATTGGCACCAAGACAGAAGCGACTCTCATCGCTGAAGACGACACGTCTCCATTCGTCCCTCCATTCACGCCTGTCGCGACACCACTGGAGGCGGGCTGCAAGATGTTGGGGCGTGAGCGGAAGACGGCCTAACGGTGTGCGAGACCGTAGCCCAGCTTCATGGAGACGGTTGCGAATGGTCCCCGCCGATACCCCAAGAGCAAGTGTCCCTAATTTGTTGGGAAGTGGCGGTGCGGTCCCCTACGGCACTGCGTAGGATCCTACGGTCTTGGCATGCATCCATGCGTCGCTGCGGTCCGGTCCCAAGTCGACGGGCACGTGCACCTTCCGCCGACCACTGGCGACAACATCGATGTACTGTGGAGACCTCACGCCCCACGTGTTGAGCAATTCGGCGGTACGTCCACCCGGCCTCCCACATGCCCACTATACGCCCTCGCTCAAAGTCCGTCAACTGCACATACGGTTCACGTCCACGCTGTCGCGGCATGCTACCAGTGTTAAAGACTGCGATGGAGCTTCGTATGCCACGGCAAACTGGCTGACACTGACGGCGTCGGTGCACAAATGCTGCGCAGCCAGCGCCATGCGACGGCCAACACTGGTGTGTTCGCTGTGCCGTGTGTGTGATCATTGCTTGTACAGCCCTCTCGCAGTGTCCGGAGCAAGTATGGTGGATCTGACACACCGGTGTCAATGTGTTCTTTTTTCCATTTCCAGGAGTGTAGTTATGTATTATCCACAGATAATGATGAAAGGCTAAGAAGCATGAAACAACTTAATTTTTGTTCCTTTTCTGAATAAGAAGATGAAAAAAATCTTGTGGCGTGCAGTAATGTTAAGATTAAGACGAACATAAAACTCTATTTTGGTACTTCAGCATTTTTAAACATATTATACTTTTCAAAAATATGGAACTTCATCCGTAACAGAATAGTTACTTTTCTTTAAGTAGAAAGGAAATGTCTTATAGTAAATTGTGTTGGGTACCACTTAACAGTAATAGACTAAGATTACAACTAATTAATGTAACATGGAGAAATATTATTTACAACAGTTAATTTTTATTTTAATATCAGATTATTGAATGTTCGCTTAAACACAATAAGTTATACAAGCAAACTTCAGGACCAAATTATGAAAAACATCAAAAATACATGAAAATAATCCAATGAAGTTCCATAAAACCTAGAAGTAATGACACACCTAAAAACAATCTTTCTTAAAAGATTCATAAAATACAGTATTTAAAATAATATAAATGTAAGTACGAACTAAAAATAATTCATTTTCGTAAATTGTCCAAGAAAGCAGAGTTATCTATATGCTCAGAAAATACGCACCACCATTAAATCTGATACACGTGACAAATTGGAGATGCTTCTTAATTGTTTCACTTATATTTTTGAAAAATACATCAAATGAATAGCCTGTAAACAGATACTACTCCATATCAAAAACTACAACCTTAGTTACAAGGACTGGAAAATTTGGTGCATACAAGTAAATTTCAAGGCATCCATGTCTTATATTTAAGTGACAACTCACACTAATATTTTGTAATACAGAACATACTAGACATGAAGCTATACTTACAACACAAGTTCATAATTTCAGAGGTTACTGTGAGCAAAACAGCTTTCATACAGAACTTTTATTGCTTACTGAAGACAGCAGGCTACATTTCTACATGTTCATCTGTAAATATATTGTACACTACAGTCTGTAGCCATTAAACATCTCCAATTAAACATATTTCACAACAGTCACACCTCTGCTCTCCCTACACTATGTAAAGTATGTTTTTCAAATAAAATACTACTCCAACAATGGGTTTACTCTGAATGCTACAATTCTTTAGTATATATCACATATTAACTGTTGTATTAGCCTAATCTTAGCTCTAATTAATGTGTCACTGCAGCTGATAGTCTTAGTTTGATACTTACTCTCCAACATATATAATGTAATGACCAGTGATATGATTTAGACAGGTCTATGATAAATTTGTGTGAGGTCTCATTCCTCTATGCAATAAATCCAAATTATCATTAATGCCACAAATGTCAGACCGAAAGCAGATACCAAAATTGAGTGGCCTTTAACGACCACGTATTAAAGCATGCTTCTTGAGATGACCAACCTGAATAAAGGATTTTCCTCACACACCACATTTATGTTGCCGCTCTCCAGTATGTATTAATGACTGCTTCCTCCTGAGATTTCTAGATTGAGTAAATTACTTTTTATACACGACACTGGTATGGCATATATCAAAGTATGTCGTTTGAGATGAATGTAACGCGTAAATGAAGAAGCATTATCATCATATTATGTGACATCTCGCCAGTATGTATGATTTTATGCTTCTGGAGACTGCTCGAGTCAGTGAAGCGTTTGTCACAGACGTCACATTTGTCCGGTCTCCCGCCAGTATGTATTAATGTGTTCAGACTACCAGGTAGAGTGAAGGATTTCCCACAGACACAACATTTATGTGGCTTCTCTGCACTATGTATTAACATTTGCTTCTTGAGATTGCCGGACTCAAGTATTTCTTACATACATGACATTGATATGGCTTCTGAACAGTATGTATTAATAATGGCTTTTGAGATAAACACAATGAATGAACGATTTACCACAAACATCACATTTATGTGGTTTCTCGCCAATATTTATTAATGTATGCTTCTTAAGATTAGCCGACACAGTAATTGATTCCCCAAGAACCTCAGAAATGTGTGGTCTCTCGACAGTGGACACTACTTCACAGGACCGGAGACTATTGTTCATTAGAAATTATGCTACAGTGACTACATTTCTTGCGGCTTATCGCTGTCTGCACCACAGAATGCTTGCTGAAACTTTCACATAACATAAATACTTCTCTGCACCATGTACAGATATGATGATGTGGCTGTACACCATCAATGTGAATGAACACATGCATTATGAGGCTGTATTTAGAGGAGAAGGTCTCCTGACAGAAACTACAGGTGAAGTCATTTTTAGCTGCATAGTTGTTATTTCTAGTACACACTGCACGTTCCTCCAGAGGGAAAATCACTTCCCTTGGCGTTCTTCTTGATTTCTCTGCAGCAATGTCCAACTCATCACCAGTCACTACCTGCAGGCATGGTTCTTCAACTGCAGTGCTATCAGTCTCGCCAAAGATTCGAATTAATCTGAAGCATTAACAGAGGGGAAGTAAACATTTTAGTTTTCTGGATAAAGAGAAACATAATTTCAGTATTCAAAACTTCTAGATTCAAATGAATAAAAAAAATTAAAGCACGCAGATATGGAAATCAATATTTATTCACCATTTCTGAGTTTTTACAAGTAGCAGGGTGTTGCAAATTTACTTACAAGCTCATAAAATGTAGAACTGCTTGTACACTATTGATGTCCTAATAATATGTACTTATGTAAGCAATACCAGTATGCTTTGTTAAACACATTTTATTGGTTTTCAGAAGAGTTTGTTATGCATAAGTTCCATATAATTATCCAAACATCCAACTTTTTCCAACTAAGTACAACAACATTTTTAGCTCGGAATGGAGACGCCATTTTTAGATATAAACTTCTTGAAAGCAAGTAATGTAGTCAAACAAATAGCACTCAGATGTATGGCATTCAATCAGTAGCTTCAGCTTGTATGTTGTTTAATAGTTAGTGACAGCACACTCACAATATTGTTTTATATATGGCTTTGTGATAGCACACAAATGGGAACAGAATATGCCAATTGTGCAAATGTATACGTATACAACTATTCAACACTAGTAGTCTTTCATTGATATGCTACTGCATGGAACTGTCATGCCACACCACTGAATGTGTATATTTCTGTCTGTGTTGTAAACTGAGGATGTGATGATGATCTGTTGAAGCTCTGGCTGTGTCTTTGTCTTGTTTGTCATAATAATCGAAAAAGAGTGATTTGGGGACTTCACAAGGAACGATTTTATGAGTTTATGAGTGGTGAAACATTTTAAGAACTCATCCTTGAATTCTCATGTAACTATTAAGTCTGTAACCATGACTGTAGCAGATACCAGGTAATTACACCTTTGCGCATACTCTGGTGGAAATGTCTCGGCAGTTCGACAAGAGAGAAAGACAATTTAACAGGAAAAATCACCAGTTTTACAACAGAGTGCAAACAAAGAAACATCACAAAGGGATGGCCACAGTGATCCACTTCTAGGAGAATCCAGAGAACAAGTATCAAAGATATGGGAGTTTAGGCATGTTGAAAAATTTGTGCTTGCCCAACAATCTGCAAGTGACAGTAAATGAAACACTTTGCACATTTCTGAAAAGTAAATTCTCTGAGACATTACAACTGACAATCACACTAAACAACATGTCAATCAAAAGGTAAGACACATTTTTTATCTTGGGTCTGACTTTTAATGGCCACATATGTTTGATGAGGCATAAAAATATGTGCAAGGTAGTCAGTGCCACCACAGTTTCGCAAGGAATACATCAGACCACCCTGATGTCTGTAATTTTATCTGGAGCCAGGGTTGTGGCACATAACAAGGCTAGTAACAATCCTCAGACAAATGAAGTTCAGAAACTTTTATGTTACAGGTGTTTATAGCAGACAAGCCACTTACTGGTTATGAAGAGTAACTACTGAAGAAAATAAGGGCAATAACTTCAGATATAATGTACAGCAGAGCATTAGTACAAGGACTGGTAGACAATGAATTATGTACAATACAAACAAGAGGCGACACTGACACTTCAGAACATGTCATTCTTCACTGCAGAAGCACAGACCTTGGTCTTGAACGAGGTGATGTATACAATAACATTCTGTGGTCCAGAGAGCTGTGCAACTTTTGCTGTTATCTGTCGCACATTCATTTGCAAAAGAAGTGATGGACACCATTGCGAAATGGCAAAAGGAAATTCGAATGTTTTCCACAGCAAGGGCGTAACACTTGCAGTGCAGACACAACATGATCCAACAACCATATAGAAAGTGGCGTAAGCCGTAATATGCAAAACGAAATGTGGTCTTTCTTGTACCTCTCAGGCACTGACCCAGATGATTACAGAAGTCTGTCGAAGGATGACTGTGAAGCCTGTGACTGAGGCCATGGACACACAGGTAGATAGCTTGGGTGAACTGACAAAGAAGTGATGTGGTGCAAGAAGAAATGATGTGGACAGAGATTCCTGGTTCTGTGCCAAATGTGCACACGCTCATTTAACTGCCCCAAAGTTCAGTGCAACAGTATATCATTCACTAGCTGCAATAGTCTGACTCTGTGCCATCCATTTAGTGCCTGAAACCGAGTGAGAGGTATACAGTGATCATCACGAAAATGGGTACATCTGTGTCATCTCACAGTCCAACACCATAGCAGTTAGCGATAATTTCAAATGTCAATAAAAAACCGAAAAAATATTAGACATTTCTTCTTCAGTCTAGAATATGTTAGAGTACTCTCCAAAACAAAATTTTTGCCACCAGCCACAAAAAACCTAATGTTACAAGAAAGTCTGAAGAAAACCATTTTTTAATAAAACCCATGGATAAAAACAGAACCAATGACTTAATTGGACCGAGAATAGAATTTAAACATTCTCGAAATTTATAGATGCATGTGATACATATTTTATCTTGAAAACATAAGAGTATTGCAAGATAAAAATTGGTGTGAAACTGATCTGCCTGTGTAACGAAACATGTCGTTGCTGACGGATTAACACTCTGTTGGGCCCTGTAGAAACTTCCAGAGAGAAATTTGTTACGAATATCATGAAAATGATTTTTTGACACCTGAGACAACATTATTGTACTGTGTCACATTTGAAAGCATTTTATTTGGGAGAGACTCAGTGCATGATAAAAAACAAAGAAACAGCATAGAGTTTTCTTGGTTGGGAAAACAAATAAAAGTGTCATTAATGAATATCTTCATAGTCAGCTCCACGCATTCACTGCGGGACACAAATATATTGAGCATCTTTGGTCGGAATTTAAAGGTGTTGTCCACCATGTGCTAGAGAAGAACATGCCTAGCAAAAGTATAGGGGAGGGAGATGATTCACCTTGGTACAACAAACATATTAGAAAGTTGCTGAAAAAGCAGAGAATTTTACACAGTCGTTTTAAACATAGTCACTGCCCTGCTGACAAACAGAAATTATGCTAAATGAAAGCAGCTGTCTGAAAGACGATGGGAGATTCTTTTAACGAATTGGAAAGCAATATTTTATCTGCAGATTCTAAATATAACCCCAAAATATTTTGGGCATATGTAAAATCTATGAACGCTACAAATAATTCAATACCTTCTCTTGCCGAGAGTATGGGTAATGTAACTGATGATGATAAGCAGAAGGCCGAAATTCTAAACCTAGCTTTCAAAAACTTGTTTACGATAGAGGACTGGAGCACTATTCCCCTTGTTAATTATCGAACAAATTAATGGATGACTGACATAGTGTTTAGTGCATCTGGGATTGTAAAACAGTTAAGATCCTTAGACACCAGGAAGGCATATGGCCCAGACGGTATCCCCATAAGATTTTACGTTGACTATGCTACAAATATAGCACTATTCTTATCAGTCATCTATCAGAGATCATTGGAACGGTGGAAAGTTCCAGAGGACTGGAAGAAGGCCCAGGTCATAGGAATCTATAAAAGGGTAGAAAATCGTATGTACATAATTACCGGCCAATTTCACTGACATCGTTTGTTGTAGAATTAAGGAACATATTTTGTGTTCAAACATAAAGACCTTTCTAGACTCTGAGAAGTTCATCTGCAGAAACCAGCACGGTTTTAGGAAACAGCGGTCATGCGAGACACAGCTGGCCCTCTTTGTGCACGATATATAACAGGCTGTAGATACCGGCTCGCAGGTTGATGCCATATTTCTCGACTTTTGAAAGGCGTTCGACTCAGATCTGCACTGTCGCTTGCTACAAAAAGTGCGCGCTTACGGTCTATCCAGTGACATATGCAGTTGGAAAGAAAGTTTTCTAACAGAAAGGTAGCAGTATGTCGTCCTGAACGGGGTGACGTCAACAGAAATAAGCGTAACTTCATGTGTTCCCCAGGGCAGCGTAATAGGTCCTCTGCTTTTTACGATTTACATAAACGATCTGGTTGATGGTATTGACAGCGGCCTTAGACTGTTTGCCGATGATGCTGTAGTCTATAGAAAAGCAGTATCACACGAAATTTGTGAACAAATCAATGAGGATTTGCAGAAAATAAATGCCTGGTGTAATAAAATGAAATGATCGTACGGCATTGTTGGCCGGGAGACCCCATGCGGGGTGTTCGGCCGCCGAAATTGCAAGTCCTATTTAGCTGACGCCACTTCGGCGACTTGCGAGTCAATGTTGATGAACGACACACAACACCCAGTCATTTCGAGGCAGAGAAAATCCTTGACCCCGCCGGGAATGGAACCCGGGACCCTGTGGGCAGGAAGCGAGAACGCTACCACAAGACCACGAGCTGCGGACGGTTGGTGTAATAACTGGCAGTTATCGCTAAATTTTAGTATACTGCGTATAACAAGGCGAAAATCCCCATTAATGTATGAGTACAATGATCAGTCCTTGGAAGCGGTAACATTAGTCAGGTATCTGGGTGTGATTATTCGAAATGATGTCTAATGGAATGATCAGATTACACAATTAACGAGTAAGGTGAACTCTAGATTGCGGTTTATTGGTAGAATCCTCAAGCGATGCAGTCTTTCAATAAAGGAAATAGCTTACAATACGTTAGGTCGTCCAGCCTCCGTCTGTATGGGATCCTTACCAGTTGGGTCTGATTCAAGAGATTGAGAAGGTCCGAAGAAGAGTGGCAAGATTCGTGACTGGTACATTTAGCCATTGCGAGAGCGTTACAAATCTCATACAAAAAGTGGGACACACTTGCAGATAGACGGCGCGCTAAACGGAAGGGGCTGCTCACTAAATTCCGAAATCCAATCTTCACCGAGGATGTAGAGCATATATTTTTACCGCCAACTTTCAAATCGCGCAGTGCTCACCATTGAAAGATAAGGGAAATAAGAGTTCGTACTGAGGCGTTCAGACAGTCGTTTCTCCCTCGCGCGATCCGCGAGTGGAACAGAAGGGGGCAAATATGACTTTGGCGCGAATTGTGCCCTCCACCACACCTCTTGGTGGCTAGCGGAGTATATATGTAGATGTATATATTTTGATGTAGATGTTTGCAGGTAATTCCTTCAAAGGAGAACTTTCAACAATACATGTAATCAGAGTGAAATTTTCACTCTTCAGCAGAGTGTGAGCTGATATGAAAGATTAGAACTGTCTGTAGCACAAAGAACTTGTGTGATGTTCGAAAGGTAGACAATAAGATACTGGTGGAATTAAAGCAGCGAGTACAGTCCATGAGTGATGCATGGGTACCTCCAGTAGAGCACTTGTCCACATAAGCCCTGACTTCAATTCTCGGTGCAGTACACAGTTCTAATCTGCCAGCAACTTTCAACACAGCCCTCACTGACTCTCGACGCAGTGGCTAATGTGAGTGACTGTACCTTTACTGCCCAGAAACGTTACTGAGAGCTCTTATCCTAGATCAAGTCCCACCCATTCACCACACTCCACCCTTACTAAGTGCATGCAGCCCCATCATAAAGCTAACCAGGATATCTATCGATCTACCACTAAATTCTTTGGTCTACACTGCATAGCACTTGATCTTTGGTTTTCACTATATAGAGAACACTGATGTGTTTCACTGTGTTTGCTTATTTGTTCTAGGTGTCTTGTGGAAGCAGAAGGAAAATAACTCCACCATTACGTTTCTGCTCATAAATAAAGCTTACGTAAGGGCTGAATAGACATGAGAAAAAAGTAGGCTTTAGATAGAACACACAGGTAAATAACACACACACACACACACACACACACACACACACACACACACACACACACATACATATATAATTGTGAATAAGTTTACTTACTGATAAATCGCCAACGCTAGCCAATAAAAAAGTTCCTCTTCCGAAAATTGTTTTAGCGAGTTTCCCACAGGAGACACTAGCTACTGAGGTTGGACTTAACTTTTGCACATCTGGACTGGTATCTGAGTTACCACAAACAAATTCTTTGTTTGTGATATACACTACTGGCCATTAAAATTGCTACACTACGAAGCAGACGTGCTACAGATACGAAATTTAACCGACGGGAAGAAGATGCTGTGATATGCAAATGATTAGCTTTTCAGAGCATTCGCACAAGGTTGGCACCGGTGGTAACAACTACATACACAAACAGCAGTTGACTGGCGTTGCCTGGTGAAAAGTTGTTGTGAAGCCTCACGTAAGAAGGAGAAATATGTACCATCACGTTTCCGATTGTGATAAAGGTCGGATTGTAGCCTATCGCGATTGCAGCTTATCGTATCGCCTTGGTCGAGATCCAATGACTGTTAGCAGAATATGGAATCGGTGGGTTCAGGAGGGTAATACGGAACGCTGTACTGGATGCCAACGGCCTCGTATCACTAGCAGTCGAGATGACAGGCATCTCATCTGCATGGCTGTAACGGATCGTGCAGCCACGTCGCGATCCCTGAGTCAACAGATGGGGACGTTTGCAAGGTAACAACCATCTACACGAACAGTTTGACGACGTTTGGAGCAGGAGGAACTATCAGCTCGGAGACCGTGGCTGCGGTTACTCTCGACGCTGCACCACAGACAGGAACGCCTGTGATGGTGTACTCGACGACGAACCTGGGTTCCAGAATGGCAAAACGTCATTTTTTTTCGGATGAAAACCGGAGGCTCAGACGATTCTGCGGAGAGCTGGGGTGCAAATTTCTCGACCTCCGCTATCGTTTGGAGAAATGTAGGGTCCCCCTGAATAGGTCAGGCGTGCACTACACGCCGGAAGCGGCTACGAGGGTAGCGGAGTACGTGTGGAGTGCACATGGGGTTTTTTTAGGTTAGAGAATTCCCTCCCTAGGCCCGACAAGACGCCTTCTGAGACGCGGCAAGGCAGGAGTAGGCAAAATGCCACAAGGAATAACAATATTAATGTGCTAATAGTAAACTGCATGAGCGTCTATAGAAAGGTCCCAGAACTGCTCTCATTAATAAACGGTCACAACGCCCATATAGTACTAGGAACAGAAAGTTGGCTGAAACCAGACGTAAACAGTAATGAAATCCTAAACTCAGATTGGAATGTATACCGCAGAGATAGGCTGGACAGTGAAGGGGGAGGCGTGTTTATAGCGATAAGAAGTGCAATAGTATCGAAGGACATTGACGGAGATTGGAACTGTGAAATGATTTGGGTGAAGGTCACGGTTGAAGCAGGCTCAGACATGGTAATTGGATGTCTCTATAGGCCCCTGGGCTCAGCAGCTGTTGTGGCTGAGCACCTAAAGAATAATTTGGAAAATATTTCGAGTAGATTTCCCCACCATGTTATAGTTCTGGGTGGAGATTTTAATTTGCCGGATATAGACTGGGAGACTCAAACGTTCATAACGGGTGGCAGGGACAAAGCATCCAGTGAAATATTTTTAAGTGCTTTATCTGAAAACTACCTTGAGCAGTTAAACAGAAAACCGACTCGTGGCGATAACATATTAGACCTTCTGGTGACAAACAGACCCGAACTATTTCAATCAGAATGCAGAACAGGGAATCAGCGATCATAAAGCGGTTACTGCATCGATGATTTCAGCCGTAAATAGAAATATTAAAAAAGGTAGGAAGATTTTTCTGTTTAGCAAAAGTGACAAAAAGCAGATTACAGAGTACCTGACGGCTCAACACAAAAGTTTTGTCTCAAGTGCAGATAGTGTTGAGGATCAGTGGACAAAGATCAAAACCATAGTACAATATGCGTTAGACGAGTATGTGCCAAGCAAGATCGTAAGAGATGGGAAAGAGCCACCGTGGTACAACAACCGAACTAGAAAACTGCTGCGGAAGCAAAGGGAACTTCACAGCAAACATAAACATAGCCAAAGCCTTGCAGACAAACAAAAATTACGCGAAGCGAAATGTAGTGTGAGGAGGGCTATGCGAGAGGCTTTCAATGAATTCGAAAGTAAAGTTCTATGTAATGACTTGGCAGAAAATCCTAAGAAATTTTGGTCCTATGTCAAAGCGGTAGGTGGATCAAAACAAAATGTCCAGACACTCTGTGACCAAAATGGTACAGAAACAGAGGATGACAGACTAAAGGCCGAAATACTAAATGTCTTCTTCCAAAGCTGTTTCACAGAGGAAGACTGCACTGTGCTTCCTTCTCTAGATTGTCGCACAGTTGACAAAATGGTAGATATCGAAGTAGACGACAGAGGGATAGAGAAACAATTAAAATCGCTCAAAAGAGGAAAGGCCGCTGGTCCTGATGGGATACCAGTTCGATTTTACACAGAGTACGCGAAGGAACTTGCCCCCCTTCTTGCAGCGGTGTACCGTAGGTCTGTAGAAGAGCGAAGCGTTCCAAAGGATTGGAAAAGGGCACAGGTCATCCCCGTTTTGAAGAAGGGACGTCGAACAGATGTGCAGAACTATAGACCTATATCTCTAACGTCGATCAGTTGTAGAATTTTGGAACACGTATTATGTTGGAGTATAATGTCTTTTCTGGAGACTAGAAATCTACTCTGTAGGAATCAGCATGGGTTTCGAAAGAGACGGTCGTGTGAAACCCAGCTCGCGCTATTCGTCCACGAGACTCAGAGGGCCTTAGACACGGGTTCACAGGTAGATGCCGTGTTTCTT
Source organism: Schistocerca gregaria (assembly GCF_023897955.1). Classification (NCBI taxonomy): domain Eukaryota; kingdom Metazoa; phylum Arthropoda; class Insecta; order Orthoptera; family Acrididae; genus Schistocerca; species Schistocerca gregaria. Next base: position 52,593,568 of record NC_064930.1, read on the forward strand.
GACTTCAGCAAGGCGTTTGACACAGTTCCCCACAGTCGTTTAATGAACAAAGTAAGAGCATACGGACTATCAGATCAATTGTGTGATTGGATTGAGGAGTTCCTAGATAACAGAACGCAGCATGTCATTCTCAATGGAGAGAAGTCTTCCGAAGTAAGAGTGATTTCAGGTGTGCCGCAGGGGAGTGTCATAGGACCGTTGCTATTCACAACATACATGAATGACCTGGTGGATGACATCCGAACTTCACTGAGGCTTTTTGCAGATGATGCTGTGGTGTATCGAGAGGTTGCGACAATGGAAAATTGTACTGAAATGCAGGAGGATCTGCAGCGAATTGACGCATGGTGCAGGGAATGGCAATTGAATCTCAATGTAGACAAGTGTAATGTGATGCGAATACATAGAAAGATAGGTCCCTTATCATTTAGCTATAAAATAGCAGGTCAGCAACTGGAAGCAGTTAATTCCATAAATTATCTGGGAGTACACATTAGGAGTGATTTAAAATGGAATGATCATATTAAGTTGATCGTCGGTAAAGCAGATGCCAGACTGAGATTCATTGGAAGAATCCTAAGGAAATGCAATCCGACAACAAAGGAAGTAGGTTACAGTACGCTTGTTCGCCCAATGCTTGAATACTGCTCAGCAGTGTGGGATCCGCACCAGGTAGGGTTGATAGAAGAGATAGAGAAGATCCAACGGAGAGCAGCGCGCTTCGTTACAGGATCATTTAGTAATTGCGAAAGCGTTACTGAGATGATAGATAAACTCCAGTGGAAGACTCTGCAGGAGAGACGCTCAGTAGCTCGGTACGGGCTTTTGTTAAAGTTTCGAGAACATACCTTCACCGAAGAGTCGAGCAGTATATTGCTCCCTCCTATGTATATCTCGCGAAGAGACCATGAGGATAAAATCAGAGAGATTAGAGCCCACACAGAAGCATACCGACAATCCTTCTTTCCACATACAATACGAGACTGGAATAGAAGGGAGAACCGATAGAGGTACTCAGGGTACCCTCCGCCACACACCGTCAGGTGGCTTGCGGAGTATGGATGTAGATGTAGATGTAGAATCCAGGTTCTGTTTACAGCATCATGATGGTCGCATCCGCGTTTGGCGACATAGCGGTGAATGTACATTGTAAGCGTTTATTCGTCATTGCCATAGTGGTGTATCAACCGGCATGATGGTATGGGGTGCCATTGGTTGTATGTCTCGGTCACCTCTTGTCACATTGACGGCACTTTGAACAGTGGACGTTACTATTCAGATGTGTTATGACACCTACTGCATGTTGCAGGTCCTGTACGGGCCTTTATGTATACAGAAGATGTTCGACTGCTGCCAATCATTACTCTTGATGAACTGTGGTATCGTGTTGAAGCTGCATGGGCAGCTGTACCTGTACACGCCATCCGAGCTCTGTTTGGCTCAATGCCCAGGCGTATCAAGGCCGTTATTACGGCGAGAGGTGGTTGTTCTGGGTACTGATTTCTCGGGATCTATGCACCGAAATTGCGTGAAACTGTAATCACATGTCAGTTCTAGTATAATATATTTGTCCAATGAATACCCGTTTATCGCCTGAATTTCTTCTTGGTGTAGCAATTTTAATGGCTAGTAGTGTAGCTGGTCACAGCAGGGTTGGAAGTTGCACGTTTGGAATCTGTAGGGCATTGGGACAGGTAGTGGTTGGTAGGTTGGTTGTTTGGGTGTAGAAGGGACCAAACTACACAGTGACCAGTCCCTCCGACCTTCCATTAACAAAAATAGCTAAAATCCCACATCATGAGAGGAAACTACAATGTCCATAAAATCAGCAACAAAAGGAAGAAAGGAAAAGAGCGAAAGAAGATGTGAGGGAAAGAAAGTGACTAACGACAGGGGCAGGAAGGAAGAAGCACAGGAAACAAGAGTGACGCTCAAGACGTAACACACCACCAAGAGCAGTTGAAGCCAATCCAGTTGGGGTGAAGGCGGGATCAAGAGGGCATGCCATCCACTCCACTCACCAGTAAGTGGAAGGTGCCTCGCTTAAATAAAGTGAGAAATACCCCCATCATGAATAAAACGTAAAATGTGATCCGCTGCTGAGGCACTAGGGGTAGCGAGACTGGAATGCTAAAAGTTCGTCGTAGGGTGGCTAAGTTGGGGCAGTCCAGTAAGATGTGAGCCGCATTCAACATTTATCCACAATGACATAGAGCGGGGTCCTCACAATGGAGGAGATAACAGTGAGTGAAAAAAAGGATGGCCGATGCAGAGCCGTGATAGGACGACAGAAGCCTTACGAGAGGCCCGTAAGGAAGACCGCCATGGAGTGTTAGAAACCCTAACTGCCCTGAGCTTGTTCAGCGAAGAAAGAGTGATCCATTCTGCATCCCAAAGGTCCAAAACCTGATGACGTAATGCCGAGGGAAGGTCTATTTCCGGAATGCCAATAGCAATAGATAGCCTGGTAGTAGCTAATTTAGCCAGTTGATCGTCAAGTTCATTCCCAAGAATCCCAACATGGTCTGAGGTCCAAAGGAAAACCACCGAGCATCCACATTGAGCAAGGAGAGAAAGGGAGTCCTGGACAGCGATGACCAATGGATGTCGAGGAAAGCACTGGCTGATAGCGTGCAAACTGCTCAATGAGTCACTGCAGATAGTGAAGGATAGTCCTGAGCAGGAGTGGATATGGTCGAGTGTGAGCAACATGGCTACCAGTTCTGCAGTAAAAACACTACAGCCATCTGGAAAGGAACAAAGTTCCATGCATCACGCATAGGAGTAAGCAAAACCAGTGCGACCAGCAACCATGGAGAAATCAGTATAGATCACTTCTGAACCCTGAAAAGTACTGACGAGACAGGAGAATTGGTGGCGAAGATCCATCAGTGGGACAGAATCCTTTGATTCTATTGAGAGATCAAGCCAGAGTTGCAGCCAAGAGACACACCATGGAGGGGTATGTCTGTGAGCAGAGAAGAGAGGTGGTATAGGCAATAGCTGGAGTTCAGAAAAGAGCGACTGAATGCAGACAGCCATGGTAAGCCTACATCGTGGCCACCGCTGTGGCAGAGGCATCTCCGTGTCTGGATAAGGGAGACCATAATTAGGGTGCCTTGGGGTGCAGCGAAGGGAAAGCGCATAAGATACCAGCTGTTGCTGGCACAAAACTTGCAGTGGTGGAAGCCCCATCTCTGTGAGAAGGCTTAGTACGGGGCTAGTCCGGAAGGCACTAGTCGCAAGTCGGCCCCCACTGTGTGGATGGGGTCTAGTATCTGCAGTGTTGAAGGACTTCCATAATCTAAACGAGACTGGACCAACGCTTGACACAATCGCAGGAGAACAGAGCAGTCTGCACCCCAGGTGGTATTGCAAAGACACCTAAGAACACTGAGATGGGCCAGCACATCCTCTTCATCTGGCGAAGGTGAGAGAGCCATGTCAACCAGTCATAGAAGACCAGACCCAAGAAGCGATGGGTGTCCACCACCTCGAGGGGTTGGCTATTGAGGAACAGTTCCAGCTGGGGATGGACTGTACGGTGACATCAGAAATGCATGACACATGTCTTGGCCGCTGAAAACTGAAAGCCATGGGAGAAAGCCCATGAGTGTACCAGACAGATTGCCCCCTGTAGACGGCGTCCTGCAGTGCCTATTGTGGAGGAGGCGAGGTAGATACAAAAATCGTCAGCATACAAAGAGGGGGACACTGTTGGCCCAACAGCTGTCACCAGACTATTAATGGCTATGAGAAAGAGAGGGACGCTCAGCATGGAACCCTGTGCAACTCCAGTTTCTTACAATGGGGAGAGCTGTAGGAGGAGCTATCTTTGACCTGAAAAGAGCGACAAGAAAGGAAGTTACAGATAAAAACAGGCAGAGCGCCATGAAGGCCCCATTCATGAAGGGTGGTGAGGATGTGGTGGCGCCAGGTGGTGTCATGGGCTTTATACAAATCAAAGAAGACTGCAAGGAGGTGTTGCCGATGGACAAAAGCTGACCAGAAAGCAGACTCCAGGTAGACCAAGTTATCCACCGTAGAGTGGCCACAGCGAAAACCACTTTGTGTTGATGACAAACAGTCGCGGGATTCAAGGATCCAAAACAGCTACCAACTCACCATGCAATCAAGGAGCTTGCAGAGGGTGTTAGTAACGCTAATTGGATGGTAGCAATCCAACTGAAGAGGTGGCTTCCCTGGCATCAACACCAGAACAACAATGGTTTCCTGCCACTGAATAGGAAAGACACTCTCACCCCACATACGGTTGAAGAGGGTCAGTGGCCAACCACCAATAAGTGTTGGAGCATTTGGTCATGTAGCCGATCCAGTTCAGGGGCCGTGTCAGGACAAAGGGCGAGGGCGCTGGAAAATTCACACTCACTGAATGGAGCATTATAAGGTTCTGAGCAGTGAGAAACAAAAGACAGAGGCAGTCCTTCTGAATGCTCTTTCAATGGAAGGAAAGTGGGCGGATACTGAGCCGATGCCAAAGCTTGAGCAAAGTGTGGAGGGAAAGTTTCTGCCACAAAGTCCAGATTGGTAACAACAACACCATGCACAGAAATTCCTACAACCCCAGTGGGAGGCAGTGGCCAAAAATTCTCCAGAGTTTCTGCCAGATTGTGAAGAGGGGGTGTGGGGTCCTATGGCAGCTACATATTGTTCCCTGCAAATCCATTTCTGAAATTTGATTAGGTAGCAGGCCCGAGTGCGGAGTTGTTTAAAGACCAGAAGGAGGGCAGTAGAAGTGTACCACTTGAAGTGTTGAAGAGCACAGCGGCAGTATTTTATGGCTGCATGAATTTCTGGAGTCCACCAAGGGACCATCTTCCAGTGGGGGGAACCTGAAGAAGAAGGGATTGCTCAAACAGCTGTTGAAAGGGCAGAGGCAGTCAGTCTGAGTAGATTCATCAATACTGTCACGTGGCAATACAGGGGGGATGGGAGCAGAGGAGAAGTCACCCCAATCAGCCTTAGATGTGGCACACCTGGGAGGGTGACGAAGAGAGAGACATTGAATGAAGGTCAAAACAGTCGTGTAATGGTTGCTGTCACGTAAGTCATAGTGGATGCCCCTCTGGATGGAGAGAAGAAGACCGGGACTGCAGATGGAGAGGTCAGTGGATGAGAAAGTGACGTGTGCCACACTAAAGTGTGTGGGAGTGCCTGTGTTTAGTAACAGAGGTCAAGCCCTGCCAGAACATCTTCAACTGTCCTGCCCAGGGCAGTAGTCGTATGACTACCCCAAAGAGGGTTGTGGGCATTGAAGTCCCCTAATAAAAGGAAGGAAAAAGGCAGTTGTTCAAGAAGAGTGGTGAGGGCATGGGACATGGCAGCCTGTCAGGTGGGAGATAGAGATTACAGATTGTGATTGGAGTGGCCAGATGGACCCTGACAGCAATGGCTTCCTGAGTGGTATGGAGGGAAACCCATTTACTATCAATGTCCTTGAGGACCAAGGTGCAAACGTCACCAGAAGCCTGCAAGGGGCCAATTCGGTTCTGACAGACAGCGTGGAACCCACAAGGGGTGGGTGAGTAAGAATTGACAAAATGGGTTTCCTGGAGCGCAATACAAGTGGCAGAGTAGAAGGAAAGAAGGGGCTGCAACTCTGGAAGGTGATGCAAATATCCATTACAATTCCACTGGAGGATTCTCAAGCTGGAGTCCAAAGTGGAGGCGAACAGACCAGAGTTAGTCACACCACCAAGTCACTATCCGTGACCGATAAGGATGGGGTAATATCCATATAGGTGGAGTCAGACTCTGTTGGTTCATTGACTGCAGAAGGGGAAGGCTGCCCCTCAGGGGGTACCAGAGGGGCCTTGCCCTTGTTCCTGTGATTCGGCTTCTTCTCTGGGGAAGGAAGAGAAGGGCAGACTTCAGTGAGGGCAGGCATGGAATTACACTGGGCAATCTTGGCGCCCCCCGGCTGCGGATCACGCTGCCGATGTGGAGCAGTAGACCAGCTTTCAGGGGGGTGCCAGGAAGAGGAGTCCCGGCAGAGAGATCCAGTATCGGCTGCCTCTGAAGGAGGGGAGCAATTCTCCATCGGGAGAGGGGGAGCAGCACCTGAAGGGGTGGGAATGGGTACAGAGGAGGAGTTGGAGTGGGAGTGGGAGTGGGTGTGGGAGAGGGAGAGGGAGAGGGAGAGGGAGAGGGAGAGGGAGAGGGAGAGGGAGAGGGAGAGGGAGAGGGAGAGGGAGAGGGAGAGGGAGAGGGAGAGGGAGAGGGAGAGGGAGAGGGAGAGGGAGAGGGAGAGGGAGAGGGAGAGGGAGAGGGAGAGGGAGAGGGAGAGGGAGAGGGAGAGGGAGAGGGAGAGGGAGAGGGAGAGGGAGAGGGAGAGGGAGAGGGAGAGGGAGAGGGAGAGGGAGAGGGAGAGGGAGAGGGAGAGGGAGAGGGAGAGGGAGAGGGAGAGGGAGAGGGAGAGGGAGAGGGAGAGGGAGAGGGAGAGGGAGAGGGAGAGGGAGAGGGAGCACGCTGAAAGCATGAAGCGAATGGGGTGGGGTTGGGAAGAGGAGGGGGTAGGAGGGGGAATGGATGTTGTTGTTGTTGTGATCTTCAGTCCTGAGACTGGTTTGGTGCAGCTCTCCATGCTACCCTATCCTGTGCAAGCTTCTTCTTCACCAAGTACTTCCTGCAACCTACATCTTTCTTAATCTGCTTAGTGTATTCATTTCTTGGTCTCCCTCCACGTTTTTTACCCTCCACACTTCCCTCCAATGCTAAATTTGTGATCCCTTGATGCCTCAGAACATGTCCTACCAACCAGTCCCTTCTTCTTGTCAAGTTGTGCCACAAACTCTTCTTCTCCTCAATTCTATTCAATACCTCCTCATTAGTGATGTGATCTACCCATCTCATCTTCAGCATTCTTCTGTGGCACCACATTTCGAAAGTTTCTATTCACTTCTTGTCCAAACTATTTGTTCTCCACGTATCACTTCCATACATGGCTACACTCCATACAAATACTTTCAGAAACGACTTCCTGACACTTAAATCTATACACGATTTTAACAAATTTCTCTTCTTCAGAAACGCTTTCCTTACTGTTGCCAGTCTACATTTTATATCTTCTCTACTTCGACCATCATCAGTCATTTTGCTCGCCAAATAGCAATAATCCTTTACTACTTTAAGTGTCTGATTTCCTAATCTAATTCCCTCAGCATCACCTGACTTAATTTGACTACGTTCCATTATCCTGATTTTGCTTTTGTTGATGTTCAACCTTATATCCTTGTTTCAAGACACTGTCCATTCTGTTCAACTGCTCTTCCAAGTCCTTTGCTGTCTCTGACAGAATTACAATGTCACCAGCAAACCTCAAAGTTTTTATTTCATCTCTATGGATTTTAATTCCTACGCCGAATTTTTCTTTTGTTTCCGTTACTGCTCGCTCAATATACAGATTGAATAACATCAGGGAGAGGCTACAACCCTGTCTCACTCCCTTCCCAACCACTGCTTCCCTTTCATGCCCCTCAACTCATATAAATGCAGTCTGGTTTCTGTACAAATTGTAAACAGCCTTTCGCTCCCTGTGTTTTACCCCTGCCACCTATAGAATTTGAAAGAGAATATTCCAGTCAACATTGTCAAAAGCTTTCTCTAAGTCTTCAAATGCTAGAAAAGTAGGTTTGCCTTTCCTTAATCTTTCTTCTAAGATAAGTCGTAAGGTCAGTGTTGCCTCACGTGTTCCAATATTTCTAAGGAATACAAACTAATCTTCCCCGAGGTCGGCATCTACCAGTTTTTCCATTTGTCAGTAAAGAAATCGTGTTAGTATTTTGCATCCATGACTTATTAAACTGATTGTTCAGTAATTTCACATCTGTCAACACCTGCTTTCTTTGGGATTGGAATTATTATATTCTTCTAGAGGTCTGAGGGAATTTCGCCTGTCTCATACATCTTTGCCCACCAGATGGCAGAATTTCGTCAGGACTGGCTCTCCCAAGGCCGTCAGTAGTTCTGATGGAAATTCATACAAGTGGTTCTCTTTTCTCCAAAGGTCTCTCTAATTTTCCTGTAGGCAGTATCTATCTTACCCCTAGTGAGATAAGCCTCTACATCCTTAAATTTGTCCTATAGCCATCCCTGCTTAACCATTTTGCACTTCCTGTCGATCTCATTTTTGAGACGTTTGTATTCCGTTTTGCCTCCTTCATTTATTGCATTTTTATATTTTTTCCTTTCATCAATTAAATTCAATATTTATTCTGTTACCCAAGGATTTCTACTAGCCCTCGTCTTTTTAGTTTGTTTATCCAGATACCATCTCCTTAAATTCCCACCTTTTTGCAGTTTCTTCAGTTTTAATCTACAGTTCATGACCAATAGATTTTGGATATGTCTTACAATTTAAAACTTGGTTCCTAAATCTCTGTCTTACCATTATATAATCTATCTGATATCTTCTAGTATCTCCAGGGTTCTTCCATGTATACAACCTTCTTTTATGATTCTTGAACCAAGTGTTAGCTATGATTAAGTTATGCTCTATGTAAAATTCTACCAGACGGCTTCCTCTTTCATTTCGTACCCTAAATCCATATTCACCTACTATGTTTCCTTCTCTCCCTTTTCGTACTCTCGAATTCTACTCACCCATGACTATTAAATTTTCGTGTCCCTTCACTACCTGAATAATTTCTTTTATGTCATCATACATTTCTTCAATTTCTTCATCATCTGCAGAGCTAGTTGGCATATAACCTTGTACTACTGCAGTAGGCGTCGGCTTTGTGTCTATCTTGGCTACAATAATGCGTTCAATATGCTGTTTATAGTAGCTTACCCGCACTCCTATGTTTTTATTCATTATTAAACCTACTCCTGTATTACCCCTATTTGATTTTGTATTTATAGCCCTGTATTCACCTGACCAAAAGTCTTGTTCCTCCGGCCAGAGAACTTCACTAATTCCCACTATGTCTAACTTTAATCTATCCATTTCCCTTTTTAAATTTTCTAACCATTTGCCCGATTAAGGGATCTGACATTCCACGCTCCGCTCCATATAACGCCAGTTTTCTTTCTCGTGATAACGACGTCCTCCTGAGTAGTCCCCGGCCAGATTTCCGAATGGGGGACTATTTTACCTCCGGAATATTTTACCCAAGAGGAAGCCATCATAATTTAACTAAACAGTAAAGCTGCATGCCCTCGGGATAAATTACTGTTGTAATTTCCCCTTGCTTTCAGCCGTTTGCAGTACCAGCACAGCCAGGCCGTATTGGTTTTGTTACAAGGCCAGATCAGTCAATCATCCTGACTGTTGCCCCTGCAACTACTGAAAAGGCTGCTGCCCCTCTTTAGGAAGCACATGTTTGTCTGGCCTCTCAACAGATACCCCTCCGTTGTGGACGCACCTAGAGCACGGCCATCTGTATCGCTGAGGCACGCAAGCCTCCCCGCCAACGGCAAAGTCCATGGTTCATACCGGGGAGGGGGAGGGAATGGATGTAACTGAAGCAAAAGTAGGTATCAGAGACACAGGCTGGAGCCTGTCATATTTTTGATGAGCCTCAGTGTAGGTGAGGCGATCTAAGGTTTTGTACTCTTGAATCCTCTTTCTTTCACAAATACAGGGCATGTAGGCGAACATGGAGAATGCTGTCCATTATGGTTTACACACATTGGTGGGGGAGCACAGGCCCTCCTCTCATGGAGGAGGTGCCCACCGTCACCACAGAGGGGATCAGTGGTGCAGCGGGAAGACATGTCCAAACCTTAAGCATTTAAAGGTTTTACATCACACCAATACAGCATTACCTTGACCTTCTCTCAGAGGACATCCCCCTCGAAGGCTAGGATAAAAGCGCCCATAGCAACGCGATTGTTTGGAGGGCCTCACTGCACAGTTGCACACGCTGGATAAAATGGACCCCTCGCCACTCAAGGTTAGCACGGAGCTCCTCGTCAGTTTGCGAAAGAAGATCTCGGTGGAAAATAATGCCCTGTACTGAGTTCGAAGATTGGTGGGGCATGACGGAGACTGGGACGTCACCGAGATGGTCTCAAGCACGCAGGGCGTCAGATTCGGCAGCAGAAGATGTCTTGATGAGCGAAGCACCGGACCGAATTTCACTCATTGATTCCAATTCGCCATATTTATGTTCAATCGTCTTAGGGCTGCAAGCTTGGTCGTGGCAAAACTACCACCATCCATCCCGGTACAAGCCAGGCACCGAGGGAAAGGTTTCAATCCAAGCCGGCGAGCTTGCCCCTCCTCCCAGGCGGTGGCCAGGGAGGGGGCGGCAGAAGGATCATAAGGAGGGGTGTCACGTCTGCTACCACTCTTAGAGACGGCCACAGAATGGCCAGGATGGCGAAGCTTTTGTCGCTTCATGCGCAAGGCGTCCGCCCTAGTACCATCTGCTCCGATCAGGGGCTCGCCCCGTGGGCGCCACCCAGCCACAGCAAGGGCCATCTGGCACGGTGGGAGTTCTGGTGCCCCCAAACAATGAACATCCACTCCTGTGCATACACGAGGCATTAACAGCTCTGGCACTATTAGCGTGATCCCTGTGGTTTCAGGTGGCTCAGCCAATTGGGTACTTAACAGCCCCACCACACGGACTGGCTACCGTGCTGGTGACCTAGCAGGAGGGTGGCCAGGGTGCAAAGGGAAAGGAGAGGGGAGGAGGAGAGGAACCTACACCATGGAAGCTAGGTAGGGAGTTCATCCCCATATCGCTCACACTGAACAGAAATTTTTTGTCAATAGAGGTCGAACCCCAAGGGTACCAAAAACGCCGAAAAGGAGATGGAAACAGCAAACTAAACAATAGCACAGACCAAAACAAAGCCAGGAGGATAGTCAGGTCGACATAAAGAAGGCTGGACAGTGAAGGGGGAGGTGTGTTTATAGCGATAAGAAGTGCAATAGTATCGAAGGAAATTGACGGAGATCCGAAATGTGAAATGATTTGAGTGAAGGTCACGGTTAAAGCAGGCACAGACATGGTAATTGGATATCTCTATAGGCCCCCGGGCTCAGCAGCTGTTGTGGCTGAGCACCTGAAGAATAATTTGGAAAATATTTCGAGTAGATTTCCCCACCATGTTATAGTTATGGGTGGATATTTTAATTTGCCGGATATAGACTGGGAGACTCAAACGTTCATTACGGGCGGCAGGGACAGAGAATGCGGCGAAATTTTTTTAAGTACTTTATCTGAAAACTACCTTTAGCAGTTAAACAGAGAACCGACTCGTGGCGATAACATATTAGACCTTCTGGTGACAAACAGACCCGAACTATTTGAAACAGTTAATGCAAAACAACTAATCAGCAAACATAACGCGGTTACTGCATCGATGATTTCAGCCGTAAATAGAAATATTAAAAAAGGTCGGAAGATTTTTCTGTTTGGCAAAAGTGACAAAAAGCAGATTACAGAGTACCTGGTGGCTCAACACAAAAGTTTCGTCTCAAGTACAGATAGTGTTGAGAATCAGTGGACAAAGTTCAAAACCATCGTACAATATGCGTTAGATAAGTATGTGCCAAGCAAGATTGTAAGAGATGGGAAAGAGCCACCGTGGTACAACAACCGAATTAGAAAACTGCTGCGGAAGCAAAGGGAACTTCACAGCAAACATAAACATAGCCAAAGCCTTGCAGACAAACAAAAATTACGCGAAGCGAAATGTGGTGTGAGGAGGGCTATGCGAGAGGCGTTCAATAAATTCGAAAGTAAAGTTCTATGTACTGACTTGGCAGAAAATCCTAAGAAATTTTGGTCCTATGTCAAAGCGGTAGGTGGATCAAAACAAAATGTCAAGACACTCTGTGACCAAATTGGTACTGAAACAGAGGATGACACTCTAAAGGCCGAAATACTAAATGTCTTCTTCCAAAGCTGTTTCACAGAGGAAGACTGCACTGTAGTTCCTTCTCTTGATTGTCGCACAGATGACAGAATGGTAGATACCGAAATAGACGACAGAGGGATAGAGAAACAATTAAAATCGCTCAAAAGAGGAAAGGCCGCTGGACCTGATGGCACACCAGTTCGATTTTACACAGAGTACACGAAGGATCTTGCTCCCCTTCTTGCAGCGGTGTACCGTAGGCCTCTAGAAGAGCGTAGCGTTCCAAAGGATTAGAAAAGGGCACAGGTCATAGCAGTTTTCAAGAAGGGACGTCGAACAGATGTGCAGAACTATAGACCCATATCTCCAACGTCGATCAGTTGTAGAATTTTGGAACACGTATTATGTTCGAGTATAATGACTTTTCTGGAGTCTAGAAATCTACTCTGTAGGAATCAGCATGGGTTTCGAAAAAGACGGTCGTGTGAAAGGCAGCTCGCGCTATTCGTCCACGAGACTCGGAGGGCCATAAACACGGTTTCATAGTTAGATGCCCTGTTTCTTGACTTCCGCAAGGCCTTCGATACAGTTCCCCACAGTCGTTTAATGAGGAAAGTAAGAGCATGTGGACTATCAGACCAATTGTGTGATTGGTTTGAAGAGTTTCTAGATAACAGAACGCAGCACGTCTTACTCAGTGGAGAGAAGTCCTCCGAAGTAAGAGTGATTTCAGGTGTGCCGCAGGGGAGTGTCATAGGACCGTTGCTATTCACAATATACATAAATGACCTGGTGGATGACATCGGAAGTTCACTGAGGCTTTTTGCAGATGATGCTGTGGTGTATCGAGAGGTTGTAACAATGGAAAATTGTACTGAAATGCAGGAGGATCTGCAGCGAATTGACGCATGGTGCAGGGAATGGCAATTGAATCTCAATGTAGACAAGTGTAATGTGCTGCGAATACATAGAAAGATAGATCCCTTACCATTTAGCTACGAAATAGCAGGTCAGCAACTGGAAGCAGTTAATTCCATAAATTATCTGGGAGTAAGCATTAGGAGTGATTTAAAATGGAATGATCATATAAAGTTGATCATCGGCAAAGGAGATGCCAGACTGAGATTCATTGGAAGAATCCTAAAACAAAGGAAGTAGGTTACAGTACGCTTGTTCGCCCACTGCTCGAATACTGCTCAGCAGTGTGGGATCCGTACCAGATAAGCTTGATAGAAGAGATAGAGAAGATCCAACGGAGAGCAGCGCGCTTCGTTACAGAAACATTTAGTAATCTCGAAAGCGTTACGGAGATGATAGATAAACTCCAGTGGAAGACTCTGCAGGAGAGATGCTCAGTAGCTCGGTATGGGCTTTTGTTAAAGTTTCGAGAACATACCTTCACCGAAGAGTCGAGCAGTATATTGCTCCCTCCTACGTATATCTCGCGAAGAGACCATGAGGATAAAATCAGAGAGATTAGAGCCCACACAGAGGCATACCAACAATCCTTCTTTCAACGAACAATACGAGAATGGAATAGAAGGGAGAACCGATAGAGGTACTCAGGATACCCTCCGCCACACACCGTCAGGTGACTTGCGTAGTATGGATGTGGCTCTAGATACACTCCTGGAAATGGAAAAAAGAACACATTGACACCGGTGTGTCAGACCCACCATACTTGCTCCGGACACTGCGAGAGGGCTGTACAAGCAATGATCACACGCTCGGCACAGCGGACACACCAGGAACCGCGGTGTTGGCCGTCGAATGGCGCTAGCTGCGCAGCATTTGTGCACCGCCGCCGTCAGTATCAGCCAGTTTTCCGTGGCATACGGAGCTCCATCGCAGTCTTTAACACTGGTAGCATGCCGCGACAGCGTGGACGTGAACCGTATGTGCAGTTGACGGACTTTGAGCGAGGGCGTATAGTGGGCATGCGGGAGGCCGGGTGGACGTACCGCCGAATTGCTCAACACGTGTGGCGTGAGGTCTCACGCCAAGACCGTAGGATCCTACGCAGTGCCGTAGGGGACCGCACCGCCACTTCCCAGCAAATTAGGGACACTGTTGCTCCTGGGGTATCGGCGAGGACCATTCGCAACCGTCTCCATGAAGCTGGGCTACTGTCCCACACACCGTTAGGCCGTCTTCCGCTCACGCCCCAACATCGTGCAGCCCGCCTCCAGTGGTGTCGCGACAGGCGTGAATGGAGGGACGAATGGAGACATGTCGTCTTCAGCGATGAGAGTCGCTTCTGCCTTGGTGCCAATGATGGTCGTATGCGTGTTTGGCGCCGTGCAGGTGAGCGCCACAATCAGGACTGCATACGACCGAGGCACACAGGGCCAACACCCGGCATCATGGTGTGGGGAGCGATCTCCTACACTGGCCGTACACCTCTGGTAATCGTCGAGGGGACACTGAATAGTGCACGGTACATCCAAACCGTCATCGAACCCATCGTTCTACCATTCCTAGACCGGCAAGGGAACTTGCTGTTCCAACAGGACAATGCACGTCCGCATGTATCCCGTGCCACCCAATGTGCTCTAGAAGGTGTAAGTCAACTACCCTGGCCAGCAAGATCTCCTGATCTGTCCCTGATTGAGCATGTTTGGGACTGGATGAAGTGTCGTTTCACGCGGTCTGCACATCCAGCACGAACGCTGGTCCAACTGAGGCGCCAGGTGCAAATGGCATGGCAAGCCGTTCCACAGGACTACATCCAGCAGCTCTACAATCGTCTCCATGGGAGTATAGCAGCCTGCATTGCTGCGAAAGGTGGATATAGACTGTACTAGTGCCTACATTGTGCATGCTCTGTTGGCTGTGTCTATGTGCCTGTGGTTCTGTCAGTGTGATCATGTGATGTATCTGACCACAGGAATGTGTCAATAAAGTTTCTCCTTCCTGGGACAATGAATTCACGGTGTTCTTATTTCAGTTTCCAGGAGTGCAGATCACAATCCCAGAAGACTGTCACTGTGACAGAAGGGTTGTCTTGAATTTCTTCATTTGTGGTAAATGAGGATGATGCCATTCTGTGGACTGCTGCAACCTGCTTTCGTCCCAAAAAGGCCTCTCCATCGGTCTCAAAACACTCCAACGATTCATGTGAAATGGCCTTTCTATGAATCTTGTGGTCCGCTGTGAGCATTCGTGGAACCCATCGTGAGCAGCTCTTTCAATATTTGAGAGTCTCGATCACTGCAGACGCACTTCCAATGCTGACCGGCAACTGAGAGCCAGTTGTTGACTTGTGATGTGCCATTCGGCACGAATAATGGCATCCGCGCGATTCAGTGTGTCTGGAGCAGTGGCTGTGGCAGGACGTCCCGACTGTGGCTGATCGTGAAGCTCTTTTTCTGCATTTCCTGAGGCTGTAACACTTTACCCGTTGCCCAACTGTTCTATCAACTGCAGCATCGCTATACAGTGCACACAAATGTTTATGGACGTTCACGGCAGTTTCTTTTTCTGCACACAAGAATTCAATAGCAGCACACTGCTTGTAACGTGAGTCATATGCAGACGCCATTTTGATGCTGTATTTTGGATCTGCCACCTGCCAGAACGGTTCGAAACTTCACCGGCACACAGAACGAAAGTCAGATGTGAAGAGCCAACAAGAACGTTTGTCTATGTGTATTAATGACCTTTTAAAAATGAGACATTACTTATGGAACGACCCTCGTACTGAACTGGGTCCTTTATTGTATGATTATCTGATGGCGCAACAAACACTGGTAGCAGTTACTTCTGTAAAATATCTGGGAGTATGCGTGCGGAACGATTTAAAGTGGAATGATCATATGAAATTAATTGTTGCTAAGGCGGGTGTCAGGTTGAGTTTAATTTAGAGTGTCCTTAGAAAATGTAGTCCATCAACAAGGGAGGTGGCTTACAAAACACTCGTTCGACCTATACATGAGTATTGCTCATCAGTGTGGGATCCGTACCAGGTCGGATTGACAGAGGAGGTAGAGAAGATCCAAAGAAGGGCGGCGCGTTTCGTCACAGAGTTATTTGGTAAGCGTGATAGCGTTACGGAGATGTTTAGCAAACTCAAGTGGCAGACTCTGCAAGAGAGGCGTTCTGCATCGCGGTGTAGCTTGCTGTCCAGGTTTCAAGAGGGTGCGTTTCTGGATGAGGTATCGAATATATTGGTTCCCCCTACTTATACCTCCCGAGGAGATCACGAGTGTAAAATTAGAGAGATTTGAGCGCGCACGGAGGCTTTCCGGCAGTCGTTCTTCCCCCGCGAAGGCACGTACAGTGCCCTCCGCCACACACCATTGGGTGGCTTACGGAGTATAAATGTAGATGTAGATATAGAACTTGAAGCCTGGTGAATTTGTACTTATTCTTACAAAAACAAACTCGTATAAAAAGTGGTTTTACACACCTTATTAAACATGTTGGTTGGACAAGAAGTTCCTTTTGTCACGGCGTCCACTGTAGCCATGAGTTTTCCTCTTTGTCTCCTTACCTTCGAATGCTTCAAAGCCTGATGCCAAGGCACACCGAGACCCCACAAAGCAGGTGCAGATGCTCACTTGTTGTTTTCATTTTAGCAGTTCTGCCATCTGAACATATCGTAACATCTCCCACTGTGGTATGTCCCGACACTTACTTATCTCTGAGCATTACAAACATTTTTCATCACCAAATCCTGGAAGTGGGACGTGTCAACATGTCATGTTTTGCTACGTTACAGCCACTGGTGGCCCTTTTTACTGTATCAGGTACCGGGTTCCCTGTGTGGCATTTCCTGGATTAAATGCAGTCTGCACAGTTCCTAAACTTTGAGGCCGCGTGTCCTGATGAGTTAACAATGCAGCAGCTTTCTTCATTACATCTCTTCTCTGCAAGCCACTGGGGTGTGTGGTAGGGGGCACTTTGTGAGTACTGACTCTTACCTCCTTTCCTCATCCAGTCACTAATTGTCTGCAAGAACAGCAATGTTTCATGAGCACTTTCTCGTAATTCATCTAGTTGAGTACATAATTCAGGGTGTATACGTGGACAAGGAAAAAAAAATTCCCGGATTCTTCCCGGAATTCACGGTTAAAAATGCACTTTCTCCTGGGTGAAAGTACACCTTTTCCGTGTTAAATGACAGTATACTCTTCCTCTGCACTGTAAAACTCATCAATCCTTTGAATGTTTATGGTTTTATATACCGACGTAGAATTTTCCAGCTAAGGTGGAAAAGCACTTTTTGAAAGACCTTTGATGTGCAGCAACGTATACGCTGCATATTTTCGTATTACGAAGGTATAAATTTGAATTCCACCGAATACCGCATGTCACTTTCCGAAGCCTTGAAATCGAGACTGCAATACGCTTTTGTATGCGTGATCTCGCCAGCTGTTGACAGCATAGGACACGTGACGTAGTCAGCCAATAACAATATCACTCTTTTGTAGCGCGAGTACACAAATAAGGAAAGTTAATGGTTTAAATCAACATACATAGCATTCACATATAATATTGGGCTCGAAGCTTAATAAGCTGGAAGAGAAGCTAAGCTTCCACATATTTTTAAGTTGCATGAACACACAAGTTAATGGTTTAAATTAAAATACACAGAGTTGCTACAAGACAAGCAAAGCTTTCACGTGTTAGTATTGGTGTTTTAGGTTTATAAGCTGCAAGAGAAGCTAAGCTTTGGCATATAATTTTGATCCTTTTTGCGCAAGTTACACTTAATCACACAAATGTGCCAGTAATATTTTTAATAACGACGTAAAAGTCTCATCTTCTGGTCTCGAAATTCTTCTAAATGGTCGTCCTCAAAGAGTTGATTATTAAATGAGAGTCAAACGCTTCGTGATTTAAGAAATTCATCGTACATTCTCGCATATAGTTCATCTAGCGTAAAAGGAAATCTGCTTTGAATGTAACGCTTTTCAAGCCAGCATTCTTAATATTTTCCCGCGGCCTGTTAGAAATAGGTTCGTTCCAGCAGTTGCCAGAGACCGCCAGATAACAGGCGCCACCGCGCTTGCGCAGCTACGATGACGCAGGAAGCCCACCTGTTCGTACGTGTAAAACATTAAAAGATCTTACATTATGTCATAAAAGAAAGAAGACAAAAGAGGATAGTTCAAGAACGTCGGAATTTCATGAACCACACTAAAATGCATAATTCGGCTTACAGTGCACAATCGTATGTAAATTTTCTTGGAGTAACAGTACTGTATTACCTCATGTTTGGTTCTTTATTATGGCATATTGCCATACGTGCACTTGAAATGCAGCGAACAGTTGAAATTAGCCAATAGTGTGAAATCAAATACTTCGTTTCAAGCAAATTGACTGCCTCAGCAGAAAAGATTAATAAAAGTCTAATCTCTTTAGCAAACCGGCAAAAATAACTTCACTGTTCTGTAAGGCGATTAATGCTTGACTGTCAAAAAGGTGGACATAAAATCAGAAACTAAAAACATATTTTAACCTTCCGTAACTAGGCGAACGTATTTTAATTAACCTGATAGGTCCCGGCCAGAAAAATCAGTTTTGTTAACGTTTAACGAGAGAGCAATAAACGAAGAGGAACCAACAAAATCACTGAACGTAAAGACAGGTCACGTGGTCGCTCCCCACCACAACTCAGATTGCTGTGTGCGTCAGCCCCAGGTTTACTGTATTTCCGGACTGAGGCAATATTAAGTAGCGACGCCCAGCCACACTTGTGTAACCGGAAGCGGGGGAAGGTA
This sequence comes from Schistocerca gregaria, assembly GCF_023897955.1. NCBI lineage: Eukaryota > Metazoa > Arthropoda > Insecta > Orthoptera > Acrididae > Schistocerca > Schistocerca gregaria. The sequence continues at coordinate 52,612,128 of NC_064930.1, forward strand.
CTACTCGTATGCTACTCAACTGCGCGCGCGCAAGATCCCGCTCGCAACAGCTCAAACCAATCTAATTTAAACAGTTGTCACTTCACGCTTATCGGAGGCAATTTGTTGTTATAAAGCATTGCATAGTCTTCCCAAAGCTTCTGACGCACTTTGCTGTTGGCAGACGCTTGTATGAACACTGTTTTATTGTTGTATACGGCGCATTTCCTTTGCAACTTAAGTTTTATTTTCGTTTTTTTTTCTCCTCGTTCATGTTTTGTTGCTGCAGTATTATTCTGCAGTAGCGGGATACAGTAATATCCTTTGTTAGAATATTGGTTCTTACTAGTCAAAATCACAACAATTTAACTGAAAACTAAGACAAAGAAAAATCCCCGGAATTCTAAACAATTCCCGCGGTTTTTCCCGGTTTTCTCCAGGATGAAAAAATTGGCGGGTTTTTCCCGGATCTCCCGGTTCTCCCGGGACGTATACACCCTGTAATTACAATGTCCAAAATGCTTCAGGAAATACTGTGGATGAACAGCTTAGTAGAGAGAGAGAGGGGGGTGTTGGGGGGGGGGGGGGGAGGAATTGTTATTAATCCGATAAAGAAGCAGGTCGATGGGATGGTACGGTGGGTGGTGGAACTTGGCAGGTCTGAGGTCAGGAGGCTGGAATACCGGCCCCTAAATGAGGGTTACAGTGGATGCCACTTAGACGTGCACTGAGATGTGACAAAACAGCATTTGGAAACGTTTCACGTATTGCTCAAAGTACATGCACGGAGGCACTGCCCCCGGGACACAAACAGCACACGCGAGCGAGCAGCGGCAGCGGCGGCGCTCACACCACCGGCCTCGCAGGACGTGTCAGCTTCAGCGGCTGCGGCCACCAGAGCCCCGCACAGCAGAGCAGCCCACAACCGGAGGGCGCCCAGAGCAGGGCGGGCAGCGACGAGACTGTCCACGCAGGTGAAGGTGCACGAGCGGCTGTACGTCCCTGGGCACCCGCCACAGAGCCCCCCGATGGAAGGCCAGCAGTGGCCTCCCCCCACCAAGTGGCCCGCCAGTCAGAGAGTGCTGACGCAACTTGTGGCGGGCAGACTCTGATACCTTCGACTAAAAATGACGAGTATGTGTACATTCGCTGCCGGTCCTCGCTCTGCTACCACGTCAGTTTCGACTGCACGACTCGCGAGTCTGTGGCTCCAGTGTGAAGTAACCGGGCCGCGCACTCAGTGTTGCTCCAGCTCTCCACCTACCAACAAGCTGAGCTAACTGTACTCGGCGCTGCAGTCCGGAACCGCTGGACTGCTACGGTCGCAGGTTCGAATCCTGCCTCGGGCATGGATGTGTGTCATGTCCTTAGGATAGCTAGGTTTAAGTAGTTCTAAGTGCTAGGGGACTGATCACCTAAGATGTTGAGTCCCATAGTGCTCAGAGCCATTTGAACCATTTAACTATTCTCGGCGCTTCACTACCTGTACTCACTGTATCTGAAGATGTTTCCAGTAAACTTTCCTCGCCACCTGACTTGACCTATTCTCTGGGCTCTCGCAATAGTCGACAGAGATATCTCATTTTTCACTGGCCGCATCCAGTACGCCATTTTGCAGTACACTCAACTTATACTTTGTGCTTCTAGCAGCTCCTCGTCAATATTGGTGTCGCTTCTGCAACATCATAACCCATTACGTGTTCATTCTGTAAGGTGGCTGGTATAGCACAGACAGTATGCTGCAAGCCAATCAAAAGCTTTCCCTTCCAGCATACTCTGCGAAAGGGCCATCTTATAGTGCGCAATTAGTGTGCAGAGAGAGAGAGTAATGAGATATTGCTGCCGATTGCCACGGAGCTCAGCAGATGACGGAACTCACCTGGATTTTGTAGTCTCTCCTCTGCTATCACCAGTCTATCTCTGCAGAGCTGAAAATTTAGTTGAATCCAGATTAGTGTTTTTTCACTGACGTACATGACACCATACCTTAGTTGACATTAACACACATATTTTATACTGTGCAAAGTTCAGTTATTACACTACTGGCCATTAAAATTGCTACACCACGAAGATGACGTGCTACAGACGCGAAATTTAACCGACAGGAAGAAGACGCTGTGATATGCAAATGATTAGCTTTTCAGAGCATTCACACAAGGTTGGCGCCGGTGCCGACACCTACAACGTGCTGGCATGAGGAAAGTTTCCAACCGGTTCCTCATACACAAACAGCAGTTGATCGGCGTTGCCTGGTAAAACGCTGTTGTGATGCCTCGTGTAAGGAGGAGAAATGCGTACCATCACGTTTACGACTTTGATAAAGGTCGGATTGTAGCCTATCGCGATTGCGGTTTATCGTAGCGGGAGATTTCTGCTTGCCTTGGTCGAGATCCAATGACTGATAGCAGAATATGGACTCGGTGGGTTCGGGAGGGTAAAACGGAACGCCGTGCTGCATCCCAACGGCCTCGTATCACTAGCAGAGGAGATGACAGGCATCTTATCCGCATGGCTGTAACGGATCGTGCAGCCACGTCTCGATCCCTGAGACAACAGATGGGGACGTTTGCAAGACAACAACCTTCTGCACGAACAGTTCGACGACGTTTGCAGCAGCACAGACTATCAGTTCGGAGACCATGGCTGCGGTTACCCTTGACGCTGCATCACAGACAGGAGCGCCTGCGGTGGTGTACTCGACGACGAACCTGGGTGCAAAAATGGCAAAACGTCATCTTTTTCGGATGAACCCAGGCTCTGTTTACAGCATCACGACGGTCACACCCGTGTTTGGCGACATCGCGGTGAACGCAAATTGGAAGCGTGTTTTCGTCATCGCCATACTGGCGTATCACCCGGCGTGATGGTATGGGATACCACTGGTTTCACGTCTCGGTCACCTCTTGTTCGCATTGACGGTACTTTGAACTGTGGACGTAACATTTCACATGTGTTACGACCCATGGCTCTACCCTCCATTCGATCCCTGCGAAATCGTACATTTGAGCAGGATAATGCACGACCGCATGTTGCAGGTCCTGTACGGGCCTTTCTGGATACAGAAAATGTTCGAATGCTGCCGTGTCCAGCACATTCTCCAGATCTCTCACCAACTGGAAACGTCTGGTCAATGGTGGCCGAGCAAGTGGTTCGTCACAATACGCCAGTCACTACTCTTGATGAAATGTGGTATCGTGTTGAAGCTGCACGGACAGCTCTACCTGTACACGACATCCAAGCTCTGTTTGACTCAATGCCCAGGCGTATCAAGGCCGTTATTATGGCCAGAGCTGGTTGTTCTCGTTACTGATTTCTCAGGGGCTATGCACTCAAATTGTGTGAAAATGTAATCACATGTCAGTTCTAGTATAATATATTTATCCAATGAATACCCGTTTATCATCTGCATTTCTTCTTGGTGTAGCAATTTTAATGGCCAGTAGTGTATTGTAAGGAAAAATTAAGGTCAGAGAAATAAGTAATCGAAGTTCGCCATGACGAAATATGCAACGGAGAGAAGTACACCTAGGTTTGTCGCCGATGTGCAACAACCACCCACAAATAGAAGGGGTCAGCACTAGCAGTGAAGTGCCTTCAAAGCACGTCAGGGGGCCGTGGAAAACGGCGAAGTCGTCGTCGTATTGCGGAAACGGAGCGATCTGTCGGACGCCCGAAGCGGCCCGATGGTGAAACAATTTCTGAAATGGTTGCGACTGGAAACCGTTCGCATCCGCCATGGTTAACGTTTACCACGCGAGCAAAATGGTGCCATCCAAAACCGGCACAGGGGTAACTCTGGTGCACCGTGCGCCGCAGATTACAGGGAGAAACGACTGCTGCAGGGACACGTAGGAGCGAACGGACGTACGGCTGTCGACAGATCGACTCCCCAGATGATCGGACGTACGGCTGTCGATAGATCGACTCCCCAGATGAACAGACGTATGGCTGTCGATAGATCGACTCCCCAGATGAATGGACGTACAGCTGTCGATAGATCGACTCCCCAGATGAACGGACGTACCGCTGTCGATAGATCTACCCTCCAGATGAACGGACGTACGGCTGTCGATAGATCGACTCCCCAGATGAACTACGTACAGTTGTCGATAGATCGACTCCCCAGATGAACCGACCGTCTGGCGGACGTCGCCTTGTACGGGCCTCCAGACCAGGTCCTTCATTCGTGCATCCACATGCAATGCCACTTCCTCGGACAAAAATTGAGAAAAGGAAAAAAATAGGAAAACAAGTCCCAAATCCCATGAAAAGTGAACAAGTAACCAAAGTTCAGTTTAACACTACTATTTGGATAATAACCAGTAATCGAAACAAGAACCTTATACACTACTGCCCATTAAAATTGCTACATCAAGAAGAAATGCAAATGATAAACGGGTATTCATTGGATAAATATATTATACTAGAACTGACATGTGATTACATTTTCACACAATTTGAGTGCATAGCCCCTGAGAAATCAGTAACGAGAACAACCAGCTCTGGCCGTAATAACGGCCTTGATACGCCTGGGCATTGAGTCAAACAGAGCTTGGATGTCGTGTACAGGTACAGCTGCCCGTGCAGCTACAACACGATACCACATTTCATCAAGAGCAGTGACTGGCATATTGTGACGAGCCAGTTGCTCGGCCACCATTGACCAGACGTTTCCAGTTGGTGAGAGATCTGGAGAATGTGCTGGACACGGCAGCATTCGAACATTTTCTGTATCCAGAAAGGCCCGTACAGGACCTGCAACATGCGGTCGTGCATTATCCTGCTGAAATGTACGGTTTCGCAGGGATCGAATGGAGGGTAGAGCCATGGGTCGTAACACATCTGAAATGTTACGTCCACAGTTCAAAGTACCATCAATGCGAACAAGAGGTGACCGAGACGTGAAACCAGTGGCATCACGCCGGGTGATACGCCAGTATGGCGATGACGAAAATACGCTTCCAATTTGCGTTCACCGCGATGTCGCCAAACACGGATGCGACCATCGTGATGCTGTAAACAGAAACTGGATTCATCCGAAAAAATGACGTTTTGCCATTCGTGCACTCCTGTCTGTGATGCAGCGTCAAGGGTAACCGCATCCACGGTCTCTGAGCTGATGGTCCGTGCTGCTGCAAACGTCGTCCAACTGTTCATGCAGGTGGTTGTTGTCTTCCAAACGTTTCCAACTGTTGAACTCAAGGATTGAGACGTGGCTGCACGATCCGTTACAGCCATGCGGATAACACGCCTCTCATCTCGACTGCTAGTGATACGAGGCCGTTAACATCCAGCACGGCGTTCCGTTTTACCCTCCTGAACCCACCGATTCCATATTCTGCTATGTCATTGGATCTGGAACAAAGCGAGCAGCAGTGTCGCGATACGATAAACCGCAATCGCGATAGGCTACAATCCGATCTTTATCAAAGTCGGAAACGTGATGGTATGCATCTCTCCTCCCTACACGAGGCATCACAACAACGTTTCACCAGGCAACGCCGGTCAACTGCTGTTTGTGTATGAGAAATCGGTTGGAAACTTTCCTCATGCCAGCACGTTGTAGGTGTCGCCACCGGCGCCAACCTTGTGTGAATGTTATGAAAAGCTAGTCATTTGCATATCACAGCATCTTCTTCCTGTCGGTTAAATTTCGCGTCTGTAGCACGTCATCTTCGTGGTGTATCAGTTCTATTACGCCAGTAATATACTTAGTAATTTATCAACTTACGAAAGAAAGATACAATCTCAGTAAACTCAAAATCATAGTAAATTGCAAAATCATTATAATTAAAATTAGCAAAGTAGAACCAACGTTCTCAAAGGATACTTTATGTGAGTACTCTTTGAGAATCGTGAGTAATGGCTAAGGAAAATTTGATCCATTGTCACAATGTTACGAGAGTTAGCTGAAGCTCGTCAGACTTGTTTGAATACTCGTATATGTAGGCGCGGTTAGATTGTTTTTCGAGGATTGATAATTGCGATCTACTATGACTCAGTGAAACAAAACATTGACTTCAGCTATAACATCGTTTAGAATTCAGATAGAGGACTACCTTATATTACACCGAAGTGAGCTTATTAATTAGATAACTCAAACTCAACACTAGTTAGGCATTGAACAGTGATAGGCAATTAACTTCATTCGTAATTGCAAATGGACTCTGGAACATCGGAATAGTTTTAAAGCACATAATTTGAGCGTTCGCAAAAAGAGCCAATGCTGAACGATGCGTAACTGCGGCACCGGAGCCAAGCGTTCGTAAAAAGAGTCAATGCTGAACGATGCATACATAACTGCAGCACCAGATCCGAGGATTCGCGAAAAGAGCTGATGCTGAACGATGCATAACTGTGGCACCAGAGCCAAGTGTTAGCGAAAAGAGCCGATGCAGCAGACGACACGGAAAATGGCGTGTTGGGCGAATAGCGGCCTGATGCTAGTAGCCTATGTGGTCTATTGTGTATGTGTCGTGTGTGTAGTTTTCGTTGTCGTCGTGTGAAATCTTCGAGGTGTTGTGAAAGTGTGAAGGTTTTCTCCTTCTTGAACTAGTACAGCACCATCAGAAATATGATGAATCCAGAAAAGAGATACACATGTTCAGAGTGTGGAAAAAGCTATAGCTGTAGCTATAACAAGACTCTGAGGAAACATGTATCACTGGTACGTCCAGGAAAGTTAAATGATATCGATCTAGAATTAAAAGTGCATAAGTTGGATAAATATTTGTGTAGTTTATGTGGCAAACAGTTCAACCACGAGCGCAATGTAATATGCCACGAAAGAAAGAAACGTGGATTGGAAAATAGTTTTATGTAAGTGAAATGCCCATTGTGCGATATTTCAGTTCTTTCGAAGAAAAACGATTGTGATCACTTGTCAATGAAACATGTTGTGTCGATAGCACCTGAAGAGACAGAATTTGCATCTTTCCAGGAATTCAGCGAGTGCAAGAAGCAGACTGAGAGAAAAACGTTGTCACTTTGCGGCAAAAAGTGTGGGTCGTATTGTGCTTCGGGCAATGTCACTCGGCATTCCTGTTTATGCCATCATTCAGGACAATATGTTGTAACTAACCTGTTACTACGGGTTATTACGTTATTATTGGGAATGGAAATACTTATTGCTTATGAAATTAACGTGAGAAGATTAGGGTCGCCACCGACTCTAACCATACAACTAATCAAAGGTTTGGTCGAGTCGGAAAATAAATTAATTTGATCACCGACCAAAAACTCACAAAAATGCGTACATTGTGATGCCGCTCATAGGGGATACGATGTAATTAATAGTGTTCCCCGTGCACTGTTCACGAAAATCAAACATTTAAAATAAAATAGAAAATGCATGAACATTGTGCAGAGGATCAGCTCCCAGCAACACACCTGAAAATAAGACTTCATCTAAGGCATTTGTCTTAAAATAAAGGGAAACTAATCAATGGACCTGTGCGTAAGGAAATGCGTTGGATGTGCTAACAGGAAAGCTACGAGGTGGGTGGCTTAGGTGCAAAAACGTAACCTCGGAATACAAGAGGAAATTGTGGATAAAATCATTTACTTTTTAAGACATGGATGTGAAGCATGCACACAATTCCTGATAACATTGAAGAAGAGCGTCGGTACGTTCACCGCTATAATCTACACCTAAAATCATTGGTGTGAATCATTCATACAACTGTTGTTGCCTGATAACTGATCGCAATAACTCCTGAAACGGTTCACGTTTCGCAGTATACCCGCGTGCCCACGTGGTTTGTGGAGACACAATTTCTAGGTATTGTGCCCAAATTGCAACAATATCACATCACACAGTCATGTTAACATTATCGCCCGCATCTCGTCGTCGTGCGGTAGCGTTCTCGCTTCCCGCGCCCAGGTTCCCGGGTTCGATTCCCGGCGGGGTCAGGTGCTTTCTCTGCCTCGTGATGGCTGGGTGTTGTGTGTTGTGTGTTGTCCTTAGGTTAGTTAGGTTTAAGTAGTTCTAAGTTCTAGGGGACTGATGACCATAGATGTTAAGTCCCATAGTGCTCAAAGCCATTTGAACCATTGGTTAACATTATCTAAAACAAACATGCGACCTGAGAGTTAGCGATGCTGGTAGCCCAACAACTATAATGCTCTACCATGTGGTTGGCTCCGCACGGACGAAAGACACAGAAGGCAAGGAAAATTTACTAGAAGGCAAAGCTACAAATATTTAGAAAGATGAAAGCTTATACAGGCACAGCTGAGGGCAAACAGACATTCGTACAGAAGCGAGTGCTCACTTCTTATCGCCACCTTTGTATGGCGCTCTTCCGGTGGATCCCAGTCTGCTATAGAAATTTACTAAAAGAAAAACCTGCCAAAGTGTTGCATTCCTTGCTGCGACAAGGCAAAGCAATCTTTCAGAGTTGAAAAGCGAGACGAAAAGCTAACAGCTCTCCTCTATTCAAGTAACGACGCGCCACGCGGTCAGTCTAACTCACCCTCCTTCGAGTGGAGCACAGCTGTGGACGCTTCCCGTTCCGGCGGCAGACTGCCTCCCTTTTTCTTCTCCAGCCTCTTCCACGCTCCGCGTGGCCCGGAAAACCCAAAGATGCCATTTCCGCCACCAACCTAACGCAGGTGGATTTCTCACAAGTAGCGAAAACCTCTTTGGCTACTTGACCGCTAAGAGACTTGGCTATTCTGTACACTCCTGTTGAATCTGTACGACTATCGCAGACTTTCTGCAGCAGACTACGCCACCGTCTAGCAACGTGACACACAACCACATTCATTCAATCACACCACTATGAGAGTAAAGAGAAAAGATAAACAAGGAAAGACAGAGAAATACTAGTGAAAATAGGCTACCGGACTAATGAAAGGTGGCTACAGGACCCTTTCAATGTATCTAAGAGTAAAGGTATTCGCCGCATGAAAATCCAAGGCACTAACAAAAAAAAAAGAGGTGTATGTCCTTCCAGTATTGAAGTAACCGAAGCTGGAGATGGTAGCTGCAAAGTAAAATACGTGGTTACTCACGTGGGTCATCAAAATGGTGTTAGACATTTACATTTGACAGAAGAAGAAAGAAACACGTTAGCCGTTGATATCGCAAACAAAGTACCATTGCAAGCGATACTCGACAAAGTAAGAGACACTTTATCTGATTTCTTGCTAGAGGGTATCCATCTACTGAGAAAAAAAGATTTATACAACATTGAGCAGTGTAATAACTTACGTTCCGAGGTCATGAGACATAAAGGCGTTGGCATTAGCGTAGAAGCGTGGGTAAACCAAATCAATGCTAGCGATAAACTCTGTGTTTTATTCTACAAACCACAAGATACAAACAGCCATAGTCATACTCTCCTGAGAAGTGAAGACTCTGTCATCATCTTCCTGAAGAATGCTCAATATGAAATTCTGAAGTACGGCAGTGCCTGTATTTGCATAGATGGAACTCTTGGAACTAACGGCTATGGTTTCGAGTTAATTACACTTCTTGTGCTTGACGACATGAGACAAGGTTTTCCTTGTGCTTTTCTTATCTCAAACAGGTCGGATCAAGATGTGCTGTCATTATTTTTTAATGAAATAAAGACTAAAGAAGGAAAAGTACGTCCTCAAGTGTTCATGTCAGAATTAGCTGAGTATTTTTACAATGCTTGGCTTTCACAGATGGAAGAACCTGTGAGAAGACTTTACTGCTCGTGGCATACTGGCAGGGCATGGAGGAAAATTTTATGTATTAAAATCAAATCAAAGGAAAGACAGGTTGGAACTTATAAGCAAGTGAGGAGTTTAATGCAGGAAAGAGACGTCATAACATTTGAGCACGTATTTCCTTTAGCTCTGGAGCGCCTGGTTTCAGATCCTGTAACAGCTGGATTTGGGTTCTACCTCCAAGAACATTATGCTAAAAGCACCAGGTGCTGGGCATATTGTTACTGAGCCAACAGTGGTATAAATACAAACGTGCATATTGACAGGATGCATCGAACAATAAAATACATATATTTGCGTGGTAAACATGTAAAACGACTTGACAAATCCATTCCTGCATTAATGAGCTTCGTCGGGGACAAATTACATGACAGACTCATTATTCTGTCCAAGGGAAAACTGACAAGCAAACTCCAGGATATTCGCTCAAAGCATGACTTCGGTTCTGAGGTGGTTCAGGAACGCATAGTTGAAGAAGGAGAAGGCTGTTTTGTACGATCTACTTCTGAGGTGGGTGACACTTATTTTGTACAGCAAACTGTGCAAGACTGCAGCTGTAGTAAATTGATTTGTATTGACTGTCAGGCCTGCACATCAGTATACATGCTCGTGCGTAGATTCGAGTATCAGATGGAACATGTGTAAACATATTCACTCTGTCTGCCTATAAAAAACAAGACAGTCATCCAGTTCAGTGAACGTCACTAATTTTCGTGATGTTAATGATGAAGAGGATATATTACATATTTAAGAAGAAGGGGAATCAGTAGCAAGTGAAAAAGAAAGTATATTGGTCGAACTCAGCGGAGGAAATATTGAATCTTCACACTTAACTCAGGAGAAGGAGAAAATGAAGAGAAAATTTGCTGAAGTGACTGACACTATATCTTCTAAATCTACATTTATACTCCGCAAGCCGCCCAACGGTGTGTGGCGGAGGGCATTTTACGTGCCACTGTCTTTACCTCCCTTTCCTGTTCCACTCGCGTATGGTACGCGGGAAGAACGACTGCCGGAAAGCCTCCGTGCGCGCTCGAATCTCTCTAATTTTACATTCGTGATCTCCTCGGGAGGTATAAGTAGGGGGAAGCAATATATTCGATACCTCATCCAGAAACGCACCCTGCAGGACAACTGGAAGTTTTAAAACGGCGGCTGTCAAGCTTGAAAGCTACGTTATCTGCTGTTGACTCCAATAAAGATCATAAAGGAATTGGCCCCTGCACTGCTTCATCAAGAAGGGAGCAAAATATACAGCCTCAGAGACGGTTGTTCTCTACAAAGAAGAGGAGGAAAATAGTGCACCATTTCGAGAAACCAAGTAGAGCTGAGGCACAAGACATTCCTGTTTCTCTATTACAAGACAGTCAATAGATATTGACGTTTATACAGTGAAAATTTACCTTACCTAATTCCTTTGTTCGTGACGTTTCTTAGTATTTTGCAGTTCACATCGTAATCATGCTGTTGCTATTAAACTTCAGTCAGTGGCATAAGAATGACTATCATCCCTTATTAAATATCAAGAAATTAATTTAAATCAGTGCTGTATGTTTGGCTTTCTTGTTTAATAGTTTTATTTTATGTTACATTCGTGATTGAAACAGTAAAAATTTATAATGCAGTAAGTAAAAGGTCTCCTTTTGTTAAAGTGGCTCGGTTGTCAGACGCAGTTGCGTGTCATCTGCTACCTCGTGCATCTTCGGTTCTTTCCGTGAAAGGTCTCTTGGCTCCAGAGCCGTAGTTGCTTGTCGCTCTGTAGGCTCAAGTAGCGCCCGGCGCATATGTAGAAACAGTTTGACGTTAGGAAGCAATCGCAATGTTACGACTTATTAGGGATTTGAAATTACAACCAAACCTTGGGGATGTGTAAGAATATACAGCCTGCAGTTGCAGGTTAACTTTAACGTTTACCTAGGTTTCAAAGTTAGTAATAACGTCTTCTTCAGAACCAGCAACAAGTTGATATTATAATGCGCTAGTAAATTATATTAGATATGGTCATCCTACAGGATGCAACGTGTAGTACTTACATAAAATATTATTTAAATGTTTGCCTAAAACAGGCCATGTCCAAAGTCAACTTCATAAAACTTGATGCATAACCATAAGGTTTAGTCACTTCTATTAAACCAGCTGTAGAAAATTCACTTTAAGCCCGTTGTATGGGCCTCGTCGTGTGAGTAGAGACTGCGGACCGCGAGAGCTTCGCGGTCTGCCTCACAGAGGGCGGCGCGCATGCGCGAGACGTATAGAATTAAACTCTTATTACGCACGTGTCAGATAACCTTTTTGCTATGAATTAATTTTATATTTTACTATTGTAAGTTAATTACAGTATCCAGCATGACTACGTTTTACATTCTGCTACAGAGCTTTCTAAACTGACCAACAAATCTCGTATGAACATCTGTAGGAAAGGATCTATTATTACAGAAACTGTGAGGTCACTTGCACCTTCTTCCCCGGCCTTGCCATTACCTGCGCCACCATCTATGTCCGCCCTAGCGCCCCTATTCCCTTCGACTTCCTCTCCCACGTTGACTGTACCTTCTCCTCCTACGTGATCGCCACCGACCTCAACATCCACAGTCGTTCCGCCGCCCAGTTACGGCGGTGGCATCAGTTCCTCTCCTCCCTTCAAGGGGGCCTCATCCCCATCCCCCAGCACACCCGTCCCGAATCCAACTCCACTCCCGATGTTATCCTTTCCTCCGCCAACCTCCTTGGTCGCATAACGGTGGATGTCCTGGAGCCTATTGGTAGCGACCATCTCCCTGTCCTCCTCACCGTTTCAGACGGTCGTCGCCACTGCCCCGACCCTCGTCATGACCCTCCCCCTAAGTACGTCCATAACCATTCCTGTGCCAACTGGAATGCCTACTGGGATACTCTCTCCACCCAGGTCGATAGCCACCCCTTCACCTTCCATCACCCTGCCGATGTAACCCATGCCGCCACCTTTCTCCAGCAGACCTTGTCTGAGGCCGTGGAGGCCCACGTCCCTACTGTCGCCATCCACCCCCACCGTCCTACCTTACCCCCACAGGCCGTCCTCCTCCTCCGTAAATGCCGCCGTCTCTACCGTGCCTTCCTCCACACGCGTTACCCGGACACACTACGACGCCACCGGCAACTCCAATGACACATTCGTAATTTGCTCGCGGCCAAGAAATGCCGGGACTGGCGACAGACATGCACCTATTTAAATGCTACCATCCCTATCAACTCATCCAAGTTCTCGTCCACCTTCTGCCGCCTTACCGGAACTAAACTCTCCCCCTACTATCCTCTCCTCCATGATGATCACCCCTTCCCTGACACCCTTAGTAAGGCCAATCACTTTGCCTCCTACCTGTCTGATGTCTTTTCCATCCCTGATGATCCCCAGTTCGATTACTCCCTCTTCCCGGATGTCCGCGATCGAACTGACACCTTTATCCCTCCCCTCGCACCTGGTTTCCAGTACTTGGACAACATTACACACACGGAACTTAATGCCCCAATCACTACACAGGATCTCATCACTACACTCCGCACGAAACGCAACACTCACGATCGTGTCACCTATTGTCACCTTCGTGAAGCTCCTGCCTCTTTCCTCTCCACCCTGACCAGGCTCTACAATGTAGTCCTGTCCACCGGTTACTACCCCGACCTGTGGAACACCTCCCGTATCCTGATGTTCCTTAAACCTGGTAAACCGCCATCTGCCGTCTCCTCCTACCGTCCCATCAGCCTTACCTTGGTCTTCAGCAAGGTCCTGGAATCTATCCTCACCCGCCGCATCCACCAGTATCTCCGCCAGCACCACCTCCTTCCGGTTACCCAGTGTGGCTTTCGGCCGTCTTTCTCTTCCGACGACCTTCTCCTTCACCTCACTCATCTCCTTTCTGAACAGCTTAATTCCCGTCGCTCTGCAATCTTCCTCTCCCTGGACCTTGAACGTGCTTATGACCGCATATGGCATTCCGGTCTCCTCTTCAAGCTCCAAACCTTCGCCCTTCCCATTAATTACGTTCGTCTGATCGGCTCCTTTCTCTCCCGCCGTCCTTCCCTCGTCACCATCCATAACACAGATTCCTACACCTTTTTTCCCTCCGCCGGTGTGCCCCAAGGCTCCGTCCTCTCCCTCCTTCTGTACCTTTTGTATACGGCGGACATGCCACCGCCGTCATCCCCCATCCACCTCCTCCAGTTTGCCGATGACACCGCCTTCCTTGCCCTTGCCCCCACCCTGCAGCGCTCCCAACACCTTCTCCAATCCCATCTTGACCGGTTCACTGCTTGGTGCAACCAGTGGTTGCTCAAGGTCAATCCCTCCAAAACCCAGGCGAAGATTGTAGGCAAAACCACCCCTTCCTTCCGCCTCCTTGACTTCTATCTCACTGTCTATGGCCATCCTATCGCCCTCACCCCCACCCTCAAGTACCTTGGCGTCACCCTCGACCGTCGCCTCTCCTGGAGCTCCCATCTCCGGACAATCCAAGCCAAGGCACACTCCCGACACCGCCTCCTCAAGCTCCTTTCTGGCCGTACGTGGGGTCTGGACCCCTCCACCATCCTCCACACCTATAAATCCCTCATCCGCCCTATCCTCTGCTACGCCAATCCGGCCTGGATCTCCGCCCCCTACCTATTATAAATCCCTTCAAATCCTTGAACGCCATGCTCTCCGCCTCGCCTATCACATCCGTCTCCCCTCCCCCACGCGTATCCTGTACGATCTCATTCCTTTCCCCCACCTCCTCCTTTTCCTTGAGAGGATACGGATCCTGTACACCTCCCGCAAACTCGACCCTCCTCACCCGCTTGTCTCGCCCATCCTCTCCAGCCCCCCCCCCCCCCCCACTGCCGCGCCTGTATTCCCACGTCCCACCCGGTCTCCATCTCTCCACCCTCCTTACCCTCTCCCAAGGTGGCTTCCGGCAGCTCCCCCTCCCTGATGAAGTCCTCCTCCCCTCCATCTACCCCTCCTATCAACTTGATCCTACCCGCCCCCACTTCCTGTGGCCTCTCCACTTGGCACCCTCCCTCCCTTCTCTCTCCTTTCCCCCGTCCCCTTCCTCCACCCCTCTTCCCCCAGGCTCCCCCTCCCCCTTCCACCCCTTCCCCTATCTCCCCTGCCCATGGCATCTGCCCTCCCCTCCCCCTGCCCCACTCCCCTCCCTCCTCCCCCTCCCTTGGCAGGTCTCCGGACTCGCACACGCTCAGTGAACATTCGCGCGCCGGAGATCATCGCCATCAGTGTCTCGTGTGTGTGCCTTCGTTTTGTGTTCAGTGTCCTTTCGCCGTCACGCCACCACTGTTCACGTGTGCCGTCACAGTCATCTGTGTTATGTGCGCTGTGTCACCAAGTGTCAGTGTTTTTCTCATCCAGCGTGCACGGCTTCATGTTTACTGTTTTTTTTTGTATCTACATTTTTTTGCCCGCCATTTTTATTGTATTGTCTGTGCCACCTATATGTCATGTTATTGTACCACTCAAGGCTGAAGAGCAGGGTAATATGCTGCTGCCAGCCCACCTTGTATTGAGGTGATTAAAATTACAATAAAGAAAAAAGAAGTCACTTGCATTATGAATTATTGTAAACCAAGTATAGGCTGGAAGCCTTCGAAGCACGCCCTATTCTTTTAGATACAGTTGATCGTTAAGTAAATTGCCTCTATCTGCAATTAATTAGGTGTGCATAAATTTGTAGTTCCTCAAGCGTGTCGAGTCTATATCCCCTAACTTCATGAAACCCCTAACGTTAAAGTTAACCTGCAACTTTAGGCTGTATATTCTTACATAAACAAAATCAGTTGATTTCGCTGCATAAAAATGCTAAAAATTATGAAACTATGGGGAAGTTGGTGTCGGGGAACTAAACTGAACTTATCATTAATATTTTTATAGCAACTGTTAAACCATCGAATATAAAGGAGTTCATTACGACGAGTAGCGTAATATCGGTCACAATTGGTGAAGTAAATGTCACGCACATGTCAAGAGTTCAGTTCAGCACTGTTTTTTTATAACGTCATCTTTACCTAATAACAGTATCATCGCTCTACCGACTTCGCCGTGTTTTAGACAGGGCCGATCAGTTTTAATCTATCAGCTACCAACTAGAAAAACCGGTGATGTTACATACAAAGACCGCCGTTCGCCGGTGACAGAGGCCAGGATTCGCACGCCAGCATGACATCCGAATGGCGACACGCGGCCTTTTCGGGCAACAGATGGTGGCTGGCGTGTGCGGCCCGAAACGTCTGGAAGCAAAACATCCTGAAACAATTGTCAGAAAGGTTCGGGCAGAGAAGGCGGTGTTACGGCCTGCGGAACGTTTTCGTGGCATCCCCGAGTGATCTCCCGATTCTGGAAGACACACCGGATCAAAGCGAGTACGCACCTTGCGAGGTGCCGGGGCTAGCAGTGCATTTAACACTAAATTCTTCTAGAATCTTCATATGGAAATGACGCTCTAAGCCCCCCCCCCTTTTCTAATTCCGACTTTTGCTGTCGCACATGGATTAAGAAGAAACGCGAATTGACTGTAATTGACCCTGCAAGTGGAGTAGAAAAGAGTTTGGCAATAATTTAATTTGATAAAGGAAAGTTTCATTATCATAGTGAGAAATGAAAGGGTTGCTCTACCGATCAACAGAATGAAAGTTCTGTCCAAAATAACAATTTGATTTATTATGACTAAACTCAAAATAATAAACTAAACACATGAAACATTTACAATATGTCATATTGGATACTCAAATAAATGCTGTGAAGGTGAAGTTCTCCATAAACTGATTGAGACATTTATGACCAAGTGGTATGTGGAGCCAATTCCTTGCAACTCAAATCTTAAGAGAAACACACAGCCAACCCAACATTAATTGCTGCCACAGTAGTGAGAACTCAGGCAATGAACACCCAAGACAGAACCACGTTAGAAAAGATGGGAACAGGTGAGCTCTGCTGAGCTCTGATTGTCACATAGCAAAATTCCCTAACCTGTCGGTGCTGCGGACATACATTACCAAGATGTCTTATTAACTGCAAGCACACGATCTGGCTGGCATACCTGGAGGCGATGGCTGGTTGCTTCGACGTCCCGTCGTGGTGATGATAATGTCGCGAGTATAGCCCGAAACAAATTATCCTCGTCTGGTTGTTCCAGACTAAAGACTTCCAAGCAACACAAATGCGTCTCTGAGGGAGACGAAGAAGGCTCGCCACACAGTCACTGACGGTACAGTGATTCATTTTAAGAAGCGAAGTCACACAGTAACTCCGATACTATAGCCAAAACTGCTCAAGACAGACAACATAGGCCGCTTGTACGCTGAGCGCTCAATTGCCAACTGTACTCGGAAAGTTACATTTAAGTCGAAACTTCAGCAACTTCGTCAAATAATTATAATTAAATGAAAGTATATTAGACAGCCAACGGAAAGCAGGCTGTCCAGAGCAGCGAGAGCTCAGTCTTGTAACATACTCTGACCGAACGGCGAGAGTCGACTCACTCAAGAGCACCTGTACAAGCCGAACACAGAACATTTCCGTCCCCACGTCAGTGGCCGTGGTTCAACGTGCCAATCAGCAACTCGAAAACCGGCGGAAAATTCCAGTCTATTGCCGAAGCACTACTATTCCACCAATGGAGATTCTTGGCGCCAATTTCTGCGCCGATTGTGCTACACCACGGAGCCATCCCCTGAGCAAGCCAATCACAGTTATGATTTCGCATAAAATGTGGGAATTTGCCCGCTAAGACTGCCTGGGAACACAAGTCATTCGCACGCCTCACTGGTAGCCTGTCAGAAAGTGTTTTCACTAATTTTATGCGAAGTAGCGGAATCTCTAGCCCCAGCCACGCCTCCAGCCCCTGTGGGCGTGTCGCCCCCGCTCTTATGTGGGCGTCTGGACAGCATCCACTCGACTCCCTCACACCCGTCGGTGTAACCCTTTCAAGATCAGCAGAACCCGCCTGTCACCGGACCACCCGGGTGACGGGACACACTGCGTGGGATGTCCACGTGTGAAGCAATAGCAACTTTTCACCACACGCGATTAGACAGAAAAATATTCATATCTTCTGAGTTTTCGATACTAGCCTTGTAATGACAATACTCTCCCATACTTCACCAAATCGAATTATTCAGAGTAAGATATAAATATGAGAGCGGGCAAGTCACTGTGTACATTGTAAAGGCATGCCACCCCTGCGTGCAGTTCGTTGTCCTCGAGCAAGACGGCACCTACTGACAGGACAGTGTAACATGTCACACAGTGAACGTGCACAGTTTGAAGAGCACCGGGATGAGTTTACTCTGCTGCCCCAGTCACCAGACTCTCCAGATTTAAACCCAATCGAGAATCTGTGGGAGACCTTCAACAGGGGTGTTCACACTACAGCTGGCCACTGTACTAGAGTCGGCACGGCTGCACGTGTTTGCCGGTACCTCCCACCTACTCTCTTCCCACTGGTCTCGCAGCAGTCCGAGCTGCTAAAAGTCGTTATTAGGTCTTTTGACAAGTGGTCACATTAATGTGAGTGGCTTGTTTAGTCACACAAACGGAATTGGAACACTCGAAATGAGGATCTGAATAATAAATTTCAGAGAAACACAGTCTAAATAAGAACACGAGGTTTTCAGGTAAGGGCTCTATGTCACTAGGTGAAAAAGAAATATTGCTGCTTTTCTTTTTTTTTGGCAGTAGAAAAACATGACACACAGGAAGAATCTGCCTGCTCTGTTACATGCACCACACGTTTGACTGTGGCTGACGTGTAATGCACAGTGCTGTTGAAGACTGATTTTAATGTTTCCAGAACTCTCGCATGTCCAGCTGGATTTGATTGTCGTAATCCCACGATATTTCGGGGAATAACCTTTCCTCGGTAATTTCCAAGAATTATTGCCTATCGAAGTCCACGCGCCCAAACGATACATATCGAACGTGCGATCGTAAATCGATCATGCGACTATGGTGGTGGGTGTTATGAACATGTTTACGGTGGTCGCTACAGCAACGATAAAAGAAAAGCGTTACAACAATACTTGTAATTCGAAAGGATACTACTTAATTTACTCGTCGTCGGTGTTGTCATCATGTGACAGTCCATAACAGTGGTCTGGATGGACAATTTGGAAGAGTCGAACCATGTTTTCTTCTTGATACTAGTTCCTTTTCCGCACTGCCCGCAATGAAATTGTAAACGGTATTTCAGCATCGAAACTCTTCTTACCAAGTTTTACACACTTCGCACCACCACAGTCTAGATAGTACCTTCTTTCCACGTCTGGTGGAAAAAGTCTGGCGACAAAAAGTCGACCAATTTTCTACGCTGGATAAACACGGAATAAAATTTTTCCATGAGAGAGAATCCGCCAAAGAAACGTCAAGAACCACAGATGTCCCACTCACTAACGACATAAATCGTCTGGGATTCCCTAGCAACTTAGAAATAATTCACGGAAGTAAGTAGTTCAGAACTAAGGGAACGACAGATAAAAATGACGATCACAAATAATTGATCACAACGCCCGCCACCAGAGTCGCATGATCGATGTACGATCGCACGTTCGATATGCATAGTTTGGACATCGCAACTTCGATAGGCAATCATTCTTGGAAATTACCCTTTCCGCCATCACCAGGTGGTTCTGATGATAGCGGAAAGGTTATTCACGAAATGTCGAGGGACTTCAACGATCGCTTCCGGCTGGGCACCCGAGAGCCCCGGAAACAACACATACGCCAGGAAAGCCTCCGATCACGTAACTGATTTTAATGTTTCCAATATCCATTCCGTAGCATAATTATTAGCAGGTAGGAATACAGTAGGTACTGTCACGCTTCCGTACGTCCTTTAGCAGTTCGTTTCACGTAATTTAACATAAAGAAACCGATAGTGGTACGAGCGAATCTGTGGTGATTACTGACATGTTAGATTTTCACAACAGTTTCTGTGGAGTAAATTTGATTGATCACAACGCCCGCCACCAGAGTCGCATGATCGATGTACGATGGCACGTTCGATATGTATAGTTTGGACACCGTAACTTAGATAGGCAATCATTAATATATGTAACTAATACGACTCATGTAATAAAGAACAATTCCTGATCGCTTCACTATTAACTACATAAACTGTAGTGAATGTGGCTCCACATCTCTAGTACTCTCAATAAATGAACAGAGATGTAAACAGTTGGCAGTTAAAGTTAACCTGGAAGCTGTGATCGCAAAGATGGTTTGTGAAAAGTTGCAAATTACTCATTTCTGTGTGAAGTATCTTACCTACGTTAATAGTAAACCACCTGGGTGTGAAAAATGCCGCTTCTTCAGAAGCGAGTTACCGCATCACTTTACGCCGCGACACGTGTACCTCGGTAAGCCTCTGGCGATCCAAAATTGGACAGATGACTTAAAAAAAAAACTGGTGTACTTCATCTCGCAGTATTGGGTGGTACTGTGATCTCCCCTTCTCTCTTTGCTACGTTTCTTTCGCTGATCTTTCCTCTTCTTTCTTCCTTCTTCGTACTGTGGCTGTATCTCAGGCTTTTCAATGTAAAAATGTGGTGAGAAGAGGGCACACGTGTGTGTTGGTTCACGATAAGATCGTTTCAATACTTCTATCACTGTCCGTTTACGAGTTGCTAAGCAACGTATCAACAAGCCGACTATGCAATGATTAATATTTGTTGTATCGCGACAGTAAATCGCTTCTCGCTTGCTTTAAGCATCAAGATGATTACTATGCCTCTCATATAAGTCTTTGATGGTTGCGGTTAATGTTACTGAGTCACATACGCGGCGATAATGTCCGATATCCGGCCGCGTATCAAACTCCGCGCCGATATTTGAAAATTCGCGCGCGATTTGTTTGCAGCAAAGTCGGGCCGTAGTTCGCCTAGAATAATTTTTAAATCAACTACGGGTTGTAAATCAACATTTCTATGCCCATTCATGAAAGTTACAGCAGATCCGCAGTCGACGACAAGTTGATCGCGCACTCGAGCAACACAGGAGTTTTTGTTCTTACAAAGCGAAAACATATCATGCGTAATGCAACAAGGTGATTTGCTATGTCAAAACATACTTATATCTATCTCGTTAAAACTCATTACCTATTAAATGCTGTACATAATTAAATTCTTTACTCTGTAAATAATCAATAAAATTTAGAAATGAATGGCATGTATTAAAAAAAAATCTCAAGTTGATATGACATCATGGGTCACTCACTACTGGTTTCAACTCCCCTACACTCACGTGCAAAGTAGATCTGAATATATTGGACGTAGTATCTATTAAAGGTCACAGATATTTGAGGTTTCTCTGAACGATGGCAATGTGGTGTTGTGTACTTTTGTTTCTGAACCAGTCATTCACGCACTCATACCACTAGTTATGAATATCGTTCATTGATCTTTTACAACATTGATTAAATGTGGGACATAACAGGATTTGCCCATTGAACAAGTCAAAGACGTCATAGTATTTCTGCAAACTTTTAAAGCACTTTTTCACACAAATATTACACTTGCACTTCACTGCACATACTTCACAACTCTGTCAGCTTTCTTTAACTGACTGCACAAAGCAGGGACTGCAGCCAGTTCCGATGGAAGAATGACCGAGACAGCGGCTGCCACCGAGCTGTTCAGGCTGCTAAAAACAGCTCGGTCATCTTCTACGGCTCTTCGTCGTTCGACGATCCCGGTACTGCAGCTCATCGATCGGCTATTCCAGCTTTTCAACAGGCCGCTCGTACTGCTGGGTTATTTAATAGTTCAGGTGATAGGGTCATAACTGTTTCTCAACAGTGTGTCTTTCAATTTTCTTTGGTGTCAGTATTCTATCCTTGACATTTCATGTTTATCAACACGTTGCATGTGTTAACGTAATCTGTTCCAGCTTTCATCTACAATTATACGGCGAATGATTTCTAACTTTAATTTGATAAGAGATATTATCATTTTTAATACATCTTAGCACTGGTGCGCGTTTACTATACTCCATTTGTTCATTGCTGAATACAGACTTCACTATCGTGTGATACATTCTATGAATCTGTTGTGAGTTCTCTTCAATATTAAATTGGTTAATCCTTCATCGATACAGCGAGTATACTTATCTTGTTTTCTTGCAAGTCACATTTACATTGTGTCATAATTCTCTTCTATTTTATATTAAAATTCTATCTGTTGCAGGTCATCTTCTCGACGATGATGATCTTTTCATTCTCCATACACATATTCCTTCTTATCAAGTCATGTCCTTTATCTTTCACATACCCACTACACACGTACATGAAATTATTTTTCATCTTAATACTATTATTAATCACATATTCCTCATAACATATAAAAGTGTAAGAAAAATATTTACAAATCTTACATCTATTCTCCGTTTCCCTGAATAACACTATGTCCATTGGTCCATTGATCGTGATCAGGCCAAATATCTCACGAAATAAGCGTCAAACGAAAAAACTACAAAGAACGAAACTCGTCTAGCTTGAAGGGGGAAACCAGATGGCGCTATGGTCGGCCCACTAGATGGCGCTGCCATAGGTCAAACGGATATCAACTGCGTTTTTTTTTTTAGATAGGAACCCCCATTTTTTTGCATAGGAACCCCCATTTTTATTGCATATTCGTGTAGTACGTAAACAAATATGAATGTTTTGTTGGAACACTTTTTTCGCTTTGTGATAGATGGCGCTGTAATAGTCACAAACATATGGCTCACAATTTTAGACGAACAGTTGGTAACAGGTAGGTTTTTTAAATTAAAATTCAGAACGTACATATGTTTGAACATTTTATTTCGGTTGGTCCAATGTGATACATGTACCTCTGTGAACTTATCATTCCTGAGAACGCATGCTGTTACAGCATCACTACCTGTAAATACTAGATTGATGCAATAAATGCTCAAAATTCTGTCCGTCAACCTAAATGCATTTGGCAATACGTGTAGCGAAATTCCTCTCAACAGCGATTAGTTCGCCTTCCGTAATGTTCGCACATGCATTGACAATGAGCTGACGTATGTTGTCAGGCGTTTTCGGTGGATCACGATGGCAAATATCCTTCAGTTTTCCTCACAGAAAGAAATCCGGGGTTGTCAGATCTGATGAACGTGCGGGCCACGGTATGGTGCTTCGACTACCAATCCACCTGTCATGAAATATGCTATTCAATACCGCCTCAATCGCACATGAGCTATGTGCCAGACATCCATCATGTTGGACGTACATCGCCAGTCTGTCAGGCAGTGCAACATCTTGTAGTAACATCTCGTAGAACATTACGTATGAAATCAGCATACATTGCACCATTTAGATTGCCATCGATAAAATGAGGGCCAATTATCCTTCCTGCCATAATGCCGCACCATACATTAACCCGCCAAGGTCGCTGATGTTCCACTTGTCGCAGCCATCGTGGATTTTCCGTAGCCCAATAGTGCATATTATGCCAGTTTACGTTACCGCTGTTGGTGAATGACGCTTCGTCGCTAAACAGAACGCGTACTAAAAAAATCTGTCATCGTCCCATAATTTCTCTTGTGCCCAGTGGCAGAACTGTACACGACGTTCAAAGTCGTCGCCATGCAATTCCTGGTGCATAGAAATATGGTGCGGGCGCAATCGATGTTGATGTAGCATTCTCACCGACGTTTTTGAGATTCCCGATTCAAGAGCAATTTGTCTCCTACTGATGTGCGGATTAGCCGCGACAGCAGCTAAAACACCTACTTGGGCATCATCATTTGTTGCACGTCGTGGTTGACGTTTCACACGTGGCTGAACACTTCCTGTTTCTTTGAAGCAGCGTCACTATTCGGCGCTCCGGACACTTGGGTGATGTCGTCCAGGATACCGGGCACTATACATAGCACACGCCCGTTGGGCATTTTGATCACAACAGCCATACATCAACACGATATCGACCTTTTCCGCAATTGATAAACGGTCCATTTTAACACGGGTAATGTATTATGAAGCAAATATCGTCCGCACTGGCGGAGTGTTACGTGATACCACGTACTTATACGTTTGTGACTATTACAGCGCCATCTGTCACAAAGCGAAAAAAGTGGTCCAACTAAAACATTCATATTTCTTTACGTACTACAGGAATATGTAATAAAAATGGGGGTTCCTATTTTTTTAAAAAACGCAGTTGATATCCGTCTGACCTATGGCAGCGCCATCTAGCGGACCAATCATAGCGCCATCTGGTTTCCTCCTTCAAGCTAGACAAGTTTCGTTCTTTGTAGTTTTTTCGTTTGACGCTTATTTCGTGAGATATTTCGCCCGGTCTCTAGCAATGGACCACCCTTTATTTATATACTTTCTACTATGTACATACATTATTAAAAAAAAACTCTTCTTAAGTGTATATTACCAACACACAATAGCATTCATGATATGCCTCTTTGTGTTATTCATAAGGCTTCATTCCATTAATGGTCTCTCAGTATCAAATTCCTTCTTTCTTGCAGTTTATTTCCATATTATTGTCCTCCTCTTCTTACTAAAAGTATTTCTTAATTACTGTATGGTGAAACAGTCCCTTTATGGTATCTGAGTCACAATCAGCTAATGTGTAACTTCCTTCCTGTGGTAATTGAATTATGTTGTAAGGCCCAGTATACAAATACTGCCACTTTTTGTTAAGTTTATTCTTGCTGGACGATTTTGGATGATTTCTTAATAGTATTTTCTTACCAACTGTACATATGATTACTTTCTTTACATTTTTGTCAAACTTTGCTTTCCGTAGTTTAGCCTGATGATGTACGTTCTCATAAACTTTTTGCAGAATATCCCCTTGCGTACAGTCATCTTCTTGATTTCTGGACCAATTCCCTAACCATTCTTGAAATTCGTTTCTTCCACGCATTATCTGGTTCGGGGAATATCCAGTACAACCATGTGGTAGGTCACTGTACATCCTCTCGAATTCCGGCAAACAATCAATCCATTGGTATTGTCGCTGTGGTGTATGTGGCCGTAGAAAGCGGTTTAATTCCCGAAATAGTCTCGCTATCGGATTCCCACAAGGATAAAACCGGGATATGTATATATGTTTGATGTTATGTTCCTTCATAGTCCTTTTCGACAATCCACTAGTAAAATATGCTGCTTTGTCATTTTCGGTTTACAATAATCAGTAATGTAACTGATGATAAAACTCTTTAACATTGGTCGGATGTGTAGACTCTGTAACGGATATAATTTGAGTTATTTTGAAAAAATGTCTTAACAAGCTAGAATATACTCAAATCTTCCTTGTGCAGTCGGACATGGACCACACACATCGCAAGCTATTAGTGTTAAAGGTTGGTGAGGAATTATAGTATGTAGTTCGATTCTTCGACAATAATTTATGGGTTTGGTCTGTTGGCATATTTTACATTT
Organism: Schistocerca gregaria; assembly: GCF_023897955.1. Taxonomy (NCBI): domain Eukaryota; kingdom Metazoa; phylum Arthropoda; class Insecta; order Orthoptera; family Acrididae; genus Schistocerca; species Schistocerca gregaria. Next base: position 52,637,231 of record NC_064930.1, read on the forward strand.
CTTCAGAATAGGATTCGCTAGTCGTTCTAGGTTCGGATAATAGCAATATTCACCCAACTTGGCTTTACATTTGTTGTTATTGTTGTTTTTGTTGTGGTCTTCAGTCCAGAGACTGGTTTGATGCAGCTCTCCATGCTACTCTATACTGTGCAAGTTTCTTCATCTCCCAGTACCTACAGCAGCCTACATCCTTTTGAATCTGCTTAGTGTATTCATCTCTTGCTCTCCCTCTACGATTTTTACCCCCCACGCTGCCCTCCAATACTAAATTGGTGATCCCTTGATGCCTCAGAACATGTCCTACCAACCCATCCCTTCTTCTAGTCAACTTGTGCCACAAACTCCTCTTCTCCCCAATTCTATTCAATACCTCCTCATTAGTTATGTGATATACCCATCTAATCTTCAGCATTCTTCTGTAGCACCACATTTCGAAAGCTTCTATTTTATTCTTGTCCAAACTATTTATCGTCCATGTTTCATTTCCATACATGGCAACACTCCATACAAATACTTTCAGAAACGACTTCCTGACACATCTATACTCGATGTTAACAAATTTCTCTTCTTCAGAATCGCTTTCCTTGCCATTGCCAGTCTACATTTTATAACCTCTCTACTTCGACCATCATCAGTTCTTTTGCTCCCCAAATAGCAAAACTGATCTACTACTCTAGTGTCTTATTTTCTAATTTAATTGCCTCAGCATCATCTGATTTAATTCGACTACATGCTATTATCCTTGTTTTGCTTTTGTTGATGTTCATCTTATATCCTCCTTTCAAGATGCTGTCCATTGCTTTCAGCTGCACTTCTTGATCCTTTGCTACCTCTCACAGAATTATAATGTCATCGGCGAACCTCAAAGTTTTAATTTCTTCTCCATGGATTTTAACACCGACTCCGAATTTTTACATTTAGAAGGCCCAAAATGTCCCCACTTCAAATGAGTATACCAAAGTAATGGTTCTATTTAACTCTGTGGGACACAAACTTTCCAGCTGGTATTGGTAGATTCTTTGCTAAATAATACCTCAGATTGTACAGTATATTGATATTTAGTATTAGTAGGATTTTTGTGTTCAATCTTGTCCCTAATAGGCATCCAATGTAGGTCTTCTTCTTGCCACTGTGGCAGCTTTTGACACAGCTCTGAAACTTGTTCTTCATTATAATTTACTGATATGTCCATTACTTTAAAATTTAAAGATATTTCCTCATTATTTCCATTCGTTCTCCCTTTTGGTAGTCGAGATAAAGCATCAGAAATTACATTGTCTTTTCCCCTTATGTATTGCATCGAAATGTTGTATTTTGTAACAACAGGGCCCATCGGGTTAACTGTGAATGAAACAGTCGACCTGTCAAGATAAATTATAAAACCTTATGATCACAGTATATCGTAGCCGTCTTGCCATAAACAAAATATCTGACCTTCTTGAGGGCCCAAATGACAGCTAAAACCTCTAATTCAGTGGTACACTATGCTCTCTCGCATTTAGACAATGCCCTACTTGCAAACCCTATAATTTTGATGGTGTTCAGGTCACGCGGATAATCTATTTTAAACAATGTGGCACCTAAACCTGTTTCTGAAGCATCCGTTGCAATACAAAAGTCTCGTTCCAGATTCGGATGGGGCGGAAACTGTGCATTATCAGAGATTGCAGGATTTTATCAAATGGCCGGCTGTATTCCTGGGTCCAGTTACAAGTAACGTTCTTTCGCAGTAATTGTAGTAAACAGTCTTGGGTAATTATTTGGTCAGGAAGAAGTCGACGGAAGAATGAAGCAAGCCCCAAGAAAGACTTTAATTCTTTTTTACTCCGAGGATATGGGCACTTTTTGATAACATTCATCTTCTCGGGGACGGGCATAATTCCGTTCAGCGTAATTATGTGTCCGAGAAACTTTATTTGATTCTTGGCGAATTTGACTTGGTCAGATTCACTGTCACTCCGTACTCTGAGAATTACATTAATAATTTGTCTGACAAATCGAGACGCTCCTCCCACGTCGTAGTCGCGATCAAGCGGTCGTCTCCATACAAAGTAACTTTGTCAACGAGATCTCGTCCTAATACAGCATCCAATGCAGAAATAAACACTCCTCCACTGATGTTTAAGCCAAATGGAGTAACCGTGGATTGATAGCTTCTCCCAAGAAATATAAAAGCAGTGTACTTCCGTGATTCAGGTGATATTCTCGTGTGCCCATAGGAACTCCTCATATTCACAGATGTCAAAAGGGCACCATTAAAATTCTGAATAAGTTCTTCGAAATTCTCGGGCCTCGTTTGTTCTGAAATAATAATTTTGTTAATTTCCCTAGTGTCAAGAAATAGTCTTACATCACAATTTGACTTTGACAGCCAAGAGAGGGCTTGAATATCGAGAATTAGACGGTTCTATTATTCCCCACTCTAACTTCTTAGTGATTTCTTTTTGCACTGCCTCTCTCTTAGACCACGGAATAGAGTATGAAGTGCGACAAAAGGCTTCGTTAGGAAAGGTTTGAATATTGAACTCTTTGATGATTCCTGGACGTTTACTAAATACTGGTGCATAATTAGTTGACAAACATAGTAAGTCTTCCCTATGATCAAACGTCAGATATTCGGATTCAAAGCCTTTGCCTCGTATTGGGCCTTGATCTATCTCTTCTTCAGAACACTCGATAAGATAAATTTCATTTGCAGAACAACACTTAACACCAATTAGCTAACCATTAGCTTTATACAATTTCATTTGCAGAACAACACTTAACACCAATTAGCTAACCATTAGCTTTATACAACATTGCTCTGGGACTACTGGCCCCTTCATCATAGGAACTGTCATAATCTCGCTTCCGGAGTTCAAAGTACACGTCCCTGATTTCAAATCAATTACTGCTCCGGCTCTACACAAAAAATCAAGACCCCAAACACAGGGTACGGCCATTTTCGAAACAATCACGAAAGTACTGTCTATAGTAGCCCTCCGCAATAGAATGTCGACTCGTGCCTGTTTTGAGAGTCTCTGTGCTTTCGCACCAAATGCGCCGGACACAGTGCATCCAGTAACAGGAAACGTTAATACCCTCGCTCCTCTGCTGATCTGTTTATAACAATCTTGCGTCATTACGCTAATGTTTGCGCCTGTGTCGATCAAGATCGATACCATTTACTACAGCTTGCACGACAGCTTGTAAGACTCGTCCACCTTTATTGGAAATACGCGGCACTTCTTCACTTAAACCTTCCCTTAAGTCCAAATCATTATTATATCTCAATACATCGACTGAAAAATGATGCCTGCCCTTCCTTTCCATCCCCGGTCATCCTAGGAAGGCTTCTGGAGACCGTTTTCAGTTTAACCTTTCGGTGGATGTCTTCATCGGTGGTCCATGAACTTCCCATATACGAATATTGTGTTCAGAGTTCGTTATTGGTTTGTCACTCAGTGGTATCGGTCCTTGCAGTTGTGATGCTGGGGAATTACCCTGCGTATAATCTACCCACGATTGTATCCTATCAGGGTCTTCTTCCGGGTATCTATCATGTCTGCGTTTACGATTACACTTTCCCCTGTTAACATAATTTACGCGATTACCATTATTCCCATAGGTTCTCTTAGTACATCTACATCTACATTTATACTCCGCAAGCCACCCAATGGTGTGTGGCGGAGAGCACTTTACGTGCCACTGTCATTACCTCCCTTTTCTGTTCCAGTCGCGTATGGTTCGCGGGAAGAACGACTGTCTGAAAGCCTCCGTGCGCGCTCGAATCTCTCTAATTATACATTCGTGATCTCCTCGGGAGGTATAAGTAGGGGGAAGCAATATATTCGATACCTCATCCAGAAACGCACCATCTGGAAACCTGGCGAGCAAGCTACACCGCGATGCAGAGCGCCTCTCTTGCAGAGTCTGCCACTCGAGTTTGCTAAACATCTCCGTAACGCTATCACGGTTACCAAATAATCCTGTGACGAAACGCGCCGCTCTTCTTTGGATCTTCTCTATCTCCTCTGTCAACCCGACCTGCTACGGATCCCACACTGATGAGCAATACTCAAGTGTACGTCGAACGGGTGTTTTGTAAGCCACCTCCTTTGTTGATTGACTACATTTTCTAAGGACTCTCCCAATGAATCTCAACCTGGTACCCGCCTTACCAACAATTAATTTTATGTGATCATTCCACTTCAAATCGTTCCGCACGCATACTCCCAGATATTTTACAGAAGTAACTGCTACCAGTGTTTGTTCCGCTATCATATAATCATACAATAAAGCATCCTTCTTTCTATGTATTCGCAATAAATTATATTTGTATGTGTTAAGGGTCAGTTGCCACTTCCTGCACCAAGTGCCTATCCGCTGCAGATCTTCCTGCAATTCGCTACAATTTTCTAATCCTGCAACTTCTCTGTGTACTACAGCATCATCCGTGAAAAGCCGCATGGAATTTCCGACACTATCTACTATGTCATTTATATATATTGTGAAAAGCAATGGTCCCATAACACTCCCCTGTGACACGCCAGAGGTTACTTTAACGTCTGTAGACGTCTCTCCATTGATAACAACATGCTGTGTTCTGTTTGCTAAAAACTCTTCAATCCAGCCACTCAGCTGGTCTGATATTCCGTAGGCTCTTACTTTGTTTATCAGGCGACAGTGCGGAACTGTATCGAACGCCTTCCGGAAGTCAAGGAAAATGGCATCCACCTGGGAGCCTGTATCTAATATTTTCTGGGTCTCATGAACAAATAAAGCACGTTGGGACTCACATGATCGCTGTTTCCGGAATCCATGTTGATTCCTACGGAGTAGATTTTGGGTTTCCAGAAATGACATGATACGCGAGCAAAAAACATGTTCTAAAATTCTACAACAGATCGACGTCAGAGATATACGGTAGACCTATAGTGTTGCACATCTGCTCAATGACCCTTCTTGAAAACAGGAACTGCCTGTGCTCTTTTCCAATCATTTGGAACCTTCCGTTCCTCTAGAGTCTAGATACTTGCAGTACACAGCTGTTAGAAAGGGGGGGGGGGGGGGGCAAGTTCTTTCGCGTACTCTGTGTAGGACCGAATTGGTATCCCATCAGGTCCAGTGGACTTTCCTCTGTTGAGTGATTTCAGTTGCTTTTCTATTCCTTGGACACTTACTTCGATGTCGGCCACTTTTTTGCTTATGCGACAATTTAGAGAAGGAACTGCAGTGCGGTCTTCCTCTGTGAAACAGCTTTGGAAAAAGGTGTTTAGTATTTGAGCTTTACGCGTGTCATCCTCTGTTTCAATGTCATCACCATCCCGGAGTGTCTGGATATGCTGTTTCGAGCCACTTATTGATTTAACGTAAGACCAGAACTTCCTAGGATTTTCTGTCAAGTCGGTACATAGAATTTTACTTTCGAATTCACTGAACGCTTCACGCATAGCCCTCCTTACGCAAACTTTTACATCGTTTAGCTTCTGTTTGTCTGAGAGGTTTTGGCTGCGTTTAAACTTGCAGTGAAGCTCTCTTTGCTTTCGCAGTAGTCTCCTAACTTTGTTGTTGAACCACGCTGGGTTTGTCCCGTCCCTCACAGTTTTACTCGGCACGTACCTGTCTAAAACGCATTTTACGATTGCCTTGAACTTTTTCCATAAACATTCAACATTGTCAGCGCGGCATAGAACAGAAATTTTCGTTTTGTGTAACAAGCATCGCGTTTATATTGATCTCTTTCATTGTTAGTTTTATGATAGTCATAGTGCGTCGTTTGTTTTCCTTCTGTTAGTCTAAGATTAGCATTCCTATCTCTGTTGTCGTGATTACAATCACCACCATAATTATTAATACCAGCATCATTACGCTGTGAAATGGACCATCGATTTTTATTCCAAATTCTATCATCTTCCATAATCAGATCAATAGAATCAATTACAGTCAAAAACTGTTCCACATCACAATCAGGTACATTTATCAGTTTTTCGAGAATGTGAATTGGCAATCTTCCCTTTTAGAATGTGTCTTACTACCCGATGTGAAATGGGCTCGCTCCAGTATCTCGTTTTGTTAAAGTATTTTTCGAAATACTGTCGCAGTGAACTTCGATTCCTGTTAGAATATTCAGGTGGGTACACTCCCTTATGCAACTGTTCCTGTTTGTTCTCAGACCAGTATTTTGACAGAAAAAGCTGCTCAAATTCTGCACAAGTACTACAGTTCTCCCTTGCTTCTGCAGCCGGCAGTACTGCTTCACCTGTAATTTTGGATACGATGAGCTGAAGCTTATCTTGTTCCATCCAACTACGAGGGCATTTCGAAAACTAAAGGTACAATGTCTCGCAGTCCTCAAATAGAATATTTATTAATAAAACGTCAGTTACAACTTATTAACTGGATTATTTGTTATTTTTCGACATAATCACCCTCGTCATCCAAACATTTGTTAAGTCGGTGCACAAGCTTTTGTATCCCACAGTCATAGAAGGTTGCCGCCTGTTGTCGGAACCACATTTCAACTTCATCTCTGATCTCTTCATCGTCGTGGAATGGCTTTCCACCAAGATGTAACTTCAGGTAACGGAAGACATGGAAGTCGGTGGGCGCAAGGTCCGGGCTGTATGGCGGATGGTCCAGTACGTCCCATTTGAATTGTCTGAGTAGTGCTTTGGTTACAAGCGCTGTGTGAGGCCGAGCGTTGTCACGAAGCGAGCGGACTCCACTTGTCAGCAATCCCCTGCGTTTGTTTTCAATTGCCCTTCGAGGACGTTTCAAAGTCTGCCAATATGCAGCAGCATTAATTGTCGTTCCCGGAGGCATAAATTCTAACAGAAGAATGCCTTGTCTGTTCCAAAAAACAGAAGCCAAGATTTTCTGCGCTGAAATCAACGCTTTGCAGTTCTTGGCTTTTGATGAATTCGAATGGCGCCATTGCATTGATTGTTGCTTGGATTCAGGTGTATGATGATGAACCCACGTCTCGTCACCTGTCACAATGTGATCAAGGAATTTATCACCTGCTTCACCATAGTGTGTGAGGATGTCGGGTGCAAAGCCCATCCTTTTCTTTTTGTGTTCTTCCGTTAACAGTTTTGGAACCCAGCGCGCATACAATTTCCTGTATCCTAATTTGACAGTCACAGCGTCATAAAGAGTTGTCATTGACACGTCCAGTATGATCTGATGCAATTCTTTCAATGTGAGACGTCTATTCGCACAATTTACTTCCTCCGTTCTCCGAAGAAGGGCATCAGAGATCACAGATGGCCGACCTGTTCTTTGTTTGTCATGAACATCAGTCATACCTTCAGAGAAGTGACGACACCAATTCGTTACATTTTGTCGATTCATAATGTTCCCATAAACAGAAACAATTTCTTTGTGAATATCCGCTGGTCGCTAACTTTTCGCATGAAGAAAACGTGTAACAGAGCACACTTCGCATTTGGCGGGGTTCTGAATCCCATTTTAAACACGACCAACTGCCTAACGAGCGCGAGGAGAAAGCTAACGGTTAAAGGTTAACACCAGTGCTGCCAACTAGCTCGCCAAAACTCTTTTGTTCCTCTGGTGTACGGTATATCTTTACTTTCCGAAATTCCCTGGTATGAGGAATTGGAAAACAACACTTGAACTTATTTATGAAAATTTTGGGATAGATGTCCTTCTCTGACGAAAATATCGGAAATTGCCTGCTTTTAAATATGCTAGTTTCAACTTTCAGAGAAGATAAATACCCTCTCTGTACAAACAGATCACGTTCATTCTCGTAACGTTCATAGATTTATCAGGTACCTTGGTACCGCATTTAAATTTACTATCACTACAGTGTCGACTGTTTTCGATTTACCCACTGAAGGATTATCATCAGTCAAAACATTTTATGATGACCTCTGACCAAAATCAGACATTTTAAAATTCGTGTCCCTTTACTTCTTCGGCAGTTCTTCAATTCCTTTCTTTAATTGGCTGAAATTCATCAGTAAACAATTTGGCAAGTTCGTCGTGTTCCGACTGTTTCCTTTCGATAAGTTTGTAACGTTTCACTTCGAGAGCGTTAGTTAATTTCTCCTCGACCTCCTTATTCTTAACCTCAGTCCATTCGTTAAGACCTTCCTCCAATTTTGAAGTTTGTTCCCTTACACGTATCCTTTTCGAAATCTGTCATTTTTGCGGACAGATCTTCAATCTGCACACTGGTTTTCAGACAATTACTTTCGCAACTACTGACTGTTTGATAAATCGACATGCCCTTGTGAAATAATATTACATTTACTGTCTACTTCGTTTATTTTTCCTTTAAGTTCAGAATGTAAATCATTAATATCCTTTGATACTTTTGTTTCAAAGTCTTCAAACTTAGCATTTCATTGTTCTTCCCAATTAAGTTGTAATTTCTCATTTAGGGAACCCATTTCTGTTTTCAGTGAACCTATGTCTGTGTTCAGTGAATGCATGTCTGATTTCAATAAACTCGTATCTGTGTTCAGTGAACGCATGTCTGTGTTTAATCCCAACAACAAATCCAATATCTTGGCGACCCTGTCCATTATCACACTAGTGGACACCTCTACCTCACTTGGGCCACCCACTGAGGCACCTGTCTCCCTATATGTTTCAGTATCAGGCACATCACTTTCACTCAAACCTGATGTTTCTAATTAGATCTCTTTTACGTGTGACATTTCATGGCTCTCCTCCCTTAGCCCATGCAATGTCTGTCCCACATCTAATTCCTGAAACGCCTCGCCCTGAAGCTCAGGTTCTGTTTCCTTATCACTACTCCCTGCGTCCATATTTTTTGTACTCTTATTAAAATCTCTTTTTCTTTGAGTACGCACATTTCCACAAATTAAATTTCCTAACACACTGCTGCTATTGATGTCATTACGACACACACAAAAGAATACAACAACAACTTTCGATTCACTAGTCTACTCGTACCTGCGAGTCTCGCATTTCAATAGGGAGTACTTATTCAGTCGGTCCGTGTGAAGTTCGACGACGCGGCCAGATGTCTCCTGCACTGCAACGTACTCAGGCCGACTCGTTGGGCGCCAAATGTGACGTCCCTTCTCTCTTTGCTCCGTTTCTTCCTTCTTTGTACCACAGCTATATCTCAGGGTTTTCAGTGCAAAAATGTAGTGAGAAGGGGGCACGTGTGTGGTGGTTCACGATATCGTAGTGCTGTGAGGGAGCGTCACTCGTACCTCTGCTTTGAGAAGGCTGACGACTGAAGTACGGACATTTCTCAAAAGAAAAACTGGTACGTGCTCTCTTTTCTTTTAAAACTGTAAACAGTGGCGCATCTAGTACTATCTATCATTCTACTAAACTGAATGAGTGCGACACCATTGATGAAGTTTCAACCTCGAATGAAGTTTATTAATGGTACCAATTAACTGAAGAAAAAAAAACTCATACACTCCAGAAGTCACTCACAGTTACAGTAATTAGTTTCTGATGTGTCTGTAGTGGACATTGACATTTAAAAGATGATTCAGTAATTCCATCACTGTGCGTTTACGAGTTGCTAAACAACGTATCAACACGCTGACTATGCAATAATTAGTATTTGTTGTATCCCGACAGTAAATCGCTTTTCGCTTGCTTTAAGCATCAAGACGATTGTTATGCCGCTCATGTAAGTCTGCCATAGTTATTATCAAGCTAATGTCCGTAAATTGCGGTTAATGTTACTGAATCACACATGCAATGATAACGCAAAGTCAGGTCGTGGTTCCCTAGAATAATTTTTAAATCAACTGCGGGTTGTAAATTAAAAATTCTATGCCCATTCATGAAAGTTACAGCAGATCTGCACTCGATGACAAGTTGATTGCTGTAGCGGGACTTTGAATTTCGCCGCGCTACGCTCGTTCCCTCCGATAAAAATTTTACCGTCGCAGCGGTATGAGCGCTCGGCGGCAGAGAGTAACACTTTTTTGTTTTCTATCCGTTTCTTTATTGTCTCTTGATAGCCGAAGCTTAAGGCAGACGTGATCTGATGCTGACGTAAAAAACTTAATAGCTAGTCTTGATCTGATTTTAATGTGTACACATATTGTGGAAGTTGTTAAGAAATTCGGAGGATGGAAGTAGCAAAGTAAATTAAATTGCGTACAGTATCAAGATGATTTTAATTGGTATAAATTAGTGATTCCTGGGAGATTGCAAGATTTCGGAGCAGGCTTTTCGCGCAGAAATGAAGGAGATTTTTGAAGACCTGGACGCCGCACAAAAGAAGACATGTTAACCTGGTAAAGGATGAACTCTTATCTACGCCATTTCCCCCTGTCAGTTACATTTTGTTATTCTTTGTTTCTTTTCAATAATTTTTGTAGTGGAAATTGGTTTAACGTTTGCTCAAAAACGCCACAAGGACCACCCTAACAACAGCTTCCCGAATCACGAAGTCCGGTAGGTTTTCTGTAACACGAAGTCCGATTTGCTTTTCATTCTTTCCCTTTTTCACTGTCATTTACGATTTTAAAACCCACTTTTTATTCACCATTTTTTCCCACATTTTCAACCATTTCTTTTCTCTTCTGTCTTCTCTTTTTCTTTTTTATTAACCACTACATTGCGTACTCAAGCAACATGTAAGTTTTTGTTCTTACAAAGAGAAATCATATCCTGCGTAACGCAACAAGATTATTTGCTATGTCAAAATATATATATACATCTATCTCATTAAAACTCATTGCCCATTAAATGTTGTACATAATTAAATTCTTTACTCTGTAAATAATCAATAAAATTTAGAAATGAATGACATGTACAAAAAATCTCAAGTTGATATGACATCATGGGTCACTACTGGTTTCGACTCCCCTACACTCACGTGACGCGATCGTATAATGTTACAGTATTATAATCTGCGACAGCTCCCGGTGCCAAGTTGATGTTTTCAAAGTCCAAATGTATGTAATATGAACTGTGTTGTCACGTCGAACGCCTGCTCAGAGAGTTGGATATTCTAATTACTATTCCTAGGTATATCCATTTCTTAATGTCATTTCTTGAAAATAGTATATCATTTTGTCAAACCATCCAAGTTCGGAAAGTAGAAAAACCAACATAAGGACTTCAATGTCCATCAATCAGACAAGACAGATTTTTAGTAATGTGGCGGCAATCGTGAAGTGTGTAGCTGCCAATAAAACACCAGGTTAAGACAGCGTTCATCAGACTGCAGCTATGGGGCACACGTGCCCCTAATCGAGTATTTGTATGGCACGGTTTCTGGCCATATTTTATAATAATATGCATTTAGCGACTAACAGTCTAATCCAAAACATCCACTAATATCAATAGCTTCTTAAGAGTGTAGCTTTCTTGCCAGATACACACATACTTACAAAACACAATACAACACTTACAGAAACAGTAACATTTTAAGATGTGCTTAGTTTGAATTGGAGTCGGTAAATTCAACCTTGAGGTAAGTAACATTGGCCGTGTACCTCAGAGACACAGGGGTAAGTAGAGTGTCCACTGCATTCTTTGAGGCTGTGAAAGGGGAATGTTTTGTTCTCTTTCTTCCAGTACTCACAAACTCACAGGAGTACACAATTCGTACCAATCGACTGCTATCACAAATCCTGATACAGAAATAACACGGATTCATTAGACTGTCATCTACGAATGCAGTAGTTATTTGTAGCACAGAACATTAATTTAAACACAATGAGTAGAAGAATAAAAGACATTCAAAACCTTTTGGAAGCATTTATGATTGTGTTTCAAACTTGTTAATGCATTTAAATGTGTGTACAGTTACTATTATTAATCAATTAAAGATCCAGTTACATAGACATGGCCACATCACTTCATCAGGCAGTTACAGTGTCACAACTTCGAGGTCAGTGATGGTGACAGCAATCTGAAACAAACAACAGTCTAAGTGTTCCGAGCGGTGGTGCCTTTTAAAGATCGGGTCCAGCAGAACGGTAGCCAACTTATTGTCCCCTTATTATAGCTACAGTATTTACTCAAATCTAAGCCGCACCTGAAAAAGAAGACACGAAGTCAAGGAAAAAAATTTTCCCGAATCTAAGCCGCACCTGAAATTTGAGACTCGAAATTCAAGGGCAGAGAAAAGTTTTAGGCCGCACCTCCAAATCGAAACAAAGTTGGTCCATTGTAATATGAGAGACAATTTAGTTCAAATAAATGACAATACAGCTACAGTAGTTTGGTTCGAGTCGTAAGCTTAGCAGCTAAGCTTTACCAGGTAGCCACTGCTGCGCGCCAGGCACTCAGTCCGTATTTATACTGGTACCCCTCCTTTTTCATGTGCTTCGTCTGGATTGAATTGATTGCTTATTTTTCTTTGATATGATAAGTGCCGTTCTCTTTGTTATAGGTGTTTACGTCACTCTAAGCTGAAAATGCATTACTGTACTGTGTCATGCATTGTTTGTCGTATTCTGATAATGACCTGTCGCCGCTCGCGGCATGGCTTGCTTTTGCGCGCGCTATCGCCGCTTTCTTCTAAAAAAAAAAGGCGTCATCTCATTAGCAAAACAATGGCAAGAGACTGATATTTGTTTTCTTTGCTGCTTTCTTTGATAATGATCAACAAGAACCAAATAATAGACTGCCTATTATAGAAGATGTTCTGAACGAGAGTTTAGCGAAAATTTTCTCCGTTTGAAAGTCTTTGCAGACAGCTTATTAGTAATTACATTCTGCACAGAAATTAGAGTCGTCTTAGATTTAAAAATCTAGTCAATTGCTGTGCTGCATTTCTGACTATCACTATTAGGCATAAGAATAATACGAATATAAACATTCCATGATATGTATATTCTTCCGCATTTGCTGCTGTCTCACTCTAGTTTTGTAGTTTATTTGGCAGACAAGATTTAAATGACATAGTAGCAAACTTGAAAGAATAGATACAAACATGTTTATATTTGTATTATTCTTATGGTGAAGAGAAACTGCATCCGATTCACAATTCATAAAAGTTTCTATTAGCAACCATCTCTTCTCACAGGCAGGAAAAAATTCAGAATGTAGAGTTCGCCATATTGAAAAACATCCCAAACAGTCTTGCCAGTTGGATGCTGCCACATTCGAAGATTAACAATATGGAATTTGTATTTACTTCGTTAGATAATGTTGAAAATGCAATGGTCGAAATTCGGGGTGGAGAAAAAAGCTCGTCTTCCACCTTTTTTTTTTTTTTAATTTATTTACTGCCGCAGAGGTATTGGCTCCAGTATTTATCATTGTGCCTGCAAAGCATGTCTGTGTAGCGCTACATATACTCGTCGGCAGAAGTTAGTTGTGGCGGCACCTACCAACAATTTTCATACCTTCCGCTTACTTTGCACTCGATTCTAAGCCGTAGGCGGTTTTTTGGATTACAAAAACCAGAAAAAAAAAGTGCGGGTTACATTCGAGTAAATACGGCAGTCTACTGTGGGCTTGTAGCATACTAATCTATGCAGGTTACCAATTAATATTAAGACCGGTACATGTGTAGCCCAGAGTGCAGACCCACAATGTCAGGATTGGCCCCAGAATAAAAAGTCCAATGACCACTGGATTATGGAGATGCTGAAATACTTCTTCATTTCCAGCCCCACCTACTGGACTTGTGCACAGAGCCAATTAATATGTGTATCATTATTAAAATCTCATAGCTCTTGTCCAATTTAATATTCATCTTTCTCACATTTCTGTTTTGATAATGTTAACATCTTTCATGCGATGATGAAAGGCAGCAGTAGTAGCATGTTACTTATTTTTATGCATACACGTATAACCGTTGTTTAATTTGTAAATGAAAATGCATTTAGTTTGACTCATTTTAAATCCTTAAAAGCGCTTCAGTACGCGTGCACAAAATGAACACCATGTCTAAAGATATTAATTCTTGCATAAAATATGTACTTATGCTATATTTCATACCAACGCCAATCTATCTACCACTTGCGCTTTGTCCCGCAATTTCTGCAGGGCTGGAGTCATTACCATCGGATATAGCACGGTTACTTTGGAGGAATGGCCAAATGCCCTTCCTGCCGCCACCCCAAACCCCCTGGGACGGAATCAGTGTACCCCAAATGTCTGTGACTAGTGTAAATCGTGAAACAGTGCGAATGTGTGTCAAATGTCTGAGAGGCATGTAACTGATTCAGAATGTGGGGACCAGCTCAGTATTCACCTAGGGGTATGTGGAAAACTGCATAAAAACTACATCCAGGGTGACCAGCACACCGGCCCTCATTGTCGATCCACCGGGCAGATTCAATCAGGGGCTGCCGTGCCTACCCGAGTCCGGGAAGGAGCACATCATCATATGGAGACCAATCATCTAATTTAAAGTGTGATGGGCAGAGAGGATACTGAAAGGTACAAATATAAACAAAAACACAATTTTTGTAAAATTTTTATTAAATCTTTGCATTTAGGAACAACCTTTAACCAAGCAACTGGCAATCAGGGCGACAGTTTCTTCTGCCTGAGTATTTTTATTCCTCTACACCCATCAGAATCTTGCGAAGAACTGCACTCTTTCTTTTTCCTATAGATAAAAAATGCTAAGCTTCTTGGAACATTTCCCAAATTTGGAAAAAATGCGTATGTATTCTTTTGCTAGTGGACAGGACCAGAGGAAGCAGCTATGGCAAAAAACACAAATTTTAAGGGCGTATTTCACTGACACCACTTGGAAATCCAACACTGCTGCATATTAATTCTTCTTAATAAGAATACGATCTGCCAAAATAATGCGATAGGTCTAGTTTAAGGAGATGAATGTCCTGCTATTCAGAAGTAGGAAGCGCCCTGCTTAATAGACATGGAATTGAAATATCAGTAGAAACTTGTTCTTAAGGCGTTTTGTGTCTATACAATGAAGGAATACAGTAGTGAAAACAATCAGTATTTCAGTCATTATCTCAAATACAAATAACCTTTCTATACTTGCACGATTGATTGGAAACAGTAGAAATGAGAAAGTAACACAATATGTCTTCACATCTGGCAGAGTTGAGTTTCAGTGATTGCTTAGAGCTTGACAAAAGAAATTGTGTTTGTGGATGTTTCAAAGAGTATATGAACAGATTAACAGATAGGACTTGCAAGGATTTCCTAACAAGTAATATGGCAGCAGAAATGTTTTTGAAAAAAGTTGCAGTATAGGCAACTCCGCAGCCGAAGAAGAAAAGATTACTTAAGTTGTGACAGAGACTCGAGCATAAAAATGAGTATCATTGAACAGTGTGAAATCTTTAGAGCAAGAGAGTATGATTACCAGGCCGTGCGTTGAGGTGGCCAACTCTAGTTAAGAGCAAGCAGGGTGTGAAGGGAGGAGGGGTTGGGCAGAAGGAATATTGCAGGAGTGTACAAAGATAGTCACATGGTAAGAGGCTGACTCAGGAAATAGAGAGGGGCAGAAGACTACATCTTAGCGTTCAAAAGACTGAGAACTTAGAAAGAAGAGGCACTTGACGAATATGACCAGCTGGCAGTAAGGCCAAGTATACAAGTTAGCAAAAATTGCAGTGCACAGCCAGAAATGTATGTTTAGTAGCCCGCACATTTCAAACAGACAGCTGAGAGTGTTGGTGTCTACGCACTGTTTGAACTGTAACGAAATTACCCCCGTGATCGACAACACGGAAGACCAGACGGCCACGTAACGGGCGATACGTGTCAGCGGAAGCACGCACCTCCCGGGGGCGGGCACCTCTGCACTCTAGCTGCTTCCTCCGACGTGTGCCCACCTAGAGGCCAGTTCCCTACAGTTCAGATGCTGAGCACAAGAGAAGAATTGCCACAGGAATGCTCAGCTACAGTGCGGAGAGCCCCGAGCCGCTCCAGTCACGACGTGCGCGTCGCCTCCTGCTGCTCGAACTTGGGGTACCGTGCCTCCACGTCCGCCCACGTCAGCTTCCCCTGCGACAGGTCCCTCACCACGGGGGGAATCTCGTCCAGCTGCAAAATAACATCACAGAAATTAACAGTTTACAAACTTAACGTAAAGGAACTACTGCAGAATCTATTATTAACAAACAAATAGAAGCCGATAACAGCAGGAAAAACTAGATGGCCTCTGCTTTTCTTAGGATGCACGGCCTATAGGAGACAGAGCAATCTCGAGGAAAGCTTAACTCGGGTGCTATAAGGCAGTGACCGACACCGAATGTCTATACGAAAATGACTGCTTCAGATTAACAGGAAGGGCTGGACTGAGAGAATGGGAGACATTGGAGGCCAAGATCCTTCACAAAATAACAGGCCCTAAGATAGCACATTGGCAGTACAGATTGCAAGAAAGAGGAGAGCTGTACAGGGAGACTCACGGAGACTACAAGGAAATGATGACCGGAATTCTTTGGACACCTCAAGTGGAAGGGATGCAGTTCGATCGACAAGGCAGATTTTTAATGTGTTGGACAATGGATGTAGTCTCCAGCTTGTGGAAGTAAGGAAGGAGCTCAACTCAAGAGTGTTGGACTGAATCAGGAAGATCTCTCTAATGGACCAAAGTAGATATGCCTGATCAACAACTTTAAGGGGTTCTACAATGACTGATTCTGAAAACATCTATCATGTGAAACCCAACTCGCACCTATCTCATATGATAAACTGAGTGCTTTGGACTGAGGTAGCCACATAAAAACAATATTCTCGATTTCTAAAAAGCATTTGCCTTATCTACATCCTCCTGAATGTCCTTACTGTGTTCATCTCTTTGGCTACGACATTCACCCCCCCCCCTCCCCCACCCCTTTCACTACAATACTGAATTCGTGATCCTCGATGTCTCAAAATCTGTCCCTTATTCTAGTTAGGTTGTGCCAGAAATTTCTTTCCTCATCCATTCTATTCAGTATCTTCTCATTAGTTGCGTGGTCTGGGATATTGAGCAAAATTTGTGACTGGACTAATGATTTTTTTGGTAATGTGGCAAGTTATCTCAGATGCAGAGTAATCATCGGATGTATAAGTGTGCCACAGGGAAGTGTTAAGTGTGCTGGGACTGTTGTTGTTATATATTAATGACCTTGTGAGCAATATTAATAGTGACCTCAGACTTTTTGCAGGTGATGCAGTTAGCTGTAATAACATACGTTCTGAAAGATGCCATACAAATACTCAGTCAGATCTTAATAAGATTTTGAATTGGTGTAAAAATTGGCAACTTGCTTCAAATATTCAGAAATGTAAAATTGTGCATTTTGCAAAATGAGAAAACATAGTATCATATGACTATAATATCAGTGAGTCACCAGTCAACTCAAAAGTACCTGAGCATAACGCTTCATAGCAATATAAAATGGAATGATCAGATAGACTCATTAGTGGGTAAAGCAGTGGTAGACTTCAGTTTATTGATAGGATACTGGGCAAATGCCATCAGTCCACAAAGGAGTTTGCTTACAAGTCACTAGTGCAACCCATCCTAGAGTACTGTTCCAGTGTGTCAGACCTGTACCACATAGGACTAATATGGGATATTGAATGTGTCAGAGGACAGCACAAAAGGTCAGAGGCATGTTTGACCTATAGGGGAGTGTCACAGAAATGCTTAAGACACTTAAGTAGCAGACTCCTAAAGACAGGCCTAAGTAACCCTGAGGAAACCCACATACAAAATTTCAACAAGCGGCTTTAAGTGATTACTCTAGCAATAGGCTATAACCCCCTACATAGTGTTCCTATAGAGAGTGTTTAAATTAATTACAGCACACAAGCAGGTATTTAAATAATCATTCTTCCTGCACTCCATATGCATATGGAACAGTAAAAATCCTAATAAATGATCAAATGCAATGCATCCTAGTTATACACTTCACAGTTGTTTGTAGAGTATCGCTGTAGATGCACAAAAGCAAAACAGCAGCTGGACAGGAGAGAAGGCAGGCTGCCAGAGAAAGAATGCCATCCTTTTAGGCTGCAAAGGCTTTAAGAAATGCCTTATAGTTTCTCGACATATAATAAGTCCAGAGTTCGAGTCTCGTCTGGCACACGGTTTTGATCTGCCAGGAAATTCGTATCAGCGCACACTCTGGGCGAAGATTTCATTCTGGAAATATCTGTGTGATGTTGATGTACTCACACTGCCAGCAAGATCCTCAAAGCTCTAGGATACATGTCTAATCCACGCCGGCTAAGACTTCGACTCTGTCCGAATGCCAGTGTCAGCCGAGGAGCAGTTACAGTAGTTGCAGTCCAGCTTGCCTCAGTAGATGATACAACAGCTTTATGACATCTTTCCCAGCCGAATCGGTGCATACATCTAGGTCAGAAGGGTACGACATCGTACTGAGAAGTGGGTCTGTATTGCCAAATTGTTTGTAAAGTTGACTCGACTGTTATCACTGAAATACTGTAACAAACACACTCAATGTGTGAAGCTTTATTTAAATTTCTTCTTCCTTGCTGGTGAACTCATTGTTTCTGTATGGCAGGAGACTATGCTGCAGAACTACTGTCTTTGTTAACACTCTTGCTCGCCAGGTTTCAAGATGGTGCGTTTTTGGATGAGGTATCGAATATATTGTTTCCCCCTACTTATACCTCCCGAGGAGATCACGAACGTAAAATTAGAGAGATTCGAGTGCACACGGAGGCTTTCAAGACAGTCGTTCTTCCTGCGAGCCATACGCGATTGGAACAGAAAAGGGAGGTAATGACAGTGGCACGTAAAGTGCCCTCCGCCACACACCGTTGGGTGGCTCGCGGAGTATAAATGTAGATGTAGATGTAGACCCTGTGTCATGCCTATTACTCTGGGGTTCAGTAATGTAGCTAAAGATTTTATTGATTGATGTTCTTCCTATCTGTAAATTTAACCAGTTTCAATCTTACTTAATTCGGCTTCAATTTTAATGTATATCAGCACAAACATTGTTTGCTTTAAGACTTTTGCAATGCTGATACTTCTGCTGATTGTAATACAAGATGTACAGGGTCTTCCACAATTTGTATTACTTGTTCCTAGACATTGAAGAGGGGACTTGTACATCAAGTTTCACATAACAAACCGTGTCCAAAAATGTCATCCAACGACTCTACAGAGCATCAAAGATACAGGCCCCGGTGCATGTAAATGTATGTAAATACAGGGTAATTCTGTGATGGTATTACACACTTTCAGGGATGTTGGAGATGGGTAAATGTATCAGTTTGAGATAAGGGCCCCTGGTTTGGAAACAACTAGTTTAAAGTTATAAGCGAAAATCATTCTGGTACACTATGTGCTCAAAAAGTATCCGGACACCACTGAAAACATACTTTTTTCATATTAGGTCTGCAACCTACTGCCAGGTACTCCACATCAGCGACCTCAGTAGTTATTAGAAATTGTGAGAGAGCCGAATGGGGCGCTCCACGGAACTCACGGACTTTGAACGTGGTCACGTGACTGGGTGCCACTTGTGTCACATGTCTGTATGCGAGATTTCCACACTCCTAAACACCTGCAGGTCCACTGTTTTCAATATGATAGTGAAGTAGAAATGTGAAGGGAAACATACAGCACAAAAGTGTACAGACCAACCACATCTGTAGACTGACAGAGACCGCCAACGCCCGAAGAGGGTCGTAATGTGTAATAGGCAGACATCTATCCAGACCGTCACACAGGAATTCCAAACACCACCAGGATCCACTGCAAGTATTACGAGTTAGGCGGGAGGTGAGAAAACTTGGATTTCACGGTCGAGCAGCTGCTCATAAGCACCTAAATTTATCAGTGAACCGAACCCTTCACGATTATTACGTGTGGTCTTATGGAAATGTTAAAACCCAGCAAATGGTTTTAATCTGCCAGGAAGTCTGATAATCCAACTCTTTTGGTTAGTTAATATAAAAAATTTTACAACACTTGTCAGGCTTCAAACCTACAACCTTCAGCATGACAGACTGATACGCTAGCTACTACACTAAAGCACAACAGTGAGCCAATTTTTTATATTTTTGACTGTGATCGCCCAGTCACAATCGTGAACTGCAGCCTTCAAAAACTCAGTTTCACATGCAATGTTCTGCGAAGCTCATCTTGTGTCAGCTGAGCTCTGTGAGTACGATAACTGCAAATGTGACACTGAATCATATTTCATGTGGAAGCATCCAGTTGTGTTTAATTTTGCTGTATATGGAATGTGTCTTTCATTAGCTCATTGTGTGTGTGTGTGTGTGTGTGTGTGTGTGTGTGTGTGTGTGAGAGGGTACGTGTGCACTTGTCTGTTTGTGTTGTAGTTATCACATATGATGAAATACAAAATAAAAATGATTCGCAATCGAAAGCAATCAAGAATGAATGCAGGACAAGGAACTGGAAGTGGGCTGACCAACTGTTGAGGTAATTTGGCAATGGTGAAAGGTTGGGGGCCGATGCTGCGCAGCATGACTGGAGGAAACTGGTTCCAGCACATCAATCGTCAACTACAAAGTAATTTTAATACACCTACAGTGATGTTTTTCCTTCATGTTTATATCACAAATGTTGATCTTTATCAAAGACATCTTTGGCAGTAATATTGGTGGAAAATTTTGTGAACTGTATTCTTTTTTATATGTTATTGTAGTGTTTTGATAGTCATAAATTACAGTTAACATATACTTACAAGTTTTACGTTTTCCATAATACATAGAGTTAAAAGTAATTTGCTATTTTGTGATCGCATACACACTTTTAGCTATGTACTGGCCCGTTTCAGATGAGTTAGATATGTATGCTATGAATCTTAACTAATTTTTTAATTTCTAAAAACATTCTAACTATGACAATTTATCAACTTACAGAATGTGTTGGTGAAAGTTTTCTTGAGGCAATGACACCAACAAATGTAACTCCTGGGCTTGGAGAATGTGGGATTTATTTACTTTATATTAACATCTTCAATGAGTCAGATTTTTGTAAGTCAGCAGAAAGTCAATTCTGATAGTGCCAAATCCAGGAAACCGTTGAATTTAGATAGGTATGCTACCCCTGCAAACATTTTGGAAGCTAACCTGCAAAACACTGAAGCAGCCAGTTGCAGTTTGTATGCTGATAACAGTCGCACCAGTAAACGATACATCTTACAAAAGGAGTTTCGTGGTTTTCCAAAAGATCCTTCTTGAAAAACACTTCACATTGAAAATGGAAAAGAATCACATTGACTTCCAACACCTTAGACAGTTGCTACTAAAGAAAAAAAAGGAAAAGGGTAAAGTTGAAAGAAAAAGACAAAAGAAGTATGAAGCAACCAAAAAGGAGAAAACTAAACAATATGAAAAGGGTTTCAAGTCAAAACAATGAACAAAGCAATAGAGATTAAGTGCCATCTAATGAATCAGCACGGAGTTCATCCCTAAATCTTTTTAATTTGATATGGGAAGTTATGTCTTGACTACATTGTGGAAAAATTTTCAAATGGTGTATTTTTTGTAGCTACAACATTTAAGCAAGCAGATGGTGATGTTCGATACGAGATCTCATACCTTTGGGGGAGAGGAGGAGGACGACGGTTTTGTATTCCCAGAAGCAGAGGGCATAGCTTGTGTATCACACGTGTGATGATTATGCCTCCGGCATTGCCTACGTACAGCTGCTAAGAAGCTATCATGTCCAATCAGTTTTGATAGACTTGATGTTCAATGAGCAAAACTTATTGTACCTTAATGTTTGTAGTTGCATTGAACACATTATCAATGTTTTGTGTGTGATCTTCGATTGTCAAATATTGATAATGTCACACACCTTAACTGTTTCCCTGTGTACTATACACTGTCAAACATTTGCACTGTCTTTATAAAACTGTTAAGTTCATTTACTAATTAGCTGCCAAACTATTTTGTTTTATTCCAAAATGCTGGTAATGACCTGTTCTTTAAATAAATGCAAACATTCCGCTTTGTACAAATTATGTTCTACAAAATTATCAAAAATGTAATGTCTGTTTGAACAGGTGTACTCTCCCCTACAACCCTTCTGTCTTCCCCCACAGTATCCAACTATGCAGTACCAGTACTACGAAAGCAGGCATTGTTTTCCACAGTCCACTGCTGGCAGTCAGCAATATATTCTTCCCATTCTTTCTAGATTGTACGTGACCTGCTGACGTGTACGTACCATCGTTAGCCAGCCGCCACACTCCATATGAAATACAAAATAGAACTTATCACATGTAAAGGTACACAGACTTACAAGGCAGTCTGGTCATGTTAAACTGCGTCACCTACGCCCACTGTGAAGCTCAAACCCTGGGCTCCAACAGGAGGCACATTAATTGTAAGAGATGGGAAAGAGCCACCGTGGTACAACAACCGAATTAGAAAACTGCTGCGGAAGCAAAGGGAACTTCACAGCAAACATAAACATAGCCAAAGCCTTGCAGACAAACAAAAAATACGCGAAGCGAAAAGTAGTGTGAGGAGGGCTATGCGAGAAGTGTTCAATGAATTTGAAAGTAAAGTTCTATGTACTGACTTTGCAGAAAATCCTAAGAAATTTTGGTTTTATGTCAAAGCGGTAGGTGGATCAAAACAAAACGTCCAGACACTCTGTGACCAAAATGGTACTGAAACAGAGGATGACAGACTAAAGGCCGAAATACTAAATGTCTTTTTCCAAAGCTGTTTCACAGAGGAAGACTGCACTGTAGTTCCTTCTCTAGATAGTCGCACAGATGACAAAAAGGTAGATATCGAAATAGACGACAGAGGGATAGATAAACAATTAAAATCACTCAAAAGAGGAAAGGCCGCTGGACCTGATGGCATACCAATTCGATTTTACACAGAGTACGCGAAGGAACTTGCCCTCCTCCTTGCAGCGGTGTACCGTAGGACTCTAGAAGAGCGTAGCGTTCCAAAGGATTGGAAAAGGGCACAGGTCATCCCCGTTTCCAAGAAGGGAAGTCAAACAGATGTGCAGAACTATAGACCTATATCTCTAACGTCGATCAGTTGTAGAATTTTGGAACACGTATTATGTTCGAGTATAATGACTTTTCTGGAGACTAGAAATCTACTCTGTAGGAAGCAGCATGGGTTTCGAAAAAGACTGTCGTGTGAAACCCAGTTCGCACTATTCATCCACGAGACGCAGAGGGCCACAGACACTGGTTCACAGGTAGATACCGCGTTTCTCGACTTCCGCAAGGCGTTCGATAAGTTCCTCCCAGTCGTTTAATGAACAAAGTAAGAGCATATGGACTATCAGACCAATTGTGTGATTGGATTGAAGAGTTCCTAGATAACAGAACGCAGCATGTCATTCTCAATGGAGAGAAGTCTTGCGAAGTAAGAGTGATTTCAGGTGTGCCGCAGGGGAGTGTCATAGGACCGTTGCTATTCACAATATACATAAATGACCTTGTGGATGACATCGGAAGTTCACCAAGGCTTTTTGCAGATGATGCAGTGCTGTATCGAGAGGTTGTAACATTGGAAAATTGTACTGAAATGCAGGAGGATCTGCAGCGAATTGATGCATGGTGCAGGGAATGGCAAATGAATCTCAATGTAGACAAGTGTAATGTGTAGATCGAGCAGAGAATGCCTGTCGTAAGCGAGGAGGCGGTCGCTTGTACTCCTACCGCTTGTGCAACTCGAGCTTATCTCAAAATTTTGTGCTATTTTGCAATTTAGTGTATTATTACGAAGTTCTCCCTCTGTAAACTGTGGACTTTGAACTGGTGGGGTGGCAAGCGTGACTCGCCGATGCAGATAGCCTCACCACATGTGCAACCACAATGGAGGGTTATTTGTTGAGAATCAGACAAAACGTGTGGTTCCTAGAGAGCCAGCAGACTTTTCAGCAGTCACACGGGCAACAGTCTGGACGACTGACTGATCCTGGCCACGTAACGTCAACCGAAATGGCATCGCTGCGCCGGTACTGCTAACGGTTGAAAGTGGGGGTAAATTAGAGCCGTAATTTTTCCCGAGGGCATGCAGTTCTACTGCACGGTTGACTGATGACGGCACCCTCTCGGTAAAATATTTCAGAGGTAAAATACTCCCCCATTCGGATTACAGGGCAGGGACTCCTCAGGAGAATGTCATCAACAGGAGAAACGAAACTGGCATTTTACAAATGGGAGAGCAGAATGTTAGATCCCTTAATCGTGCATGTAAGTTAGAAAATTTGAAATGGGGAAATGGATAGGTTGAAGTTATATGTAGTAGGAATTACTGAAGTTCCGTGGAAGCAGAGACAGGACTTCTGGTCAGGTGGATACAGGATTATAAATACAAAATCGTACAGGATTAATGCGGGAGTAGTTTTCATAATGAATAAGAAAACAGGAATGAAGGTAAGCTACAACAAACAGCATAGTGAACACAGTTTCCTAGCCACGATAGACAAGAAGCAAACATCAATCACAGTGTACAAATTTATATGGCAACTAGATCCGCAGATGATGAGGACATTGAAGAAATGTATGATAAGTAAAACAAATTATTCAGATAGTTAAGGGAGCACAAAATTTAATTGTGATGGGGGACTAGAGTTTGACAGTAGGAAAAGGAACAGAAGTAAAAATAGCAGTTGACTAAGGACTTGGGGAAGGAATGAAAGAGGCGGCCGTCTGGTAGAATTTTGCACATAGCATAATGTAATCACCACTAACACTTGCTTTAAGCACCATGAAAGAAGGCTGTATACGTGGAAGAGACCTGGAGACACCATATTTTAAATTCTAAGACATTCCTAGGGGACTCTGGCCACAATTTATTGGTTATGAACTGTAGATTAAAACTGAAGAAACTGCAAAAAAGCAAGAAATTAAGGAGATGGGCTACAATACACTGAAAGAACCAGAGCTCGTTGAGAGTTTCAGAGGGACAACAATTGACTACGGCACGGGAAAGGAATACAATGGAAGATGAATGAATAGCTTTAAGAGATGAAACAGTAAAGTCAGCTGAGGATCAAATAGGTAAAGACACGGCCTACTCGAAATCACTGGCAATATTGAATTTAATCTGTGAAAGCCTAAGCAAAGAAGGGAAAGGTGGAAGGTATATATAGAGGGTCTATACAAGGGAGATGAACTTCAAGGCTATATTACAGAAAGGGAAGTGGACGTAGATATGAAGACGAGATGGGGGGGTGGTTTGAAAAGTTCTCACAACGGAATCGGAGGGGGGGGGAATACTTACATCACTGAAACTTTTTTTAATTTTTCAATTTAGTCTCCTTGTAGATTAATGCACTTGGTCCAACAATGTTGCAGTGCCTTGATCCCACCTTGAAAATGAGTTTCCCCCAGGCCTGCAAAATAGTTGTGAACTCCAGCTATCAATTCTATATTTCAAGTGAATCTTCATCCACCATGAATAGTTTTCAGTTTTGGGAGGAGGTGGAAGTCTTATCAGGTGAATAATGTGGGTGTGGCAACAATTCATACCTTAGTTCGTGTAATTTTGCCATGTTGGCAGCACGTTTGTGGGTTTGCAATTGGAAGATGATTTTCTTCCTTGCTTAACCTGGCCTTCTTTCACATATCTTTTGTCGCAATTTGTCCAGGAGGTTAGCATAGTATTCTCCAGTAAGTGTTTGCCCAGTGGGGAGATAATCTACGAACAGAATCCACTCTGTATCCCAGAAAACTGATGCCACAACCTCTCCTGCCGATGGAATTGTCTTTGCTTTCTTTGGTGGTGGAGAATCGGCACATTTCCACTGCTTTGACTGTTGTTTTGTCTCTGGGGTATAGTAGTGCACCCAAGTTTCATCTGTGGTCACAAACTGGTGCAAAAAAATCTTGTTCGTTTCTCCTAATTTAAAAAAAATTCAGTGCATTAATGCGATCTTAGAAAATGAGTGTTGTAGAATGATTCTTTCATATAGCGTTCATAAAAAAAAGTATGTCAATCTACATCCATACTCCGCAAGCCACCTGACGGTGTGTGGCGGAGGGCAACAATTCATACCTTAGTTCATGTAATTTTGCCATGTTGACAGCACATGTGTGGGCTTGCAATTGGAAGATGATTTTCTTCCTTGCTAAACCTGGCCTTCTTTCACGGGCCAAACATTGTTCTAATTGTCCATTCTCATGCATTTTTGATCCCGCGTCAAGAGTCGTGGCACCTATCTTGCAGATATTTTTTTCATTTCTAATTCTTCAGTTAAAATGTGATATACCCCTCCAGATGACATCTGGCAAGCATGAGAAATTTCACGCACTTTCAATCACAATCCTCCCTGACCATTTCGTGCACTTTTGCAATGATTTGTGTAGTAGTGACACCTCAACCGACCACCACACGGGTCATCTAAGCTCTCCTGACCTAATTTAAATTCACTTGTCCACTTGGCAGCCTTTTCATTGCTCGAGTCTCAATTTTTTTCCATCTTCGCAAATCAATACGCGGGAATGACAACAGAGTCCAACACTGCCACAGCTCTCTTCCAAAAGCACTGATGTTGCACATGTTTACAGGCAACAGTCCAATGAATATCATGTGAACAAATTGTTGTGCTATTGCCGACTTCTCGTGGCGATTCCTAGAACTTTTTAAACCACCCTCATAGAGCAGTTGAAGGCCTAAGTCAAAACAAGGTCCCTCGAATAGATGACTCAGAACTACTGACAGCCTTTAGGGAGTCAACCATCTGGTGTGGAAGATGTACGAGATAGGCAAAATACCCTCAGACTTCAAGAAGAATATAATACTTCCAATTCCAAAGAAAGCAAGCAGTGACAGGTGTGAAAATTACTGAACTATCAGTTTAATAAATCACTGTTGCAAACTACTAACACAAATTAGTTACAGAAGAATGGAAAAACTGGAAGAAGCCTACCTCAGGGAATTTCAGTTTGGATTGCGGAAAAAAATAGGAACACACGAGGTAACACTGACACTATGACTTACTTTAGAAGATAGATAGGATTTGTAGACTTAGAGAAAGTTTTTGACAATGGTGACTGAAATACACTCTTGGAAATTCTGTCAGAAACAGCAAAGGACTTAGAAGAATAGTTGAACAGAATGGGTAGTGTCTTGAAACGAGGAAATATGATGAAAACCAACAAAATCAAAATAAGGATAGAATGTAGTCGAATTAAAACATGTGATGATGGGGGAATTAGGTTAGGAAACAAGACATGGTATTTCGTCAGTAAAATGACTGATGATGGGCAAAGCAGAAAAAATATAAAGTGTAGACTGGCTATGGTAAGAAAAGAGTTTCTGAAGAAGAGAATTTTCTTAACATTGAATATAGATTTAAGTGTTTGGAAGTCCTCCCTGAAAGTATTTTCTGGGCTTAAGCCTTGTGTGGAAGTGAAATGTGGATGACAAACCATGTCAACAAGAAGAGAGATGAAATGTTGTGCAGAATAGATGGGGAGATTGTGTAAATAAAGAGGAGGTACTGAACAAAATTTGGGGAGACAAGAGATTTGTGGTACAACTTGACTAAAAGAAGGGATTGGTTGATAGGAAACATTCCGAGATCTTAAGGGATCTTCAATTTAGCATTGGATGTAAAAATCTTCAAGGAAGGCCAAGAGACGAAAGCAGTAAAAAGAATTTGAAGGGCTACAGCTATTCAGAGATGAAAAGGCCTGCACATGGTAGAGTAACACGGAGAGCTGAACCAAATCAATCTTTGGAGATAACAATAACAACATGAAATTAATTAATTTTGCCTTTTAATGCAGTACAACTTCTTTTTTCCTTCTTCAATGGGCCAATTACAGACCACATGTCAGTGTTGTTGTTATGGTCTTCAGTCCAGAGACTGATCTGATGCAGCTCTCCATGGTACTCTATCCTGGACAAGCTTCTTCATCTCCCTACAGTCACCTACATCCTTCTGAATCTGCTTAGTGTATTCATCTCTTGCTCTCCGTCTACGATTTTTACCTTTCACGTAGCCCTCCAATACTAAACTGGTGATACCTTGATGCCTCAGAACATGTCTTACCAACCAATCCCTTCTTCTAGTCAAGTTGCACCACAAATTTCTCTTCTCCCTAATTCTATTCAGTACCTCCTCATTAGTTATGTGATCTACCCATCTAATTTTCAGCATTCTTCTGTAGCACCACATTTCGAAAGCTTCTGTTCTCTTCTTGTCCAAACTATTTATCGTCCATGTTTCACTTCCATACATGGACTACACTCCATACAAATACTTTCTGAAGCGACTTACTGGCACTTAAATCTATACTCAATGTTAACAAATTTCTCTTCTTCAGAAACACTTTCCTTGCCATTGCCAGTCTACATTTTATATCCTCTCTACTTCAACCATCATCAGTTATTTTGACCTCCCCCCCCCCCCCCCCCCAGCAAAACTCCTTTGTGTCTCATTTCCTAATCTAATTCCCTCAGCATCACCTGACTTAATTTGACTACATTCCATTATCCTGATTTTGCTTTTGTTGATGTTCACCTTATATCCTTGTTTCAAGACACTGTCCATTCTGTTCAACTGCTCTTCCAAGTCCTTTGCTGTCTCTGACAGAATTACAATGTCACCGGCAAACCTCAATGTTTTTATTTCTTCTCTATGGATTTTAATTCCTACGCCGAATTTTTCTTTTGTTTCCTTTACTGCTCGTTCAATATACAGATTGAATAACATCGGAGTTACACTACAACCCTGTCTCACTCCCTTCCCAACCACTGCTTCCCTTTCATGCCCCTCAACTCATATAAATGCAGTCTGGTTTCTGTACAAATTGTAATTAGCCTTTCCCGGCCAGTATTTTACCCCTGCCACCTTCAGAATTTGAAAGAGAGTATTCCAGTCAACATTGTCTAAAGCTCTCTCTCTCTCTCTCTCTCTCTCTCTCTCTCTCTAAGTCTTCAAATGATAGAAACGTTGGTTTGCCTTTCCTTAATCTATATTCTAAGATAAGTCGTAGGGTCAGAATCGCCTCACATGTTCCAACATCTCTACGAAATCCAAACTGATCATCCCAGACGTCTGCCTCTACCAGTTTTCCCATTTGTCTGTAAAGAATTCACATTAGTATTTTGCAACCATGACTTAGAGTTCGGTAATTTTCACATCTGTCAACACCTACTTTCTTTTGGGATTGGAATTAATATATTCTTCTTGAAGTCGGAGGGTATTTCGCCTGTCTCATACATCTTGCCTCCAGATGGTAGAGTTTTGTCAGGACTGGCTGTCCCAAGGCTGTCAGTAGTTCTAATGGAATGTTGTCTACACCCAGAACCTTGTTTTGACTTAGGTCATTCAGTGCTCTGTCAAACTTATCATGCAGTATCATATCTCCCATTTCATCTTCATCTACAACCTCTTTCATTTCCATAATGCTGTCCTCAAGTAAATCTCCCTTGTATAAACTCTTTAATTTTCCTGTAGGCAGTATCTATCACACCCCTAGTGAGATAAGCCTCTACATCCTTACATTTGTCCTCTAGCCATCCCTGCTTAGCCATTTTGCACTTCCTGTCAATCTCATTTTTCAGACAGTTATATTCAGTTTTGCCTGCTTCATTTATTGGATTTTTATATTTTCTCCTTTCATCAATTAAATTCAATATTTCTTCTGTTACCCAAGGATTTCTACTAGCCCTCGTCTTTTTACCTACTTGATCCTCTGCTGTCTTCACTACTTCATCCCTCAGAGCTACCCATTCTTCTTCTACTGTATTTCTTCCCCCATTCCTGTCAATTGTTCCATAATGCTTCCCATGAAACTCTCTACAACCTCTGGTTCTGTCACTTTATCCAGGTCCCATCTCCTAAATTCCCATCTTTTTGCAGTTTCTTCAGTTTTAATCTACAGTTCATAACCAATATATTGTCGTCAAGAGTCCACGTCTGCCCCTGGAAATGTCTTAGAGATTTAGAAACCAGGTTTTAAATTGTGTCTTACCATTATATAATATACCTGAAACCTGTCAGTATCTCCAGTCTTATTCCATGTATACAGCCTTCTTTTATGATTCTTGAACCAAGTGTTAGCTATGATTAAGTTATGCTCTGTGCAAAATTCTACCAGGCGGCTTCCTCTTTCATTTTTTTACCGCCATTCCATATTCACCTACTACGTTTCATTTTCTTCCTTTTCCCAGTATCGAATTCCAGTCAGCCATTACTATTAAATTTTCGTCTCCCTTCACTACCTGAATAATTTCTTTTATCTCGTCATACATTTCATCAATCTCTTCGTCATGTGCGGAGCTAGTTGGCATATAAACTTGTATTACTGTGGTAGGCCTGGGTTTCATGTGTATCTTGGTTACAATAATACATTCACTATGCTGTTCGTAGTAGCTTATCCGCACTCCTATTTTTGTATTCATTATTAAACCTACTCCTGCATTACCCCTATTTGATTTTGTATTTATAACACTGTAGTCTTGTTCCTCCTGCCATCGAACTTCAGTAATTCCCACTATATCTAACTTCAACCTATCCATTTCCCTTTTTAAATTTTCTAACCATTTGCCCGATTAAGGGATCTGACATTCACACTCCGATCCGTAGAATGCCAGTTTTCTTTCTCCTGATGACGTTGTCATCCTGAGTAGTCCCCGCCCGGAGATCCGAATGGGGACTATTTTACCTCCGGAATATTTTACCCAAGAGAACGCCATCATCATTAAACCATACTGTAAAGCTGCATGTCCTTGGGAAAAATTACGGCTGTAGTTTCCTCTTGCTTTCAGCCGTTTGCAGTACCAGCACAGCAAGGCTGTTTTGGTTAGTGTTACAAGACCAGATCAATCAATCATCCAGACTGTTGCCCCTGCAACTACTGAAAAGGCTGCTGCCCCTCTTCAGGAACCACACGTTTGTCTGGCCTCTCAACAGATACCCCTCCGTTGTGGTTGCACCTACGATACAGCTATCTGTGTCGCTGAGGCACGCAAGCCTCCCCACCAACGGCAATCCTTCCACATTCAATAATTTTTCCCAAACACTTCTGTCAGTTGTTTCTTCACCTTTTTCTTGTTTTTTCTAAACCCTTTTTTAATTCATGGACCCAACTGTCGTCAACTTCTCATCGCACAAACGTCTGAAGATCTCTTTGGTTGATCTTATTGTCTTGCATTTGATACAGAATTTTTTTAATGCAATTACTAGCAAAGAAATTACTGTGAAGTTTTTATCATCTTGTTTACTGTCTTTCTTATGTAGTGGATATATCAAGAATACTTCCCACACTTCTGAAAAATTTTTCTATTTTCTAGATTTCTTCAAAGATGAATGTGAACTCATTTTTTTTAATTTTTGGTGGAGATCATTTAAAAATGATCAACTTCTTCAATTTCTCAGATCAACTTCTTCAATTTCTCAGACGGTCCATCGATGGTGACCAGGCCAAATATCTCACGAAGTAAGCGTTAAACGAAAAAACTACAAAGAACGAAACTTGTCTAGCTTGAAGGGGGAAACCAGATGGCACTATGGCTGGCCCACTAGATGGCGCTGCCATAGGTCTAACTTATATCAACAATTTTTTTTTAAATAGGAACATCCATTTTTTATTACATATTTGTGTAGCACTTAAAGAAATATGAATATTTTAGTTGGACCACTTTTTTCGTTTTTTCGTTTTTGATAGATGGTGCTGTAATAGTCACAAACATATGGCTCACAATTTTAAACTAAGAGTTGGTAACAGGTAGGTTTTGTAAATTAAAATACAGAACATAGGAATGTTTGAACATTTTATTTCGGTTGTTCCAATGTTATACATGTACCTTTGTGAACTTCTGAGAACGCATGCTGTTACAGCGTGATTACCTGCAAAAACCACATTAATGCAATAAATGCTCAAAATTCTGTCCATCAACCTAAATGCATTTGGCAATACGTGTAGCGAAATTCCTCTCAACAGCGATTAGTTCGCCTTCCATAATGTTCGCACATGCATTGACAATGCGCTGACGCATGTTGTCAGGCGTTGTCGGTGGATCACGATAGCAAATAACCTTCAACTTTCCCCACAGAAAGAAATCCTTGGAAGTCAGATCCGGTGAACGAGCGGGCCACGGTATGGTGCTTCGACGACCAATCCACCTGTCATGAAATATGCTATTCAATACCGCTTCAACCGCACGCAAGCTATGTGCTGGACATCCATCATGTTGGAAGTACATCGCCATTCTGTCATGCAGTGAAGCATCTTGTAGCAACATCTCGTAGAACATTACGTATGAAATCAGCATACATTGCACCATTTAGATTGCCATCGATAAAATGGGGGCCAATTATCCTTTCTCCCATAATGCCGCACCTTACATTAGCCCACCAAGGTCGCTGATGTTCCACTTGTCGCAACCATCGTGGATTTTCCGTTGGCCAATAGAGCATATTATGCTGGTTTACGTTACTTCTGTTGGTGAATAACACTTTGTGGCTAAATACAACGCAAGCAAAAAATCTGTCATCGTCCCATAATTTCTCTTGTGCCTAGTGGCTGAACTGTACGCGATGTTCAAAGTCATCACCATGCAATTCCTGGTGCATAGAAATATGGTCAGGGTGCAATCGATGTTGATCTAGCATTCTGAACACCGAGGTTTCTGAGATTCCCAATTTTCGCGCAGTTTGTCTGCTACTGATGTGCGGATTAGCCACGACAGTAGCTAAAACACCTACTTAGGCATCATCATTTGCTGCAGGCCATGGTTGACGTTTCACATGTGGCTGAACACTTCCTGTTTCCTTAAATAACGTAACTATCCGGCTAACAGTCTGGACAATTGGTTGATGTCGTCCAGGATACCTTGCAGCATCCATAGCACACGCCCGTTGGGCATTTTGATCACAATAGCCATACATCAACACGATATCAACCTTTTCCGCAATTGGTAAACGGTCCATTTAAACACTAGTAATGTATTACGAAGCGAATACCGTCCGCACTGGCAGAATGTTACGTGATACCACGTACTTATACGTTTGTGACTATTAGAGCACCATCAATCGCAAAGTGAAAAAAGTGGTTCAACTAAAACATTTATTTCTTTACTTACTAAACGAATATGTAATAAAAAATGGGGATTCCTATTTTTAAAAAACGCAGTTGATATCCGTTTGATCTACGGCAGAGCCATCTATGGCAGAGCCATCTAGCAGGCCAACCATAGCGCCGTCTAGTTCCCCTTCAAGCTAGACAAGTTTCGTTCTTTGTAGTTTTTTGTTTGATGCTTATTTCATCACATATTTGGCCCGGTCACTATCAATGGACCACCCTGTATATCAGTTACCTGAAGGACAGCTCCAAGCGAGATATGCAGTAGTGTGAATTATTCTGACCCCAAACAGCTGCCATTTGAGAATTCAGTAGTTTCAAGTGAGAGTTCATTGGAGGGCAGGGTGGAGGTGTGTTGTGTTTTCTGATGAAAACTGGATCTGCCCCTGTGTTAGTGATGGCCGTATGTTGGTTAGTAGCAGGCCAGTTGAAGGCCTGCAACCAACCTGTCTGTGTGCTGGACACACTGGACCTACGGCCTGCAGCACGATTTCACATTACAGCAGGAGCACACTCGTGGTTACCCCCACACACCCTGACTGCAGATTTGTATGTCTGTCTGGTGATTCACCTGTTGTGCTGTCATTCACCAAAAGCATTGCAGGGGGTGTTTTCCGACAGGATAACGTTCACTCACATATCACTGTTTTAACCTGACGTGCTCTACGAAGTGCCAAAATCTTACCTCGGCCTGCTCGATCACCAGATCTGCCTCCAATCGAGCACATATTAGGACGTCATCAAATGACAACTCCAGAAGCATCCACAAACAGCATTAACCGAGCAAGTGCTGCAGGTACGGAACTCCAACCTGTAAACTGACATCGGTCACTTGTACGATGGAATGCGTGCACGTTTGCACGCTCATTTAAACTTTACGGCAGTTACACTGGTTATTAATATACTAGCGTTTGACATTTGCATTGGCTTGTCTCACACTTTTAAATTCGGCAGAGATTATGTCAACTATTTTACATCGTAACAGTATGAAAAGTTGAAACTTAATTCTTTTTAGTTGTTTAGCAAACAACTCGGAAACAAAATTTTTTGTTACTTGCCTATCCCAAGTGTTATTCAATCCACACATTGAGCAAACAGTGAACGAAATCACAGAGATATTTTCTAAGCGAATTAAATTCAGCGAAAAGAAATAGAAACTTTGAGGTTTGATGACAATGTAATTCTATCTGAGACGGCAAAAGACTTTGAGGGTAGCCGAATGGAATGAAGAGTTTTCGAGAGAGCATATAAAGTAAAGTAAAGGTAATGGAATATGAACAAAGGAAACGAGGCAATGGTGAGTGAAGCAGATTAGAAAAGGAGACAGTAAAATTAATAGTTTAGGTGGTAATTGTTACTTGGGCAATAAAATAACCGATGATGGCTGAAGTAGAGACACAGTCAATAGCAGGGAAAGTATTTATGAAAAAAGATAAATTTGTTAAAATGCAATATAAATTTAAGTGTTAGCAAGCCTCATCTGGAGGTCTCAGTCTGGAGTTGTACAGATTTGAAATGTGGACATGACCAGTTCAGACACGAAGCGAATAAGGTTTTGAAATACGGTGCAGATTAGATTGTTATACTGAATACCTAATGAGGTACTGAATTGAATTGGGCAAAAATAAAATTCATGACACAACTTGACTGAAAGGAGGCAGAAGTCTGGCGGAGTTTTCAGGGAGTAAAATGCCAACAGGTGCAGCGACAGGAGGTGGGGGGAAAAAAAGTGGTTCAAAAACGTAGGCCGGTGTGTCGGCAGAGAGTGCAAACAAACAACAGAAGAGATGGGAATGGGGAGGAGGTGACAGGACAGAGGGGGTGGAAACTGTCGTGTGGAGAGGTGTGGGGACAGTACATTACCACAGGTTGAGGCCGGATTGATTACAGGAGTGGAGAATGTGTTGCAAGGCCAGAAAGCTGGTGGTGGAGGGGAGGATAAAGATGCCTCGGGTAGTAAAGCAGCCACTTCAATCTTCACGTTGTGCCACAGGGTGGTCTATTTTGCTCGTGGCTACAGTTTGGCGGTGGCCCTTCATCCCGGTGGACGGCCGGTCGGTAGTTGTACTGATATAAAAAACTGAGCAACAATTGCAACAGAGCTGATATACGACACGACTGCTTTCGCAGGTGACACACAGCTGCTGAGGGGGTAGGATAAACATGTGACAGGACTAGAATAGGAAGTGCCGAGTGTGTGGGTCTCAAAAAGCGATACGATCCTTGTGGCAAACGGTTGGGATTGGGAGTGGCATAGGGACGGACTAGGATATTGTGGAGGTCGGGAAGGTGACGGAACACCAGTTTAGGAGGGAAAGGATGGATCTCTGATAGGACGTCCCTCAATTCGGGGCACTACAATAGGTAATCGAAGCCGTGGAGAAGGATTGTTGATCCGGACGGGAACAGTATTGTGCTTCCCACAGAGACCGAAGTAAGTACGTCTACACAGACCGTCAGTGTAGAGACCTGCACATTCCATTCGCTGTGCTTCACCCACAAACATATACATTTATGAGCTTCACTTATTTATTAGCTTATTGCATTTGGATCCTCTGGCTACAACTGTGTACATTAACTTTTACTGCATCTTATCTGCAACAGAAGTATTTGTTCCCAGTGGAAACCTGAGGTACACATCTGTGAATGTTCAGCCTTTTCATCATGTGCAAGTTCTGCCACCTGCTGGGCATCACTATGAAAATATCAGCAAGACAATGTAGGAGTGTGCAGCACTTGTGACCACCAGAATACACAAATGTGGTTTGTTCACTATATTCCACTGTATAATTGAATACTGCAATTATTATTTTGCATGGTAATTATTGAATTATCATTTTACTATTTATAGCAATAGAATATTTTGTTATTAGTTATTTTAGTATATAAAATGAAGCCAAGTACATAACGTACGTTTTGAAAATGGGTGCATATTTTTGCCTAAATCTTCCATCTAAAATTATTTAAATCACCTAAGAGTATAACCACACAAAGAAAAACTTTCCTTCTGACAGAAAAAAATCAGGTCTGAAAGAGTTAAGATGGATCTAAATACAGTATGTAATACTGTTAGGAGGAAAGTGGCTTCTAGGAAAAACTTGAGAGTTTATGGAAAGGCTTAGTCGCACTACACCAACAGGGATAAATAAAGAAACAAAAATTCCAGTAAGATTTGTCTTTATAACTCCAAAATATTTTGGTTAACCACATTTCATCATGTTATTATAAATTAAAGTTGCCAGTGTTGTAATAATGACAATGTGTACGTAAATTTTATTTCATATATTTTATAATATTTATACTATATTTTATTGCAGTTAAGATGCAAATACGAGCACAAAAGTAAGGAGCTCTCGAATGACTGGAAAGATGTGTTATTTCTACACTTTTCTGATACAGGTGCATTAGCAGATCCGTACACCAGTACATCGAAAATGCGAGCTGACCCAACTCTCATCTATTAAAGTAATGTCAAAGAAATTCTGGCCAAGAAAACCTTTCCGAAACTGAGGAATGGAATGCTTGTTCAATCGTCAAGAAACGTCATAGAATGCAAAATGTGACACATCTGGAGGGTCTTCCTCAGTTAAACTTATAACCTCACACAAATGCAGAAAAAAAGAAAGTCTTCTGTTTATCCTTCCTTACACTAATAACAAATCCCATGTATTGTACAGAAACATTTGGCAGTGAAGCAACTCAATTAATCAAATAAGTGGAATTAAAATTCAAAACATTTAACTTTTTCATTTTCCTTTCCTGTTATTTTGAAAGTTTTCCTTTTCAGTACTAATTGTGTTTGTACTTATGATCCAATAAAACAATTATTAATGTCAAACAAATAATCCATACCATTTGAGATTTTTTTTTATTTCCTGGGGTGGGGTTGCAAAAAAATGAGGAGGAGGAGGAGAAGAAAAAGATGAAGAAGATTCTTTTTAGGTACCACATCATTTATTAGTAAACATCAGAAAACCTCCAATACTGCAAAGAGTTAACACACACGTACAAAGAAGCTTCAAACACCTGATTACAAATGATTTAATGTATTAAATATTTGACGCTAAACACTTACGAGAGAAAAAGTTCGGAAAAGGTTTGAAATTCTGTTTACAGTTTGTCACAAATTGTTACGTGCTTTTGTTATGGAATACTTGATGAATACAGTCTGGGTAATTTGCAGTCCACTTCAAGCAAAAGCTAGTTATTCACACATCTCAATATTTATGACATTACATATCCTCAACTGTGTGTCTTACAATGATATTATTTTCCAAGTATATGAAGTAGTATATCTGTATACCATGTGAAAAATTTCTCGTGAATCACGTATTGTTTCAGATGCTGGACTTCTAAGTGATAAACATTTTTCCTTTCATCATTTAGTGGGTGTGTTGGCAAGAAAAGGTTTCTTAGAGGTTTCAAATTGTTAAGTTTGATGGAAGTTGCTAACTGCTCACATACTCAAACACTGAGTAAATATAGCCTTCGTAATTTGAGTGTGGTGAGCCACATTGCTTCGCGACATATACAGCTTCTAACTGTAAAATTTGTCTTGTTGTACTAAATCTTTAAAGTAAGATTATACCTCTCACTTTGTAGATTATGACAACATAATTTTTCAGTTCAGTCAATATTTATATGAACTACTTTGGGAAAGGTCCTTGCTGGAAATAAAGACTGTGATGTACTTTTGTCAGCCAATCATAACTCACATCACGTCACCTCGCCAGCCAATGACAGCAGATATTCAGAGTACAAGACACGTGATGTAGACAGCCAATAGCAACATAGCTATTAGTAGCACAAACATGTTAATGGATTAAATTAATACACATACAGTATACCCATGCAGGATCCTAAGAGCACTGTTTAAATTGCAGCAGCTGAATATTTCCGAAAAGCGTGATTATAAATTTCACTCCTGTGCACTGAACATTTTGGGAGTTACCTTGCTGAGTAAATGTTCCATCCAGCACTTCAACTTTTCCACACAAAAGCCAATTATGTTTGAAATTGCTCAGGAATTCGTCAACACTTTTTTTAAGGATAATTATACTTTTTGCTATTGATACTACATAATTTGTAATCTATGAAAGAAGTACGAGCCGCCCCCCCCCCCCCCCCCCAAAAAAAAACCTCCAATTGCTTAGTATAGAAGCTACGCAAGCAGCAGAAAGTAGACATGTGCTTTAGGCTACTGCACAACTCTCACACTACACACTCTGCCATTGCCGACCTCAAGGCATCAGTCTGCGTTGCACTACAGCCACGTAAACACGGCTGCTGCCAATGTTGCTCCCGCGCAGTGTGAATTATTGAATATTTAGACTACAAAAAACTTTGTGCTCGTCGGGTTCCAAAAACATTGACAGTCGCCCACGAAAGTTACCGAATGGTGTCAGCTTTGAATTTCCTTGACCGTTATCACGATGAAGTAGAGAACTTTTTGAAATCATTTGTTAGTGGAGATGAAAACTTGGATCCATTACTACACACTGGAAACAAAATGACAATTATAACAAAGGATGCATCAAAATTCACCAAACAAACAAAATTCAAAAACACACTACACAACGGAAAGGTTATGGCTACTGTGTTTTGGGACCAAGAAGGTGAGTTTATGCAACCCGGAACTACTATCAATGCAGCTGCTTATTGTAAAACTTTATGACTTTTGCGAAGAGCCATTAAAAACAAACGAAGAGGAATGTCGGCTTCAGGAATTGTGTTGATCCATGACAACGCTCGTCCACGCACTGCTGACACAACCTGAGAACTCTTTGAACAATTGCAATGTGACATTTTTGGTCATCTGCCGTACTGTTCTGACCTGACACCCAGCAACTTTCACTTTTTCCCTGAACTGTAGATGTGGCTAGGAGGGCAGCACTTTCAAATGAATGAAGATCTTCAAAATAACGTCAAAGCTCATTTGAAATCATTGGCGGCAACAGTTTTTGAAAAGGGTATTGGAAAGCTTGTCCACAGGTACGATAAATGTCTCAATCTTTTTGGTGATTATGTTGGAAAGTAGCCGTAAGTGTATAAAACTTTTTTGGTAATAAAATAACTGAGGTCGGAAAAAATGGCCCTCATAAAATAAATACGAAAAACTGACTTTGAAACTTGGTCTTTTTTAGTCCTTTAAGATATACCATATGCCAGTAAATTTTTTATAATGGCGTAAGTGGCTGGTTTTCTTTGCCCAACATTTGTCTAAGGGGCTGGTCCTCAAAGTGTTAAGTTTCGAATGTGATTCAAATGCTTGACGATTTAAGAAATTCATCACCCATTCTCTCAGACGTAACATAAGTCATCTTGCTGCACAGTCTTTGCTCTAAAGCGTTTGCCACATTTTGCTTTCAGCAGACACGTGTGTGTACACTGTGTTTTGTTGTTGTAAGTGGCACATTTTCTTTGCAATGAAAGTTTTATTTTAGTATTATTCTCTCATTTGTGTTTTATTACTGCAGTATTATTCTGCAAAAGTGGGCTAAAGTAAAATTCTTTGTTTGAGTATCAGTTCTTACCAGTCAAAGATACAAAACATTAACTGAATACGAAAACAATGAAAAATTCCCAGAATAGTGAAGAAGTCCCAGGCTTTCCCCGTGCGAAAAAAATTCTGGGTTTTTCCTGGATTTTGTGCGTGTCCCGGGGCATACACACCCCGCTCAACTGTCCCGGCCCCACTCACGACCCACCCACACAGCTTCACTTCTGCCAGCAGCTCATCTCCTGCATTCTAAACTTCGCAGTAGTTTTTCTGGCTACCTTGTAGCACTATTACTCCTGGAATAAAGGCAGTTTGGATAATAGGAGATGAAGGCAGATACCTCTTTTGCACTTACAGCAAGTAAAAGACAGACAAATACGGTGGAACAGAGGCGCAGCAGTGACAACAACAGACAACATGAGAGTTCTTGAGTACAGGCATGTGACACGACAGAATCAGTGGGGTCCTGGAAAACCTAAGGTCGGTCTCTCTCTCTCTCTCTCTCTCTCTCTCTCTCTCTCTCTCTCTGTGTGTGTGTGTGTGTGTGTGTGTGTGTGTGTGTGTGTGTGTGTGTGTGTGTGTGTGTGTGTGTTTTCAAGCATGCACACATGTGTGCACGCGTGCGCTGTGGTACTCACCGGCACGCGGACCTGTCCCATGGAGTCCCGCTCACGGAGGGTAGCCGAGTGGGGCTCCTTCAGCGTGTCAAAGTCGACTGTCACGCCAAACGGGATGGCCACCTCGTCAGTCCGGGCGTAGCGCCGTCCGATCGACCCGCTCGAGTCGTCCACCTTGTGCGAAATGTCTAGCCGCGTCAACTCGCGAGCTGTATGGGAGACGACAGTCGACAATGTGATAGTTGCCTCGGCAAGAATCTCCGAGCTCTTACAACTAAATGAATGTGGCAGAAGGAAAACTACAATCTACAATGTGCTGCAGAGGGCAGAGACTCTTATCTACAACTCTGTAATACTTCTCTGTACAGGATGTTCAGAAAATTGCTGTGCACACTGCACTTTCAATGTGTTGTTGTTGTTGTTGTCCTCAGTCTGAAGACTGGTTTGAGGCAGTTCTCCATCCTACTCTGTCCTGTACAAGTCTCTTCATTTCCAAATAACTACTGCAACCTACATCCTTCTGAACCTGCTTACTGTACTCATCCCTCCGTTGTCTCCTATTTTTACCTCCAACACTCCCCTCCGATACTAAATCAGTTATCCCTTGATGTCTCAGAATGTGTCCTCTCAACCGATCCCTTCTTCTATTCAGCTGGTGCCACAAATTTCTTTTCTCCCCAGTTCTATTCTAGTAGTAGTAGTAGTAGTAGTAGTACGGTATTCTGCCTTATGGTAGGTCTTGTCATGGGTTAAGCCTCTCCACAATTGTCTGTCCATAGCCAGTCTTTTCATTCTGAATACGTGTCTCCTTTTATATCGTCCAGCATTTGATATCTTCTTCCGCTTCTTCCCTCCACCATTCCTTCTATTCCTTCCTTCAATAAACAGTCCAA
This sequence comes from Schistocerca gregaria, assembly GCF_023897955.1. Taxonomy (NCBI): domain Eukaryota; kingdom Metazoa; phylum Arthropoda; class Insecta; order Orthoptera; family Acrididae; genus Schistocerca; species Schistocerca gregaria. The sequence goes on from NC_064930.1 coordinate 52,678,161, forward strand.
TCCAGTTCCTTTTTCTCTTTCTGATAACTTTCAGTATGTTTGTTTCTTCTCCAAGTCGTCTTAATACTTCTTCATTCCTTACTCGGTCTTCCCATTTCACTTTTTCCGTTCTTCTCCATATCCACATCTCTAGTGCCTCCAATCTTCTTTCACCTTCCTTCCTCAACGTCCAGGTCTCTACACCATATAGTGCAACGCTCCAGATGTAACATTTGGCAAGTCTTTTCCTCAGACCTTTGTTTAGTGGTCCACAAAACAATTTCTGTTTCCTCTTGAATTATTCTTTTGCCATTGCAATTCTTTTCCTAATTTCTGTTGAGGAATACATATCATCCATTATTATGCTTCCCACGTAACTGAAGTTATTCGCTTGCTCTACTTCCTCTCCCCCTACTTTTATATGGCATTTTCTCCCTTTTCCTCCAATTACCATGCTTTTCATTTTCTTCTTGTTAATCTTCATTCCATATTATTCTAATTTTGTGTTTAGATCATCTAACGATTGTTCCATCTCTCTTGCACTCTCTGCCATCGCAACCATGTCATCTGCAAATCTCTTCAGTACCTCATAATTAGTTACATGATCTACCCATCTAGTCTTCAGCATTATTATGTGACACGACATTACAAAAACTATTTGCTTCTTGTCTAAACTGTTTATCATCCGTGTTTCATTTCCATACACAGCTACACTCCACACAAAAAACTTTCAGAAGAGACTTCCTAACACTTAAATCTATACTCCACATTAACAAATTTCTTTTCTGCAAAAAGACCATTCTTGCCATTGCTAGTCTACATTTTATATCCTCTCCACATCAGCCATCGTCAGGTTTTTTACTGCCCAAATAGCAAAACTCGTACTACTTTAAGTGTGTCATTTCCTAATCTAATTACCTCAGCATCATCTGATTTAATTCGATTGCGTTCTGCTATCCTTGTTTTGCTTTTGTTGATGTTCATCTTACACTCACTCACTCACCTTTCAAGACACTGTCCATTGATGTCTCTGACACTATTTCAAAGTTTTTATTTCTTCTCCTTGAACTTTGATTCCTTCTTTCTATTTTTCATTGGTTTCCTTTACTACTTCGTCAATATACAGATTTCATAATATCGGCAATACGTTACAACCGAGTCACCCTCCCTTCTCCACCACTGCTTCCTCTCCGTACACCCATCTAGTTTCCGTACAAGTTGTAAATAGCCTTTCATTCCCTGTATCATGCCCCTGCTATCTCCAAAATTCTACAGAGCGTATTCCGGCCAACATTGACAAAAGCTCTTCTAAGTCTACAAATGTTATAAGCATAGGTTTGCCTTTTGTCAACCTACCTTGTAAGGTAAGTCACATTGTCAGTATTGCCTCTCGTTTGCCCGCATTTCTCCTGAACTCAAACTGATGTTCCCCAAGGTGGGCTTTATTGGTTTTTCTGCTCTTATGTAATGAATTTGTGTTAATATTTTGGAATCGTGACTTATTCAACTGATAGTTTGGTAAGATACACACCCATCAGCACCTCAGTTACAACAGAAGTCAGTAACTACGTGCAGGGGAGAGATGTAAGTCTGGTCTCACTTAATTCATTTGTAAAAACTTTCTGCCGATCGGACCGTGATATGCTTCGTAAGTATACAGTTACTGCAGTTTTTAAGTCACTAAGCACGTACATTCAATTGTGATTCACCACAGAGTTTGGTGCTCCCCAAAGAAGAAAATCTGGTGGACTAAGGTCTGTCAAGTGAGGGGACCACAGGTTTTGTTAGACGAGCCATTCCCGAAAAAGCTCTCGAGAACACACAGTGTTGAAGACTGAGTGCACAGTAGCATCACCTTGTTGAAACCGTGGTTAGTTTAATTAGTCTCCCATTAGTTGGCCAATGAAATCATTGATCATTAAACTGCAAGGTTCAGTGTTCACGGTTTCTTCCAAAACTAAAGGTCCAATAAAGTGTGAGCCATCTGGATACTGCTACTCACATTCCAATTTTCTGAACACGTATTGACGTTTCGAACACAGCACCAGAATTCTCCGTCAGCCGTGATCGTGTATTTTGTGTGCCAACGTGACTGCAGTGGCGAAACCACGCCTAAACTGTACAGAAGGTGACATCGATAACATCAATGATATTCTTCTCAGTGAAAGATGTTAACCATTCCCAGCAATTCACCGACTTTTCACTATCGTCATCTTTTAATTTGTGCACTACTGTCACTATGTACGTGAATAATTTCAGTGTCTGCCGTAATGTAACAGACTACTGAAGCAACCGATACCACAAGCTGGCGAGGTGTGCACTGCTGCCAATCGACGTGAAGGAGCAAGTGAACTTTAACTACATAAACACAAACTGAAATATTATTATTTTGTTACAAAACTGTTAATATGAGGACAATCATGAGGTATATTGCCACAGAACTATATTATAAACACTTTTCATACTATGTTTTTCATATACGAATACATGCAATGCGTAAAATATCGACATGCGACCGAGGCTGGCAGTACTACACAGTTTGTGAGCTCTGTAAACAGGAGCCAGTTGTTGGCGGGTGTAGAGATAGTGGGCAGCTGGTGTTGAGACGTCTTTTAATACGGTTGCTTTGAAAAAGTCAAGGATAGAGGGAACGAAATGGTGTATTGGAAAAGCTGTTATATTGAGAATTATTGAATATCGTCACGATCGGCATTTATAAAATAAAAGTTGGAAGTTTAAATACATGTCAGTTCTTTCACAGCAGAATACACACCCTGGACCTCAAACTGATTTAACAAACAGCGGATGGCGAGATTCGTCACTGGATCACGAACGTGCAACAACGACCCATAAAAGCAAGAAAGTTATATTACTATAAATTCAAATTGTGATGATACCTTTCTTTCTCCATGTCTTCAACCCTGTATGTACTCTGTCGTTAGAGTGAAGAGTGTGACGTGGACTTGTGGTCGACTAGGCACACCAGAGAGAGCACATAGGTTTAAAGTGATAATTTGTAGCTTAATATACTACTACTGATAATAATTAATATTTGTCCCCCGGAGAAAGAGGTGCGTTACACTGCATAAACACTTTATTGGAGTTTGCCAACCCAATACCTTTTTCCCGTGCCAATCTGCGTAATGATTTTACTGGGCACTGCCACATAGAATCTCACCGATTGGACTAGAATTGCCTCCAGTGATAAATCCCATTTCAAAATGAGCCTCCACGCCCAGCAAAGACGAGTCCGGAGATGCCCCGGACAGTGGGGGGTGCCGATCCGACTTTCGACGGTCGTAGAGCCTGTGAATCAGGAGGGCCATTTCATTACATAGAAGGTCCCCTTAGGTTGTTATCTGTGACACCCGTACAGCACAGCAGTACAATGACAACATTCTGCACCCCATTTTGTTCCCCTTTACGGCAACCTATCCTGGGCTTACATTTCGGCAAGATTATGTCTGCCTGCACACGGTGAGAGTGTGTACTGCTCATCTTCGGGCTCGGTAATCCCTACCTCGACCAGCGAAGTTGTCAGATCACTCCCCAATAGAGATCCTTTGGAGTGCTACGGGTATGGCACTCCGGCCAGCTCGAGTTTGTGATGATCTAACGTACCAATTTGACACAATTTGGTACAATATCCTTCAGGAGATCATCCGACAATTCTATCACTCGATGCCAGGCCAAAGAACTGTTTCCTTAAGGGCCGTAGGTGGACCGACACATTATTAACTTGTTCAATTTTTGAAGCTGTTTCTCTCGAATAAATCGTCCAATTTTTTGGAAAGCATTATCATTTGTTCGTCCGTACTTGTGTATCACATCTATCGACTTCCGTCCCATTCAGATAATTCCTTTGTGGTGCCTTTTTTTTCTCAGGGGTTATGTGAATATCAGACAAAACACAGTATAACAATCTTAAAAAATTAATCTTATATTCAACTTGTGGGTGGGGAAGTTAACATACTTATACAGCAAAGGAAACTTCTTAAAAGTATTGTAATACTAATGACTACTGGCAAAAACATTAAATACTTTGTTGTGAGAAGGCTTCTGTAAAATGGTCTCTATTTGATAAAGTTAACTGTAGCTGGATTTATAACAATCCAGAAAATACAGACATTGTTAGAAACTTACAAATGTTGTCACAACTGTCTCAGGTACGACCCACCATTGTCTCAGTCACAGGTGGCTGACGCACTGTTTTGATTTTCGACATTGCAATTGTTAACTGGATGTTATCGAACAAATTGTGAACATAAAAGTAGAGCCCAATTCAATTTTCAGTATACCTGTGTCCCGAGGCGGAGGCCTCTCAGGTTACCTGTCGAGTAAAAGGCGTCATTCCGTGGCAATGTTTTGTCAAGTTTCCTGCTGGGAAACATCACGTTCATGTCTTTTTACAGACGCCGGACCGCAGGCTCCTCTGCTGCGTCTGCAACAGCTGCTGGATCGCAGTCAGTAGTGGGGGTGTTCCCGGTGTATCGGAGGGCCCGGCGTCGCATCCTGGTGCCGCCCATCTCTTCCGTCTGTTGCCTTCATCCTTTCACATCAGAGACCTCTTGACAGTCTCGCTGGCAGTGCTCGGATGAAAACCGCTATCCTGGTTGACAAGATTGTCGTGCACCCGTGTCTCCACTAACTCTTTGCCGACAGAGTCCCAGAATCCACTCGTCCGCCGCAACACCTCTATCTGTCGAAAATCAAATGTGCGACTTTTGTGGAGGGTGCGCTCTGCCACTACAGCTTTGTCCATTCCGCTGAGATGTTGTGAGTGGCACTGTGAAATACAGCAGTATATCGCTTCCCACATCACAACTGACACTGTAGACTCCAGGTGTCTGCAGTCCTAGCTCGTCTTTCACTGAGCCAAATATACTTTCGATTTTAGCCAATGCGCAAGAGAGAGATTTAACGCTGTCGTTCTCCAACATTTTGGCAATGTCGGCCACAGTTGACCCAGCGTACAGAAGGAACACCGGCCACCGTACGTCTTCTTCTGGATACTCTCCTTTCTTCGTTTTGCTCGGCTGGAGAGCACGTCTCATCTCTGTCTCCGAGTAGTCCTCGCGTGAGGTTTCCCTCGGCTGCTGCAACACAGTGGGCAGACTCTCCTCGCCACATACGTCTCGTGCTCTTTGGACCGGGACAGTAATCGTTTATTTATATTGTGGTAGATGGTTGTGCAGTTATTGGCATTTAGGTACAAGTCCTATGTCCCCTTTCTCTAGAAACAGAATATCCCTGTGTGCCATCAGTTTTCTTCCTTATCAGGATATTGCAGAAAGGCAGGCATCTGTTTTCATCTACCTCCACTGTGAACTCGACTTCTACCTCCACACCTACACCTTTCTGCAATATCCCGGTAAGGAAGAAAACTGATGGCACACGGACATAAAGTCTATAGAAGAAAAAGAGAGACACGGACCTGTACCTAAACGTCAATAGCTGCCTCATCCAGCACAACGCAAATCTGTGCTCACCGTCCCGGTGCACAGAGCACGAGACGTACGTGGCACGGAGAGGGTACCCACCGAATCGCTGCATCTGACAGAAACCTCGAGCGAGAACGGCAACTCGAAGAGACAGATACAAAGTGCTCTCCTGCGAACTGAGGAGAAGAAAGGAGATGGTCCAGAAGAGGACAAAGTGTCCGGTGTTCCATCCGTACGGTGGGCTGCCGACAGTCAAAACTGCCAGAACGAGAGAGGCAATTCTGGCACTGAGACTCATTATCAAAACGCAATTACAGAAAAATAAACCAACTTACATTGCCTTTGTAGACATGGAAAAGGCATTCGATAACGTTATCTGACAATATATGTTCAGATTGCCGAGGATAAGTGGAATAAAGTACAGACACATCTGTGTGGTACTCAGTTTCTATAAGAATGAAGTGGGAGTGATGAGGGCTGTCACCAGGAACGAGAAGTCAATATTAGAAAAAGGGTAAGACAACGATGTGCTCTCTCTCCTCTTACAGTCAATGCTTACATCCAGGAAGCTATAGACCAAGTTCGAGAAACTACTGAGGTGGGGATCAAAATTAACGGGCAGAAGATAGACGTGCTACGTTACGTAGACGATATTGCTATAGTCACGGAGACAAAAGAAGATCCAGAGGAAGTCCTCAGAACAGTGGAAAAAATTCTATGCAATCAATATGGAATGAGAATAAACAAGAAAAAGACTGAAGTGATGGTATGCAGTACAGGAGCAGAATAAGAACCTCTGTGAATGAGAATTGGAAGAGTGGAGCTGGAAGCGATAGAGAAATTTACTTACCTGGGAAGCAAAATCACAAGGGACGGTAGAATCCGGAAAGAAATTGCAAGCAGAATACAAAAGGCCAAAATTGCAATTAATCGGAGAAGGAACTTACTCACCAACAACAAAATTAGTCTGAAAATAAAGAAACATATCATTAAATGTTTAGTTTGGAGTGTGACCCTATACGGATGTGAAACTTGGACAATTGGAAGAGGAGAGAGAAGACAGCTAGAGGCCCCAGAGATGTGGTGTTATGGAAGGATGAAGAAGATCAGCTGGAGAGACAAAGTAACGTATGAAGAGGAGCTCAGATCTCTGTGAAGGTACATCCAAACAAGAAGAGAGAAACTTGTAGGGCACATCCTACGACACAACAATATCGTTGGAACAATAGCAGAAGGAGCAATTGAAGGGAGGAATTGGCGGGAGCAACCGAGGATATCATACATGCGACATATCGTGAATGACGTCGGATGTAACATGTGCGTGGGAATGAAGAGGAAGGCAGACAGAAGAGAACAATGGCGCACGGCTGCAAACCAACCTCAGGGTTGAACACTAAAAGATAGAAGAAGAAAGGACTACAGACACCTGGAATGAACAGTGTCAGTTGCAAAGTGACAAGAAATATACCGGCCAGACACAACAGCATATCTTGTAGTGCCGCTTAGAACACATTGAGAAGCATTTGTCTCAGCTAAACGGATAAATGTGAAGAGGCAGAGCACCGCCTCAACAAAGGTCATAAGTTAGATAGGGAGGTTCTGTACCAGACAAATGGGTTCTGGGTATCTACCATCAATGAGGCAGTAGAGATACGGATCCAAGATGATCTTCTCAACTGGGATTACCGTGTCTAATTGAGTTCTGCACCAAATGTAGTGTCAGAAAGAATGTATCGAGAGTGTTCCGATATGAAATCAACGAAGGCAGGGGACAAAATATGCAGGCCCCTTCACCGAGACGTAACGCCAGGACCCTAACACGTCAGGAGATACACCCCCCCCCCCCCCCGTCCAATACCATTATCCGTGATAGCCATTGCAGATGAGACAGAGGAGCCTGCGGTCCAGTGTCTATAAACATACAAACTGGACACAAACCTGGCACTTCACTTGAAGATGACAATTACGAAATTTGTCAAAATATTGCCACAGAATGACACCTCGACTCGGCCAATAATCTGAGAAGACTTTGACATCGAAATTCATTGAGAAATTCTGCATTCCCATATACCCGTCTACTATTCAGCGTGTTTTAAAAGGTAAGTAATCTACATTACGTGTGTGGTGTAACTAATAATTTTTTTCGAATTGTATCGAAACTCGAGGGCCTGAAAAAAAGAAGAACGGGCTCCGTTCAAATGTCGCACAATTTATTAACAGCGGGTAAGAGGAAGAAACATCCCGCGCTGAGGAAGTGAACGTTCTCATTTTCTTCCGGTCCACATCTGCTCACACAGCTTCTGTCTCAGATTTTCCACTCATCACAATACTCCGTTGCGAGATACTCACACAGCTGCTGCACGAACGGCTGGAACTCTGCATTGCCACTGAGCGGCAGCACCGAGCATTTGAGTGGGGCGACGACGGGCGGCAACGAGAAGTACGTCCGCTGCTCGTCGCCGGGCCGCGTGCGGAAGCTGTGCTCGAACAGGGCGTACATGATGCGTCCCACGCCGAATGACGGCTCGACCACGCTGGGCGTCACCTCTTCCACGTGCAGCGTCTTCTGCCCCCGCCGTACCGACAGCATGTCTGCCGTCAGCCGGAACTCCACGTCTCCCTCGCCGCGCAGCACGTACTCTCTGCGACGAGAAGAGATTTCTGCCGTAGAGTGTCTGTGGTGACACCAAAGGAGGACAGACGCGCTCGAACCTGTCTTCCGTAACAATTGTCGCGATGGCAGCACATCTGGACCCCGTATCCTCCGATTATGACAAATTTACCTGCACTACCCAAGTATATATACAGGGTGATTTTGTTAAACAGTGAAAAACTGCCAGAAATGATCCCTGAGAGGGTAAGGAGCAGCAAAAATCATATACGCATACCGTCAAAAATACATTACGAGGGAGGCACACTGAATTGAAGGTGGAGATACAAAATTTTTGACAAGGCAGCTTCCGACGATCGAAAGCATTCACGAGAACACACACAGGGCATGTGAGAATGTTTTGCCCCTACTAGTGTTTTAACTCCACTTTCCAGAGGGCAGTGAGCCAGAGAACCACTCTACAGTAACCGCATTATCCTTTGTATAACCAGAGGCACTTCTCCGAGCAGGGAAGGCACGGTCACCAGCACGAAGTGCGGATACGCCTCGCCTGTGACGCGCTGTGGGAGGACGGCCGGCCCCACGAGGCAGTCGCTATTATCGCCTCCTCATACAATAAGGCTGAACTACTGCCGACAATTCACGGCCACCGTAGTGCGGGAATTCCCTATAGCCCACACGACGGTATCGTGAAGGCCAACAGTACTCTCTCCTAAAGGTATACCACCTGTGAATAAGACGGATGCCACAAATACCAGCACTGTGGTGAGTGATAAGACAGTGACAAAACAGTTACCCAAAGCCACGTCTATCAGAAATAAGCCAGAGCCACTGTCAAAGATACTTTATCTCCGCCTTCGAGTGAGCATACCCACCTCGGGACACGTGTCGGCCGTAGGTCCCTAGATCTTTTTTATCCTACGGAGTGGTTACAAGTGAGGTGATACAACACATTACAATAAAGACAATGTTATGAAAAGTATAGACAGCAGGAGATGCCAAGTTGCAAACAGGCACAACAAAGAGACTACTCGATCCCTGCTTCCAGCCCCTCACCTCGTGGGTCCTATCCCTTAATACGAGGTGCTATCCACAATTTTCGGGACCAGTGCTGCCATATGTCGAAAACCTTACCCTCGGACTAATGGTCACCATCACCCTCGGAGTATACAGAGAAGTTGCAGGATTAGAAAGTTGCAGCAAAATGCAGGAAGATCTGCAGCGGATAGGCACTTAGTGCAGAGAGTGGCAACTGACCCTTAACATAGACAAATGTAATGTATTGTGAATACATAGAAAGAAGGATCCTTTATTGCACAATTATATGATAGCGGAACAAACACTGGTAGCAGTTACTTCTGTAAAATATCTGGGAGTATGCTTGCGGAACGATTTGAAGTGGAATGTTCATATAAAATTAATTGTTGGTAAGACGGGTGCCAGATTGAGATTCGTTGGGAGAGTCCTTAGAAAATGTAGTCCATCAACAAAGGAGGTGGCTTACAAAACACTCGTTGGACCTACACTCGAGTATTGCTCATCAGTGGGATCCATACCAGATCGGGTTGACAGAGGAGATAGAGAAGCGCATTTCGTCACAGGGTTATTTGGTAAGCGTGATAGCATTACGGAGATGTTCCGCAAACTCAAGTGGCAGACTCTGGAAGAGACGCGCTCTGCATCACAGTGTAGCTTGCTGTCTGGGTTTTGAGAGGGTGCATTTCTGGATGAGGTATTGAATATATTGCTTCCCCCTACTTATACCTCCCAAGATCAGGAATGTAAAATTAGAGAGATTCGAGCGTGTACGGAGGCTTTCCACACCGCTGGATGGCTTGTGGAGTATAAATGTAGATGTAGATGTAGTAGTTCCCATCCACACATACACACCAGTCCCAGCACTTCTGCCACTGGGCAAACATTTTCTGGAAGTACTGTTCTATAAGGGTGTTTATCACCGCCAGCAATGCTTCTCAAATCCTCTCTAGAGTGTCGAACAGACGGCCTTTCGACTCGAGTTTCAGTTTTGGGAATAGCTCAAAATAGCAAGGTGACTAATCTGGCGAGTATGGAGGGTGGGGTACAACTGCCATATTTTTTGCCAAAAAGGTCCCGGTCAGCAAGGACATGTGACAGGGCACATTTTCGTGACGCAGCAGCCAGTTCCCTCGACACTAAAGTTCGGGCCGTCGGCACCGCACATTTTCACAGAGCCAGCGCAGAACGTCACAGTAGTATGCAGAATTCACTATTTGGTTGGGTGGGACCAATTCTTTGTGCACAATTCCCTCGGTGTCAAAGACAATGACAATCACGTTCTTCACTTTGCTCTTCACCTGCCACACTCATTTGGGTCTCTGAGAACCGTGGCTTTTCCACTGGGACGATTGTTACTTTGTCTCACCACTTGTCGAAACATTGAAAGAGTCTCCACAGCACTTTTCCCGAGATTCGCACAGAATTTGATACACACGCACTGTTCCGTTTGCGGATCCGTCGTAAAATCGCCAAACACAGAGTATTACGGATATCAATGTCGACACGAACGTGTCCTCCCACCTGACTGTCTCTCCACACAGTGACTCGTCAGATACGCAGCTCTCACCATCTAGCGATGCAAAGATCCACTACTCGTACTTTCCCGATGGCAACACCTGTCCTGAAAATTTTGGTTCCACCTTGTATGACTATTGCAAAACATGCCCTACACATCCTTCCACCACACACTCCAGTCCAGTCGCAAGTATAACGTCCCCATCAAAGGGGTTTGCAAAACAAGTCCTGTGATCTACAAACTAAGCTACACGGGCATGACAACCGACAAGCTATCTGTCTGCACAAATGGCCAACTTCTACATTGTGATAACCCTCCTGGTTTCAACCTTCGTTAGCCCATTCCCTGTTCCCATCCAAGCACTACACAGTCTTCTACACCAATGCAACCACCTCTTTCCTTTACCACTAACACCCCCCCCCCCTTTTCTGTCTAACCTCCCGACTGCATCTACCTGCCCCACTCTCTTCACTCTCTTTCTACCCCTCCCTTTATGCTCCCACAAGCAGAACTTTACTGTCCCCCATCCCTACCCTGCTATTCCTACCCCTGCCCTCCCCGCCCCAGACTCGAATCTAAACTTTTTTTTCCAGTTTTTGTAATCCAAAAAACCGTGTGCAGCTTACAATCGAGTGCAAAGTAAGCGGAAGTTCTGAAAAATGTCGGTAGGTGCCGCCACAACGAACTTCTGCCGTCTAATATATGTAGCACTACACAGGCATGCTTTGCAGGCACAAAGATAAATACTGCTGCCAAAACCTATGCGACAGTAAGTAAATTAAAATAAAAGGTAGAAAACTGTAAACATTATGCCATGTAACTTCCTGACAGATTAAAACTGTGTGCCAGACAGAGACTTCAACTCGGGTCCTTTGCAAGGTTCTCGGGACCTTTGCAAGGTTCACGGGAGAGCTTCTGTAAAGTTTGGAAGGTAGGAGATGAGATACTGGCAGAAGTAAAGCTGTGAGGACGGGGAGTGAGTCGTGCTTGGGTAGCTCTGTTGGTAGAGCACTTGCCCACGAAAGGCCAAGGTCCCGAGTTCGAGTCTCGGTCCGGCACACAGTTTTAATCTGCTGGGAAGTTTCGTATCAGCGCACACTTCGCTGCAGAGGGAAAATCTCATTCATTCTGCTATGTATTCTTTCATGTTTGCTGCTATCTCATTTAAATCCTGTCTGCCTAATAAACTACAAAACTAGAGTGAGACAACAGCAAACGAGGAAGAATAGACATATACTGTCATGTTTATATTCGTATTATTCTTATGCTGAATAGTGATACAGTGAGAAATGAAGCATGAATCTTAGTTGACTCTAATTTCTGTGCAGAATGTAATGTACTAAAGAGGTGCCTCCAAACATTTTCAAACGGAGAAAAATTTTCGCTAAACTCTTGTTCAACACACATTCTATCATGCGCAGTCTATTATTTGGTTCTTGTTGATCATTATCAAAGAAAGCAGCAGTGTAAGTAACAACAAATAGCAGTCTCTTGCCGTTGTTTCGGTTATGAGACAATTCTCTCTCTCTCTCTCTCTCTCTCTCTCTCTCTCTCTCTCTCTCTCTCTCTCTGCCTTTTTTTTTTTTTTAATTGTAAGTCGCGGTAGTGCGCACAAGAGCAATCCATGCGGCGAGCGGCGACAGGTCGTAAACACTCATTATCAGAATGTGACAAACAATGCACGACACAGTACAATAATGGATTTTCACCTTAGAGTGACATAAATATCTATAACAAAGGGAATGGCACTTATCAGATCAAAGATAAATAAGCAATCGATTCAAACCAGACGAAGCACGTGGAAAAGGAAGGGTACCCGTATAAATATGGACGGAGCGCCTGGCACATAGCAATGGCTGCTCTGTAAATCTTAACTGTTAAGCTTACGACTCGAACCACACTACTGTAGCTGTATCTTCATCCATTCGACCTCAATCGTGTCTCATGTTACAATGGACAAACTTTGTTTCTATTTGGAGGGACGGTCTAAAACTTCTCTCCCCCCTTGAGTTTCGAGTCTCAAATTTCTGGTGCAGCTTAGATTTGGGATTTTTTTTTTTTTTCCTTGATTTCGAGTCTCATTTTCAGGTGCGGCTTAGATTTGAGTAAATACGGTAACAGTCTTACTGTTGTGCCTGTCTACAACTCATATATGCTGAGTAGCAATCTATTCTTTTCATGATATTGTCATTATTCCACCCTTGATTTTCCATTGTGTTGACACTGCAATAAAGGTTGCAAGACATGAAACTTTGTGAGATCCTCGTGTTCCCAATGCAGTGACATAATGAACGACAAGACAACAAAAATCACATTTCCGCTATGGTTAGAACAATGAGCTATTCTGAAGAGGACATTACTCGACTTAATATTATTTAAAGCTCAGAAAATTGAAAATGAAAAGGAAGTCCAGAGTGCACCTTTACAATGCTAGAAATTTCAATCTTAGCTCAACTGTGGTTTCTTGTGAACACGAACTGACCTCTTGATTGTGTCCCATAAATGCTCGACGGGACTCGGGTTTCACGATCTCTGTGGCCAGATCGTTCACTCGAACTGTCCAGAATGTTCTTAAAACCAATTGCGTATCCCACTAACACGGTGGATTGTCATCCGTACAAATGCTATCATTGCTTGGGAATATGAAGTCCTCGAATGGCTAAAAATGGTTTCCAAGTAGCCAAACATAACCATTTCCAGTTGATTGTTGGTTCAGTTGGACGAGAGGACCAGTCCATTCCAAGCAAACACAGCCCACACCATTACGGAGCCACCAGCAGCTTGCACAGTGCCTTGTTGACAACTTGAGTCTACGGCTTTGTGGGGTGTGCACCACTTACCAACTGAAATCAGGACTCATCTGACAAGGGAAAGAATTTCCAATCACCTAACATCCAATCAGTAAAGTCACAAGCCAAGGCCACTGCAGGCGATGTCGTGCTGTCGGCAAAGGCACTTGCACCAGTCGTCTGCTGTCGTACTCCAGTAACGTCAAATTTTGCTGCACTCGCCTAACAGATATGCTCATCGTATGTCCCACACTGATTTCTGCAGTTATTTCACGCAGTGTCGCTTGTCTGTCAGCACTGACAGCTCTAGGCAAATACTGCTGCTCTCGTTGTTACGAGAAAGTCTTGGGCCACTGCATTGTCTGTGAGATAGGTTATTACTGAAATTCATAATTTTCTCAAGTACAAACACGACACTGCTGCTCGGTCAGGTAACCAGTTAACTGCACCGGGTAATATTTACGTACACTGCCCGAGTATCCAGAAGAAACGGTCTGGTGTCAACATAAATTCGTTCTGTACACACCGTCAGAGGACGTGTGAACGACGATTAGAGGTGGAACAGCCACCAAAATGCATTAGTGTCATCAGCAGGCTAGATAGGGAACACGAGTAGGGACTGGGTCAAATGTCAGGTGACCACCGTGAAGGACACAGAGGTGCCACATACCGGAGCGAGAAGTTATCGGAGGAGACTCGGTGAGGGTCTCCGTCAGTCCGACCGGCCGAACTGTGTGACACACAGATTTCTAGGGTTTTCAGACACGACAGCGGCTCGACATCCGTCTGCACTGAACTCAGTAGCAGGTGTACTCACCGTCGAGGTTCCGGCCCAACACGTCCGACGTATTGTGCTCCGAGCACATCTCAATACTTTCCCATCTGCCGTCTGAGAACGAGTAACCGACTCACTGAAAAATGCACTATCACTCAGACACCGGCAGTAGCCGGACGAGAGAATTATCATCCCACACATCAGCTACTGTCAGCAATGTAACTTTAAACAGTTGAGTTTGGAGTGACACCGTGATCTGGAAGTGTGGACTGCTGCGGCACCTCACTCTGTCCTGTGAGGAACGGCGGTTCCATTCTATCCTCAACGCCCACTGTCGACGAGTACGGCAGAGACCTGCGGCCCTATTCTGTACTGCTCGGTCGTTCTGCCGACCGGTTCGGTAGGTGAGTGAGTGTACCGAGCGGTACAGTTATCGCGACCGAGCCTCCGTGCAGTTCTCCGAGTTGTTCGGTAGCGAGCCTGTACGGCTACACCTGAGGCCCTGTACCGTCTCTCCTCTCACCATCGAAGACGAGTGACAACAGCTGCGGGCAAGCTCACGCGACGACCGCACACCCGGCACGGTGCGCTGCGGTGCCCCCCACCTAAAGTGGCCAGCTGACAGCTACCAGAAAAGCTATTCCCTTTACTATTACTGAAAAGTGTATTCACAGTGAATACTGGTGGTCATATGAGACACTGGAAATGATGGAAGAAAATGATGATGTTATTACCTTCAGATCCCAGTGACACTGGCTTCACGTATTGTTGCTTTTGTGTGTGTGTGTGTGTGTGTGTGTGTGTGTGTGTGTGTGTGTGTGTGTGTGTGAGAGCGCGTGCGCACGCTCGGAGTAGAGTTGCTCTCGGGCACTTCGAAAGGGTCTGTCTCATCTCTCAGATTGTGTTGGCAAATTGCGCGGTGCCACATTTCCTCGAGCTGCTCGCCACTTCCGTCGCTCTCGCCTTTTCCTTAACACTACTGTGCGCACTGTGTCCACTTCCACAATTCTCAGTTGAAATGCGTTCGTAATAATATTTACGAATTCACTTTCCATTCAGATGCATCCTGCTGATTCGTTACAACATAATCAGTAGATGCGAAACAATAACAAATTCTCTCCACAATCGAAATACACTGAGCCGAACGAGCGTCCTTACCGACGCCTCACTTCCTCTCGGTACCGCAGTCGAAAAATCGGCAGGCAGACCTGGCAGTAAAGAGCGTCACTAGTGTACAGAACAGCAACTTCGGCTACCGATTCAAAAATGGTGTCGTTGCCGAGGCTAACCTACGGAACTGAACAGTACGGACAATACAAATAGGGCTACTGTAGACAGGTCCTATTCTTCGAATGTTTTGGAGACAAACCGTGGGGTTATCCCTCGTGTCACACTGTGGGGAGCCACAGGGCACAATTTCAGGTCAGAGCCGGTACCGACCGAGGGATCACCGTCACCACAGTGGAACGTCACCCGTATCCGGCACCCTCACCTGTCACCTCCGTGCGACAGTACCGCAGTGGCATTCGACCGGAGACTGCTCGTCCGAAAGCTGCCTCTGTGATGGGAAGGTATTCCCGTGGCTAGTAAGACCCCCAGGTTTGTCCTCGCTACGACACGTGTGGGATCAGCTCGTACGTCATCTCAGTCCCACCGCCAGTGTCGACGATCTCGAGGACCGGTTACGACAGCCGCGGGCCGGTTCGTCTTGGGAGAGGACGTGGCGGCTTTAAGACACCCTTCTGTTCGCGTGTACCGGCCACAGGGGTTACGTCGTCACAGCGATACGTAGGCTCGTACTGCCAACTTCTTCGTAAACTCGACTGTACACTGCAATCGTCGCGATAGCGTCGTACACCTTCTTGACCCATAAAGTTTTGTTTCGTTTCGTTTCATCCTCCCCTCGTCGGTGCTTCACTTTTTTTGTCAGGTAGTGTATAATAACTGCATAAAGAGCAGTCGTATACAACTCGGACAGAGATCTATCATTTTTACGTCCTCCTCAATATCTTGCAGAGTTATCTCTGCACGTTCACTTCGAAAGACTTACTCCGAGCTTTTGCGCAATCCTCTATCGGTCTTATAGACTTGTGTCGTACCACACGGAACTCTATTGTTTCTCGTAATGCAGGTGTGCATTGTAAGGTCTGCTTTTGGCGTCAGTCATTGCACTGCAGCTAGAGATGTTGCCGAACCGCACACAATTTGGCAGTCTCAAAATAGTTCACCTGCACGCTCACACACCCGAATAGTACAGTGTACCGGCAATCGTTTCTGCTGTAACCGCACGTGATCCGCGATTCCCTCGTCTTTCGGCCGACCTACTACCCGTTGTTGCAACACGCCCACATAATAAACACCTTTCACATTACATTTGAAACAATTACGGCACGAACACGTATCGTGACATCTCGGCCGTTGTACTAACACGAGACAGGTACCTTTCCATCTCTTCCAGTAAGCGAGGTGGAGCAGTGGTCAGCACACTGGAAACACATTCTGGAGGATGACAGTTCAAATCCACATTGTCAGGGTATGAGATTTCCCAGGTGTCTTGTCGCTGGGTTTTTTAAAATGAATTTTTTAATGAGAGGAGGAATCTCATGCCAATTTTGAATATAAATGAACAAGCTCTATTACCAGATCTGTTCGTATGTTCATCTACAAAAATTGTACACACATTAAAAGTTTAAACACTTCTTGGGGAGATTTGGTAAGGAATGGGTCTTGTTTCATGTCATTTGTTAGTTTCCTAGGGTGTTCCACACGAGTTTTGTGCCGTCCTAGAAATACTAAATCGAAGATGTGTGTGGTGACGTGTGGAGTGCTCAGTGATGGCAAGGACTCTTCTGCACGAAATGTGACATCGTGGGATAGCGATGACCAGAAGATTAATAATTTATAGCAAATACTGATGTATGTACTTTCAGAGTTTGGTGTTAGTGCAAAGGAGATGCACCTAACCAACTAACTTCTGATTGAGTTTGTAATCAAAGATGTAATAACAGCCTTCATACAAATCGTAGTTGCTGAGTTCTGGTTTTACATTTAGGAAGAGTTTATCAATGAGTTGGGGGTTCACAGACTGCTTTGAGCTAAAGACTGGCAACGACGTAATTTAAAAACTTGAACTCTCACGACATCTAGCCATTCAGATCATTTTTTCCACGATTTTTCTAAATCACTCCAGCCGAATGCTTTGTCGGTTCCTTCAAAAAGAGCATGGCTGACATTTTTCACCATACTTTCATAATCCAAGCTAGTGCTGCTGTCGACAGTACGTTAAATTCTAATCTTCTTTCCTTTCCAGTGCTTTCTTGTTCATGTGAAACACAACTAGGTCTTTATACTCACTCAGTAATGAGTGCTATCACCAGCAGAGGTCAAACTGATTCCACATTTTTAGATTTTCAGAAGCCTTTCGATGCCATTCCTCACAAGCGTCTTCTAACCAAACTGCACGCCTACACAGTATCGCCTCAGTTGTGCGACTGGGTTTGTGATTTCCTGTCAGAAAGGTTACAGTTCGTAGTAATAGACGGAAAGTCATCGAGTTAAAGAGAAGTAATATCCTGCGTTCTCCAAGGAAGTGTTATAGATCCACTATTGTTCCCGATCCATTTTAATGACACAGGAGACAATCTGAGTACCCGTCTCAAATTGTTTGCAGATGATGCTGTCATTTACAATCTTGTAAAGTCATCAGATGACCAAAATAACTGGAAAAATTATTTAGATATCTCAAATCTGAGGGCTGTAAATTCAACTAAATATTTAGGGATTGCAATTACAAATAACCTAAATTGGAACGATCACACAGATAACGTTGTGGGTAGAGCAAACCAAAGACTGCTATTCATGGGCAGAACACTCGGAAGGAGCAACAGGTCTACTAAAGAGACTGCTTACACCACGCTTGTCCACCCTATTCTGGAGTACTGCTGTGCAGTGTGGGATCCGCATCAGGTGGGACTGACTGATGACACCGAAAAAGTTCAAAGAAGGGCAGCTCGTTTAGTATTATCGCGAAATAGGGCAGACAGTGCCACAGACACGATACATGAACTGGGGTGCCGATCATTAACACAAAGGCATTTTTCGTTGCACGCGATCTTCTCACTAAATATCAATCGCCAGTTTTCTCCTCCGATTGCAGAAACTTTCTGTTGGCACCCACCTACATAGGAAGAAATGATCATCATGATAAAATGAGAGAAATTAGAGCTTGCACAGAAAAATTTAAGTGCTCATTTCTCCCGCGCACTGTTTGAGAATGGAATGGCACAGAGAGAGCTCGAAGGTGGTTCATTGAACCCTTTGCCGGGAACTTTATTGTGAATAGCAGAGTAATCATGTAGATGTAGATGCTT
Organism: Schistocerca gregaria; assembly: GCF_023897955.1. Classification (NCBI taxonomy): domain Eukaryota; kingdom Metazoa; phylum Arthropoda; class Insecta; order Orthoptera; family Acrididae; genus Schistocerca; species Schistocerca gregaria. The sequence goes on from NC_064930.1 coordinate 52,696,680, forward strand.
TCATACACCAGGGATTTTCCTTAGGCTAGAAAACCAAATTCTTCCTGGGCAAACTGCAATGTACCACGCATTTGTCAGAGAGTAATACTGTCAAGCCAGATACGGTATTCGGAAACTGTGCCAAGAAAGCACAGCAGGCTACAGCTTGCTGGTCTGTTTTGTTGTGAGATAATTAATTTACAAACATCGGTATAGATCTTTTAAATTTCAAATCATTTTTCTTTTAAGTGGTCATGGATTCCTGACAGTGCTACTTTTCAGTTCAGTTGCTTTTCTGCCAATGTATTTCACTGGAGACTACTTAGCAAACTCAATACATATTTGCTCTCACATTCTCTTACATTCACTACTCAGCCTGTCTAATACTGTCTGAAACAGAAAGCAAGCTTTGACCAACCGTGTAGGGCCATTTTATGAGCCAGGGCCGCGCCAAAGTGACAACTAAGGGCATTTGTTATCTCTGTTGCTGTTCATCTTGTCTGCGCATTTCTGTGCACACACACACATCATTAATCACTACTGGGTCCACTGTTATCAGTAGCGGCTTTGCAACTGAAATGGGCGATGCAATACTGACACCGACATTTTTCATCAGTTTCAGAGCAGCTTGTGTGTGGTATATGTATATAATACACACCAAAATATTTGTCAGGAGCTGGTTTACTACCTAATGAAGTTTATCTTAATTTTGTGCTAAGTTCAGCCGCTAATGTAACTTGAACTGGTAACTGCCTGGGAAGTAGAAATGGTTGAAAAAATTTCTACTGTCTATGTTTTTGGAAAGCTTGGAATTGTGCCATTCCCTATTTAAATAATGAAACACTGTACCAGTTACGTATTCTTTCACGCTTAGGATGACACGTTTCGAGAATTTATTCTCACAGTCAGGGGAAAATATTTACGTGAGTATTTTGTTTGAAGTTTACACACATGTTATTCTGCCTCTTTTGCAGTGTGCTGTAGTCGTCATTTTGAGGTCGTAAGGTACGGTGCCGCCTCCATTATTCAGTAAACCACACACATGCAAATCCTCACTCTCATTGTTTGTGTGTGAAACATTTACATAAAAATATTTGAACTTGACAATTGAGAATAAATTCTCAAAACATGCCTCATTAAGCACGAAAAAAACTTGTAACTAGTGCAGTGTTCCTTTATCTAAACCAAAACCATTTGAGCAACATGGAAAGAGCAAAGGTGACAACAGGCACTACAAGAGGCCACATAATTAAACGCAAAATGTGTGTTCGAGTAACACAAATGTCACAACAATCACCAATCTGTGCACACACAACAGAGAGAGTTCCAAAACAGTCGCCAGCTGTCACGATACCTCCGTTCGAATGAATACGGTTACCCCTATCTGCCACTGTGGCGAGCTGAGCTCGGCAGGGGCAGAAGACAGAGCACAAATTTAACAGATTCAGATTTGCGGAGTAGAGTGCCCTCGTGTAAAAAAATTTTGTCACATAATGTTCATAAACACTACTCAAAGGGCAACACTGTGCCGACATCATTTTTTTTTTCTCAATTTACGTAAGTTTTTCCTCCATCGATACTGTTTCCTACTGCGTAAACTGCAATGAAATTACGTTATCACAAACATTGTGAACATAGAAAACTTGCAGAGTGATAAAAAATGTCTCAGATTGTGGCAAAACATTAACTGCGGGAAAGTGAAAACATGACTGTACTGTAATTATTGCCTCAGTAGTACGAAGAAGGATACTGAATCTTCCCAGACATCCCGCAGGTGTCGGCACACGTATACGAAACTTTTTGTTATTTAGGACAGTAAATGGAAAACCTTAACGAGTTATACTGAAGAACTGCAGGCAAAATTGGAGCTTACACTGCAAGGCACAGGACAGTCTATGGGTCCGCTACAGTTTTGGGACAGGACGCCGACCGACACTCACCCTTTACTCTCGAGTTCCTCTGCCAGCCGATTGACACTCTCGGAGTCCATAGCTGCCAGCAGGTCGTTCACCACCTTCGCTTCCTTCTTGAAGGCCTTGCCGATGGCCCCCTTGTTGGGTACAGGCTCTGTAAACACAAACCAAACATTCAGTGCAGGCCCATCACAGAAGAATTACGAGTGGACTTCAAAACGTGAGCTATAAATTATTGTGGCAGGGCAAGTACCTTTCACTGAATGCTGTACTACTCTTCAAAGTACAACACACACACACACACACACACACACACACACACACACACACACACACAGAGAGAGAGAGAGAGAGAGAGAGTCATATGACAACCACACACATCAAAAAAAGTTTTGCATCACCTCGGTTCTGAGAGTTCCTGAACCTCTACAGAAAATTTGAAGAGAGATCATCATAATCATCATTTCCGCTCTTTGTACTGCTCATGAAAACCACACATTGCATGTTTTACCACCATACAGCGAGTCAGAGGTGGTGGTCCAGATTGCTGTGCACACTGGTACCTCTATACCCAGTAGCACGTCCTATCGCTTTGACACATGCCTGTATTCATCATGGCATACTATCCTCAAGTCCATCTAAGCACTGCCGGTCCAGATTGTCCCACTCCTCAACAGTGATTTGGCATAGATCTCTCAGACTAGTTGGTGGGTCACGTCATCCATAAACAGCCTTTTTCATTGTATCCCAGGTATGTTTGATAGAGTTTGTGTCTGGAGAACACGCTGGCCACTCCAGTCGAGTGACGTCGTTATCCTGCAGGTAGTAAGTCACAAGATGTGCACGATAGGGGCACGAATTGTTGTCCACGAAGACGAATGCCTCGCCAATATGCTGCTGATATGGCTGCACTATCAGAGGATGGCATTTACGTATCGTACAGCCATTACGGCGCCTTCCGTGACCACCGGTGGCACACGCCACTGCAAAAGAGCAGGAAACCCCCACCTAACTGCATTCACTGGACAGTGTGTCCAAGACGTTCAGCCTGGCCGGATTCCCTCCACACAAGTCTCCACTTTCAGGTTGTACGCATATGCGACACTCGTCAGTGAAGAAAATGTAATGCCAACCCTTAGCGGTCTTTCCGACATGTTGTCGGGCCAATATGTACAGTGCTGCACGGTGTGACGGTTGCAAAAACAGTTCTCGCCACAGACATTTGGAGTGAAGTTGTGCATCGTGCAGCCTATTGGGCACAGTTTGAGTCTTAACACAGAGCCCTGTGGCTGCACAAAAAGCATTATTCAACACGGTTGGCACTGCCATCAGGGTTCCTCCGAGCCATAATCCGCAGGCAGCGGAAATCCACTGCAGTATCAGCTGTCGGGCGGCCTGAGCAACGCATGTAATCGACAGCACCTGTCTTTCTGTATCTCCTCCGTGTCCAAACGACGTCTCTTTGATTCACTCCAAGACTCCTGGACACTTCCCTTGTTGAGAGCCCTGCCTGGCATAAAGTAACAATGTACACGGGATGGAACTGCTGTACTGACTGTGTATACACAGTGGAGGTACAAACAATATGAGCCACGTACCTCCTTTCTGGTGGAATGACTGGAACTGATAGGCTGTTGCACCCCTTCTGTCTAATAGGTGCTGCTCGTGCACGGTTGTTTACATCTTTGGGTGGGTTTAGTGACATCTCTGAACAGTCAAAGGGACTGTGTCTGTGATACAATACCGATAGTCAACATCTATCTTCAGGAGTTCTGGGAACCGGAGTGATGTAAAACTTTTTTTGATGTGTGTATTTTTCAACAAAGTTGACAAGTCAACTGTAAATAAGAGTCCGAATGTTCTACTGACAACACAAATCCACTCCTCTGTCACGGAACTGTCGGAGAACGGCCGTCAGAAAGTCTGCGAGTGCTGCAAAACGGTCCCTTCTATTTCTGAACACAGTTATCTGCAGTCGACGTCTGTGGTCGCCCTTCACCCACTCGTCCGAGGCCTCGGTCACACTGACAGCACCGTTTCACCACGGCCGGACACGACATTTTGTACGGCTTATATGCTGACACAGAGAGTTGGTGAATCTGTACGCAATTTAGATGCTCTGCCCAGAAGAATCGTGCCACCCCACATCCTCAGATGGTGGCATACATTTCCAGTTGCCATGCCTTTCCACTCGCACACTGTGAAGCACCTGCAACTGAACTGTGTCTGCAGGAAACCCAGAGCACGTACTATCCTCTAACGAGCACCGTTCTCACCGCACACCAGCCTCAATGTGGGACGTCACGTGTAAGTCACTTTTTGAAATCGACTCATCGTACGGTACAGTTTCGTTACTCATTCCTGAATGAGTTAAACAGATTTTTTTGACACCAAGACTGTTTTCTCGAAGAGGCAGTTTTATATTTTGTCACAAATCCTGTCAGAAATTGTAGCCCAATTACTGACCGACTGCGACAGGTTCACATTCTAACTGTGAACAGTAGTGTCTCTGTGCGGTGGCAACAGCTCGATTTGGAGGCCTATTTCGTCCTGCAATTGGCCTACAGAAAAGTTGTATCCACTACTGTATGTAAGTGGAGGCCCAGTGGACAATTTGTGTGACCATCATTTACGGGGGTCGGGAAGAAAGGATACGTGTCGCAGTCGACTGATTTTGTTAACTGACAACCTACAGGCACTGGAAAATGGCAATTGCATGCCAAAAGCTGTACTGCGCTCTAGTAAAATACTGAAAAAAATAAAATGACAACTCTGTGTATGGAGAAATCCTACATACGCATACTGGATGGTTATAATTAAAGTAACAGCATTTCGAGTGCTGCAGGGTGGGCTGTATACATTGCAGGATGCCGAAACATCTTAGGTACATCCATTAATTGGTGCAGTCGTGGAGTACGCGGGAAAGGGGGGGGGGGGAGAAAAGAAACAAAGAAAGAAAAAAAAAGGTTCCACATTCTGATATCGGGTGAAATATGGCACTGTAAGCAGTCCGAATGTGGTGTGGGTGCAAAGGCAGGGGAGGAACATTCAAACAGATGACGGCAATAGTGGCTCTGGCTCACTCGTTAGGGTACAGACACAAGTTACATCACGTGTTCGTACGCTCTCCCGACTCAGCAACACACTGCATCTGTAACACTGCACCATCTACTGTTGCTCGCAGCATTTCTGGTGTAATCGGAGCAATGTGCTATCTTTTAGATCAGGAAGAGTCCGGATACGGCCCTGACTGACAACTTTCACATATTCCACAACTAGTAGTCAGAGGATCTGGAAGGCTGCACATATTGAAATTGCCTAGGGAAGATGCAGTCATTAGCCAATGTTTCTCAAAGCAAACCTTTCTGCTGGCAACTGACGTGGGGCCATCCCATCTCCCATAAAAATAGTGGTGTGACACAGTTGCGTTCTCGAACAGCTGGAATCGTGTGTTACACGAGGAGATCCTCGTAACGTGCAGGTGTCACCGTACACCTGACGTGCTCTCGAGGTGTCATCTCCTCAAAGAAAACTGGACCGAGAATGAACGAGCTTGTGAAGCCACACTGCACAGTCACGTACGCTGAGTGGAGGTTCCTGCACAATACGTGGCAGAGCAGTGTCTCATATGTGACAGTTCTGTGCATTCAGGCACCGTGCAGAAGAGCACACGTCACCCATTTCCGTGTGTGTTAAAAAAACACGAGGGCAAAGTCACGGCACTGCAGCCATCTCGAGGCTCAGTGGATATTCTGAATATTAACAGGATACCTGCGTCAAATACACAGCAATATTTTTGAACTGTCGACCAGGGGAGAGAGAATACCCCTGATGCAGCTAGGCAGAATTTGAGGCACGTGCTGTACGGTTGGCTACGACAGCAGCAGCTCCGTCGACAACTGCCGTGAGAACGGGCTACCGCTCTCTCCCTGCTCAACCATTTAATTCACCTGTTTCTCGAAAGTTCTCGATACTATCCTTTGGTCCATTTATTGACGCAGGTCTCTTTACAGCTCTTTCTGTCGCCAATGTTCCTCCGATGCAGTGCAGCACGCAGTGTTTCTTCTCGACAGCCACTGCATTTCGTATGGAAAACTTCAGCCTTCTTAAACCTTTATACCGGCAATCAATTTACAAAAACAATCGACGCGCAGTGCTGAGCAACAAACAGCAAACTGACATCAAAATAAGGAATATTTCATATTCTGACTGCTTACAGTGCTACACTTTCACCTGTTGGCAGAGAGCATACTCCAGAAGCAAACCGATTAATGAACACACACACGACATTTCAGCATCCTGCGCTGTATTAGGCCCAGACTGCAGCAGCCGGAACGTTTTATTATAATCGACCAGTATCTGGAGCTAAATCCAAATTGACAAACATAATCTATGAAACCTCTACAGACACAATCTCAATGCTAAAATTTAAATACGAGGTACCTCAAGTATTCTAAGCTAATGCAGGTATCCGACAAGATGGTGGCTTGTTTCCACTCCTTTTCAGCTCCATCTTGAGCTATTCTGTAGTCTCCCCACACGAGTACAACAAACCGAGAGCTTTTATCAACACAAGGAGCATTCATACACTTCTTTGGAACTTTCTGTACCACACTGGCGGAAATGTCTTATGTCATCAATGCATTAACCCTTTGTGTGAATGTCTGCACACTGTCATTTTGTGGTAGGTTCTTCAATAACACTAAGTCTCATCACCTGAAGATTTTTTTCTAGAATAGACTTGTCTGCATTTTTCATTTCTATTGAATTGCAGGCATCATTTTTGTTCAGGAGTCGAAATGTGCTGGAGAAACTTTGCACACACTTTTCTCCTCTTCAAAACATTCTAGAGAATGGCTCAGACATTCGATTTAGGACTATTGGTCTGTTGCAGTTTGTGATGCGACAACACTGAGATAATACAGCCCCCGGTTCACTACTTAATACTGCCTCTCCACAATCGACTGGTCAGATGCATATCTGTTGTTTACAGTTGTTATTTCAAGCTGCTACCATAGTTATCACATTTATATTACTTATATGCCAGAAACAAAGTCTGTGTTGGAAATTTTTGGATGGATGCTGTAGATGTCTGCAAGTGCTTGGTACTGAATTGTGAGCTCAAGAAATTACATGTAAGAGAAGGAAGAAGTATAAGGGTAATACTCTTACATTTAACAACTTCAGAATTTTGGTAATTAAGAAGTAATAATGAAATTTTTCAAGGGAGATTAGGAACAATAAGAAAAAGAGAGATTACTCTTCATTCAGCTATTTACAGACTGGATGACAGTGAACTAAAAGGATCTTCAAATATCTTTGAGGGGGAAAAAATTCACAACCTCCAGGTCAAAAATGTCAGCGAAGGCTCGGAAAAGAACAACTATAAAAAAGAATGAGTAAGGGAAAGAGAAATGTTTATGAGGTCAGTTTTAAAAACAAAAGTTTCCAATGAATAGACGAAAAGGAAACAGGCACAAAATAGTCTGAAGAAAGGAAATAGAAGCAATGAAGGAATACTACAAGAAAAGGAAGGGATACCACAAGACAAAAAATTTTGAATTGGAGCATTGAATTTTGAAGGACCTAATGCAGATAGGAGAATCAACAACTTTCTTTGTGACATTCCCATAAAAAAAAATACTAAAATTTCTCTGTCTGTCAGACTAAGTGAATCATGAATGTGTTGCATTAGGGTCAATCAATTCGAACATACGCATTTTTATTTACAGCAAATAATGCAGGCTAAACTGAAAGTTGCACAAGTTGCTTGAAACAACGCAAAAAAACAAGGTTTGCAAAAAGTTATCAAAATAGTAATAGTCTCACTTCACAACACTGCTCTATTCAACTGAACGTGCGAGCGAAGAAACAAGGGAAAAAAATTTAGCAGGTTCTTTGAGTGGATCATGCCTGTGAGTAATTAATGTATGTTGTTATGTTTCCCAACAAATCACACCAACAGAATCCAGTATGTTCAAAGTCATCTGAATGTTTGATAGTGATATTTACATCTTGATATTTATGCTGTGTTACAACAGATTTTCTTATCACACAGCTGTCTTTGGTGGCCAAGTTATGTAGGGAATAAAACATATTTTATAAAAACATATCCGATAAAATTCTGTTTCAAGTTGAACAAGCTAGTAATGAACAAACACAGCTTCATATACTTTTCGGAAGTGGGCCATCAATGCACTCGTCAGAGCGGCACCTTTAATTGGTGGTCAGTGACCGCAATAAGAAACCACAAATTTTTTCTCATTCACTGTGATCATTATTTTAAACACTGTGGTCGTAAAATGCAGAAAAGAACAGTGAAAATTGCTTGTACATATCTTTTAACAGTGAGCTCCAAATCTTATCGCGCCTTTGGAAAGTTGGTTGTCATTCGATTTAACTAGGGTGAGAGACCGCAAAACATCTATAATGTCTTTTAATTCCCCACTTTTTTAAATGTGAAGAAGGTACAACTTATGAAGAATTCAATATCTTACCATGTAGTTTGGTTTCAGTAGTGTAAAAGTGAAAACATTTAAGTAACGATATTTTTACAAAGTCAGAAAACAAAAGAGTACACGTCTGAACTAGTTGCCTACATTTTCTGAAAGTATCCGACGAAGATTCGAGTACTGAAAATTTTTTTTAAAAGAAAAAAGTTTTATACTATACTACGGAACATGAAAAATTAATTTTATAAATTTCTGAAGCCCAAAAATATCTCGTGTGCCAAGTGTAAAGTGTATCACTGTTTAATGCTATATAAATTGTATAAGTAACAACTTAAGACCAGCTGTCGTAAGGCACTGTCTCTGGATCTTACTAAGAAATGCATTTCCTAATAGAACCTGTAATAAAAGAATAATATATATAAAATTCGATGTCTGCATTCCCACAAACAGTCTCACACCCTGTAGGTTTATCACAGCAATGTATTGTGAGAGAAAGCATCACAGCCAGGGGAACACGATAACACGCACTCTTATTGATCACCGAGATGAGGCTGTTATACCGCATGTATAACCTGATCCTGAATATAAGACTACATCCTTTTTTTCCCATCCGGCTTCTTGAGCAAAATTTATTTGTAACATTTTCTGACTAATCAAAATTACAAACTGTTTTACTGACATAAAATATCTGCCTAGAAAGTTAACATTGTACGTATTCTAAATTTATGCCATTTACTTGTCTAAATTTTTGTAAAACCAGAAAAACTAAAATAAATGAAAAGAAATAGTTTACATTAATTTTCAGACCATTTTCTACTTACTAACATTGTAGTCTGCGGTGTTACTATTTTTAATCATCTTCATCATCATCATCTTGATTGCAGAGCTGCGAAATTTGTATCTTCATTTTCACATTTCTTCCGAATATGTTGCAATTTCTGATGTTGCAGTTATTGTGGGAGCTGAGTGCAAAGCTGTTTTTTTATCCAAATAAATCTTTTATTTCACTTATGTTACGATGTCACTTGCTTCCAAACATATTGTCTGCCCACCACTCTCTCACTGGCTGTTGAGAAGTAGCAGCTAGCACAGCCCCTTTCAACCCTGTTGTATCTTACAGTGAGCATCAACAATGTTGCAGCACAAAACATAGGTACGCCACTGGTAACTATGTAGACTTTTACCACCTCCTGCAGAAACGAATACTATCATATTATCAAAGTTTGAGGACAATTCAATTCCAACTATGTACAGATTGAGGCAAACTCCAGACATTCCTAGGGAGCCAAAGTATGCGGTTTAGATTCCCACGGTAGGTGACGGGACATAATTTGCAGCCCACTCACTGCTCCACTCCCCGTACTCATTCGGTTGTCAGCCACGCCGCCCTCACCGTTACCTCTCCCACACTTCTGTTGTGCTGTTATTGAGCAGAGACTGTAATATCTTCTACGGTGCAAGTCATATGTAACAACAGCAACTAATACACAAATAAAATATCACAATTGCAATTCAGTCCAATCCTCAGATTTTCACTTGTACCACAATCTAGAGACATTCGCCGGTACTGTTTCCACGGCGGATCTTGGCACTGTAATTTTTTCTCGTAATTATAGTCAGTTTCATATGAATTATTTCATTTGTTAGACATATCATTTTGGATTAATTTTCCTTCTTGTTTCGCCTAAATGACACCATCACATTCTAAAAGTCATTAAAAGGTTTTTACTGCATATTCTAGATCATAAACAGTGATTGAATTTCTCATTTGCAACCCACTTAGCAAATCATGACTGTCTCTCATAATCAAATAAAACATTGATCTGGGTTCAGAATCGAGTGATGTTTTCTGAATGTTGCCTCTACTTAAAAAGCAGCATTAACGTCTGTACACAGTAACCGTACACATATTAGAACTTTTACTGCAAATTTGTTCAAATACAACAACAGTCTGTAAAATGACAGCATTAAATTCTATGTACTGCCGACTTTCACAAAAATTATCAAATTTTAAGCAGACCAATTTATAGGTTGTAGTGGCTATTTCACAGATTCTCGTGTATCCCTCACAATATCTTCACATGACTGCTCGAGCAAGCTCAATAGTGTACGGAGTGCTTCGGCATATTGGCATATCTCGAACCTGTTCGAACACGAGTATCGTACAGCCTTTCTGAATTATTCAAAATAAATCTGCACGTGGCCCCGATAACCGAAGCTTCATCTGTAAATGTAAGACAATGTACTCTATTAAATAATGTAAGAATTTCAATCTCAGCAGCCATAGTTTAAACTGCAAATACAAGACGACCCTGTATTTTTTCACTGACAAATTAAGAAAAAAGCCTCCCGTTATAATCAGGTAAGTATGGCACCTGAAATGAGTGACATTCGGGCCAACTAGAAAGGTTTACAGTAAGCCGGAAGTAAACGTGTCTGACCAACACCAGCAGACACAGGATTAGGCATTCACGAGGATGGCGAGCACCCACCTGCAACGTCCACCGTGACCGGCTGCGGCAGCTTCTTCTCGGCAACTAACCGCACCCCCGTCGCCTTCGAGTGCTGTGTCAGGTCGAAGGCGGAGCGGTCTGCGCAGCCCACGCACTCGATCCAGCCCTGCCAGTAACATCTCGCATTACTCTCCAAATAGTTTCTTGTTTACATATTTATTTTCTTATGATTGCTGTCTGTTATGCTTAAACAATATATAAGCTTATTTTGGCTTTATTGCCTTCATCAGTACATCTGCAAAGAAAGATATCTACGTATAATCTAGACAATTTATAAAAGTTTTTCTGTACAGGACATACGTAAACCTCGAGTAAACTATTACTGCTGTACGTAGTTGTTGGATGCAATATATTTTTTCATTAACATTTTAAAGTTGATTGGCAATTTGATGTTGCACATACATTACAATACTTCTTTTATTATTTCGACATTAGTAGAAATTCAAGTTCGACGGCTAGTTGTTTACTCGAAGATATTTATGCTGTTGTGAGTCGTGTTTCTATCAAAATCTTATGGGTGTGTTTGTAGTTTCCGGTGTTTTGGTTATCCGTTATTCCTATATAAAAGTCAGATAGTGGGCACCGGAGATACGAGCAGTGGGTACTCTGGGCGACAACTGGTACCTTTATTACGGTCCCTTACTGTCCCAAAACTGCATTACTGTGCCACTGCTGTGAAACTCTTTCCTGTGGATTGATGAAGGTTTCTCGGGTCTCGCGATGTTTCGGCAAGTGTCATACTACCATTCTTTTGGCAAAGTCACGTATACTTCGCTACGGAGTCTCACATGTGGCCGAAAGAGTATCACCACACCTGACAACTCCCGTTAACCGACCTGCCTGGGGAGATTTGTCAGTGGCAGCAGGTGAGTAAAAGAGGTGTGTTTTTGTAAACAAGATGTCCACTAATTTTGATTAACATTCAAATAAAATGTAACAAGCAAAAATTTAAAAAGCAATTATTGTTAGTGTTGACAACACCTGTTTAGAATTTTAAGACCAAATGGTACTGACCACTCAGTAAATTTCAGTCCCATACGTCAGTGTAAGCGTACTGTCGATCACATAGTGTTATCGTTGAACATTTCGAGTTTCGATCCCGTGCTGTCGAGTATAGCTGTTGTTGCGCTTTACAGCTTTTTTTTTTTTTACTGATTATGCACCGGCAATCTGTGTCAGAGTGAGTTTGTGTATGAGGAGTGTTAAAAAATATGCCTTATTTTGCGGGGTGTTTGTGCGAACCAATACGAGACAAAACTGTCTAGTAAACAGACTCTAAAATGCATACCTTGCAAGCTACGACCCCGTTCACCTTATTTACTATGAAACAGCTCTTTCTTATTACAAATGACCTACACAATGCAGTAAACAAATGAGGACACATTCCTGTGTTACTGTCCACAGATACAGCACACACTTAACGTATATTAGAGTTGTTGCTGTAAACTTAAGTCACAATTCTGGGTAGGTGCAGCACATATAATAACCCATCTGTGCTTTGAAAACTTTGTGAAATGTCTTTCCACTACAGTTCTATCTTTGCACTTACCAGCGTAACAGAAGCTTACTAATCTACACAGAAAATTGCAGACAGCATCTTCTGTTACGGTCTGGCAAACGAACGCTACTGTAGAGCCTGTTTCCTCTACACTGAAAAATATCCATAATGCAGGGTACTGTCTGCACAATTATTGAGCCATTTGTTCCAGCAGGTATCAGCCTCTGACTTATCAAAACACAAACAGGTTTCATCAGAATTTATGAATATGCTGCACTTACCCAGAACTGTGAATAAGGTATATAGTAACACCACTAACAGATGTTTACTGTCTGCTGCATCTATTGACAATAACAGAGGAATCTACCCTTATTTCTCTACTGCATTCAGTATATCACTGGTAACAGCAAAAACCATACAGTAGAAGAGAGACGTTTCCCTCTAGCAGAGATGGACAACTGCTGACTGCTCGTAAGGCATGCATTTTAGAGCCTACATTTACTGAACATTTTTCCTTGTTTTAGTACATACGACCACCTCCCAAAATTTGAAACACTTCAACACTCGATGTCTTGTGCAGGTACAGATGTCTGCATTACTCTTATGTGGAAGTACGATTCTAATGTGCTTTTAATAATTTAGAAATATGAAACTTATTTTATAAAAAATATGCTAACAATATCTGGCGAGCACAAGTTGGCCCGATTATTGGAGAAATACACACGCTATCGTGAGACACTGCCAGGCCAGCAATAGCACGGATATTTTCATAATGTAATCACACATATTGACATATTGCAACACCGAGAAGGAGTTGAGAGAGAAAAACGAAAGTTGGTAGGCCGGTTTCTACACCTGACAGATGACACCTAATCAAATTTTGCGCCAATCACATAAGGGTGGTGGTAGTAACGTCACTAAGAGGCTGCAAATCAAGTTTGTTTTAAATGTATGGTTTAACGATTGAGAGCAGGGTGAGGCCACACACACACACACACACACACACAACAGTGAAAGTGGCGGAGTATCATAGTTTAGTGTAAAATTGACCCCCTCTCTGGAAAGGCAACACTTTGGTAGTGGCTGTGTCATCGTCCGCAAGCATCTGAGGTAGTGAGGTACACAAGCTGAGAGCAGCGTGCACTCGACAAGAATGTGTACTGCTGTCAGTAGACCACAGCAGCTGCTGCGAGGACGATCCTCCCGACACGGTGGGAACTCTTACGTGAGTCTCGTGTAGTCTGCACAAGAGAATGGAATCCCCCAAGATGCCTGGAAGGATGTACACCACACCTCAGTGGTCCCTTTCATCCCTTTCAACTCAATTGACTCGTACTAGCCTGCCACTCAAATTCCCAGAGCTTCAAAATATTTCAACAATGTTATAACTGGTTTTCTGACATCGAGTTTATCTCCCGTAGTTGCGTCTTCAGCTAAACTGTCGGTGAGTTCATTTCCCAGAATGCCTGTGTAATTTAGTGTCCAAATGAAGGCCACTGTCCTTCCAGAACTGTAGAATTTACACGTCTCGACATCGGTGACCGAAGGATTTTTGGGAGAGCTCGGGGATACAGATTTTATGCAACTCGTGGAATCGCTACCGATCGGAAAGTTCGTAGTGGCCGGGGATTTGATGCACCGTAAAGCCCGAGATATAGTGACCGCCTCTGCAGTGTATACACTGCAGGCTCCCAGCAAAGAGACGTAATGTTAGCGACAGCCCTGGACGGTGCACAAGTCCCGCCCAATCACCCTCTTCCACACCAAGCCGTATCCTAAGCTCCGCCCATCATCTGCCGCATTTTCCAACATCAAAGTTGTTCCTATCACAGATATGCCAGTCATAACAAGGGAGAAAATCAGTAGTTCGTACGAAATACAGTTTTTCCGGTACCATTGTGAAAAGAATTAGAAATATGTTAATTGAATATGCGATTGAAAAATCATCAATACGAGTGAAAAGTAAGAATGGTATCCACACTGTCTTTTCTTTCATGAGCTTTCATCTGCACTCTATCAAAAATTTTGATATTTTTTAACTGCAGTGAGCGCAAATTTCCATCACCTCGCATAGTATAAGAAATTCTGTTGAGAAATATTAATTGGTAGTATCACCAACGATGCTGTCCATTATCTCGACTGTGTAAAGTCAATGTTGTGCATAAACAAGGCAAAGTCGATGTCTTGGTTCGTTTCTGATTACCTCACGAAGACTAAAGAATATAAGAGTGGGATAATGTAGAAATGTGTAATGCAAGCAGATATTTATACAGTGACATTCTTCATTAATATTTGGCTGTGTAATGGGTGAATTTTTAATTTAGAACTCTTACGACTGCTTGCTTATAGCAGACACGAAATTGCTTAGAGTTTTTCTTCAGTGTTTGAGAGCTTTAGAGCTGACTATTGTTAAACATATGTACATAATTTCGTCAGTGTCATTCCAACACGTCTTATCGTACTGTAATGTCTGCTAGATATCAGTTTTGACAGCAGTTGGCAACAGCAGTCAAGATTAGGTACCTTGTGTATGATAACTTTATTGAGACTGCATATCTATGTTTTATTTTGACAGTGTTACACAAACTGCTAAGAAGTAGTAACATCACAACACTGCTAGTATGAACAACCGTGGTAAAACAAAAAACTACGAACAAAAACACGACAGCGACGAGGACTACCAAAGATCATATTGATGCGCTCTTGGTTGGTGTGGCAGGGGGGTAGGTGTGGAGGGGGTAAATGGGCGGGGCTTGTGGAAATGTCTGGGGCTGTCGCTAACGTTTCCTGGCAAAGAGTGCTTCTTGTGTACCCTCACACGTGCAAAATCGTAACCGACCCTGTCGTCGAGTTTTGATATGTTCGTGTAGATGCGTACTGAGAGTTAGAATAATCGTGGAGGATCGAACAAAACGAGTGTCAGAGGAGGGTAGGATAGGCACCCTTCTCGGGGCCTCGGAAGACGTCCATCCGTATCGCGAGAGAGGGTACAGACCACGAGGGGTGTCGAGAGGGACCTCTACGAACATAGACTAAAGGATTTGGCGACGGTGAGCAACACTACTTCGTCCGCTGAGTGCAGGGCTATCTGTGCTGACAATATGTTACAATCTATGTCAGAAAGTGAGTGAGCCAGAAGACGTCGGGAGCTACAAACTGTCATTGTGGAAAGAAGAGAAACTGTGTGAAGTGGTACGCAAAAATATTCATAATGCTACGAAATACTTCAATGATCAAGTCATTTATTGTTTATGAAGCCAATGAGAAGGCAAAGTAAGATGTACCTTTGAATTTCACATTGTGTCTCAATGGCCTCTGAAAGACCTGTAGTAACTTCTGAATACTGGTTCAGTGTATACCACACTGGAAGTTCAGCTTAGGTGATTGTGTATATTTTAGGTGTAATAAAGGTTACAAACAGTGAAAAAAAAAAATATTAATTTTGACAAGTAATTCCTGCCCTAGACCAACTGAAAATAACTGTCGCACTCCTGTAGATGCCAGCCACACAAATTACCATCGGTACATCGAGCATCGGCACAGAAACGGCAATCCTGAAACGTTAACGACATAGCTTCAGTGACTATCGATGTCCGCTCTCTGTAGTCTATTCTATCACGAGGAGATAGAAAATGTCAAATAGACTATCTGACCAGAAGTATCTGGACAGCGCTACGTAATACAGAGCTGACCCCGAGAGGCAGACACGCCAGTGTGAAAGGAGGTAGCGAGTATTTTGTTGCCGGCACAGGAGCAATAATGTGAGAACGGGTCAGTCAGGAGAGTTCGACGACTCCGAATGACGACTTGTCGTCTGGCACCACACGAGCGACTAATCTTTCGGGGACACTTTGACACTCTCGTATTGACGGACGGGGACCTCTGCGCACTGCAGAGGGCGATCGTATAAAGTCACACGAAGTTGGTGGAAGATATCGCCTTCAAGTACACAACTGCTACCGGCACTAAGGCTGACACGATTACTGCCGGCATGGAGTTACACGGAACGGGGTCTGACAGCCGAGCAGGTCCACGTAAGCTGCAAATTGCTGCATTCGACAATAGGCGACCATCGAAGCGGGATAGACAGCGACACTACTGGACAGGGAATGACAGGAAATGAATGATTCGGTACGACACTTCACGCCGTATCCTGTGGTAATCTGATGGGAGGGTTTGGATTTGCCAAATGCCTGGAGAATGTTACCCAATATCCTGTGTGGCACCAACAGTGGAATACAGTACAGGGGTCATTTTCTAGTTAGGTGGTCCCTTTACTGTGTTTAACTAACCCCTAAATTCAGAAGTACACAAACACATTTCACAGTATCATGTACTGTGTACAGTGGAGGAGTCTAGAGATAACTGTATGTATTGACAAGACAATGCACCCTGTCATAACAGTATCTGTGAGGCAACGGTTAGTGGAGAATAACATTCCTGAAATGGACTGTCCTACCCTGAAACCGACAGAACACTTTTCGGTTGAGATGGGGCCTTAACTTCACTGCAGACACGAGTGTCCCTGTCACAACCCTCCCCAGGTTTGGCTCTTGAGGAAGAATGGGCTGCCAATCTTCCAGAGATGTTCAGATACCTCGCTGACAATGTCTCCGAGTCATTGTAAAAGCGAAGGGTGGACACATCACGTATTAATTTCCACTAATAGGTGTCTCGATACTTCTCATCAGATAGTGTGTCTCTAGATTGGAGAAGCTATTGTTTCCATTAATATTGAAAAGCACAAAATTTTTTACAGTTTGTAGTGGGACATGAAATTGAAGCGTCACCCATCCACCAGTATCAGCCCAGTTTGCAGGTGAATATAAGTTTAATTTAGTGTTTTGTTTATGTATTTTGTAATATTTGTAATGTTTGTGAATTATCTAAAGTTTTGTATTTATTTTTATGTTTCATGTACAGAGAGGGCGGCGCAATGAACGGAGACAGCATCTTCACTGCCGGGACTAGAGAGAAAATTGCTGGCCACTATACGTCGCGGGTCAACAGCCAAAGAGCAACAGAAGATCCTGATACTGAGTTGTTGCGTTGTGCTTCTAAAAACTGAAAAAATAAGAATTTGTAATGTTTCTACAACAATGACATCATAGAAAGTTTAATCACATTGTAAATGCTCAGTCCTATCTTGTCAAGGCTCATGTTCACGTCTATATGTAGTATATATGAGGTAAATAAAATAGAAAGAAACTTCCACATGGGAAAAATATATTGAAACAAAGATTCCAAGACTTACCAAGCCGGAAAGCGCCAGTAGACAGGCACAATAAAAAAAACACACAAACACGCACACAACATTTCTAGCTTTCGGAACAGACGGTTGCTTCTTCAGGAAAGAGGGAAGGAGAGGGAAAGATGAAAGGATGTGGGTTTTAAGGGAGAGGGTAAGGAGTCATTCCAATCCCGGGAGCGGAAAGACTTACCTTAGGGGGAAAAAAGGACAGGTGTACACGCGCGCACTCGCACACACGCACACGCAGCCCTGTGAAGATTTTCTACGGGGGATCGTTTCGTGCAGCCTGTCACTATCTTGCACATTTCATTCGAGCTAATATCTACCTTTCTTGCGTGGGCGGATCTGCACCGTACCGGGAAAGCATATTCGGCAGCTGAGAAGCACAAAGCTTGGGCTGAAGTTCTGACCACGGTAGGTTTGGCACCCCATTTGCTTTCAGACAGCTTTCTTATTAGGGAATTTCGTGCTTCTACTTTTTCGCATGTTTTTCGCAATGATATTTGTATGTCGATGTTCTGTCCGACACAACGCCAAGGTAGGTGGGAGTATCTGTTTGTTCTAGTAATGTCCCATCCCTGGTAACATTGAGCCTGTACTTTGCCCGTCTCGAGTTCAGATGGTATGCACTCGCTCGAGTTTCAGAGGGATTGGGTTTTAGAGAATTCTTTTTGTAGTAGGTCGACATTGTAGAAAGGGCAGTTTGTAGTTTCTCCTCGATGGCTTCAAACCTGTTGCCTTGAACTGTTATTGCCAGGTTGTCTACATATACAAAAGTTTTGGTTTTGTCTGGAGTTGGTTGGTCATTTGTATATACATTGAATAGGATTGGCGCCAACACGCTGCCTTGGGCGAGTCCATTTTTCTGATTCTGCCATCGACTCTTTTTCCCCCTCAAGCATTGCGAAGAGTTGTCTATTTTGGAGCAGGGATTCGATTATCTCGACTAGTTGGTAGTCTTTAAGGGTCTCATAGGTTTTATGCAGTAGTGTCCTGTGATCTACTGTATGACAGGCGGAACTTAGGTCAACTATTGCCAGCCCAGTGATTAGTTTATTCTAAAACCCATCCTTGATATGTTCCGTCAATACCAGAATTTGACTGGTACAGGACTCTCCAGGTCTAAAACCTGCTCAGTGTGGAAATCACGAGGGGCAAATGTCTGGACTGTACGGTGGGTGGTCCAGAATCTCCCAGTGAAATGCCCGTAACTTTTCATCAGTTCAGATCTCCACACACGGTCTCACATTGTCACCGAGCACAGTCACATCGTCCACATCCAAAATCCCTCAGCACCTTCTCCTAGTGGGAGTCTTCAGATGTGCATTGGTGGTTGCACCTCGTGGGTCAACGGCTATCCCAGATGGCCACTAACATCAATTTCCAAATAGCTGCCACAGAATGGAATTCTTTTGTCACAGGTGAATACATGTTTCCACAACATTGCTCTTTTGCTCAGATTCCAGCACGAAATGCAGTATCCATGTTTCATCACTGGTAATAACGCGGTCCAGGATACCTTCACCCTCCTTGGGGTAACATTCCAGATGATTCAGTGAAGACGTTATTCGGTTGCTTTTCATCCTCTTATCCAACTCTTCAACCATCCACTGCCATGAAACCTTCCGGTATCCTAAGGACACACGAACAATGTCATAAAAATTCCCATTCGATATGCCAACGTCCAGGGGAAAGGCCGTTATATGCACATGCCAATAAGATTTCACCATTGTATCCACACTGGAAATGTTGTCATCAGTCAGTGACTAATGCAACTCCCCCAATCGCTTATTGTCATACAAGACTTCACATCGTTCATTGAACTCACAACACCACCACCACCACCACCACCACCACCACCACCACCACCACCACCACCACCTCACAGTTCTCAAATTCAAAACATTTTCCCCCATATGTGGGCTGCATTTCCCTGTCATTCACCACGAAAGTTTATCCCTCGCTCCATAGAAAACAAATCGCTTGCGTTGCTATAATTCCATAGACATGTGAAGCACAACCCCCATTTTTAACAATTGGCAGCAGCGCCATGCTGTAGGGCTAGAGCTACCGACAGATAAGGCTGACACACACAAATTCTGGGAATGGATATGTTGACTCCACATTAACACCCATAATTTGGCTAAAAATAGTAGCAAAGACATTCTGATTTGCCCTTTTATTTTAAAATTAATGATTTTTAAAACTCAATAAAATTCAATCTAAATATTAAGTTAAAAAACACAAAATTCCCTAAGATTTTATGAAATTCCTGAAATTCCCCAATTTTTCCAAGTAAAATGTAATTCCCCGAGATTTCCAGGTTTTCCAGAAGAATCGCCACCCTGTCTGGCCGTACAGGGAAATAAATTGCTTATTTGACTAGGTAGGCACATTCAAATTCAATGAGGTGCACGTCAGTACTGCACAGTTCAAGCGTGAAAAGTGATTACAAAACCAATCGTGGAAAGACACCTTAAAGGGAAGCTGTGAGAACTCAGTGTTAACTACATTAATTTCTGTGATGAGAACGAGAAAGTGTGATAGTATTGACACAGAAGGTGACAGGAGATGATGCTAGCAAATGTCAATAAACAAAAGTTAAATAAATAAAGTGTGCAGACTGATGCACAAGGTGCCAAGTATCGCACAATTTGAACATCTGTCCCAGCTTTCATCCTACTAACCTGGACATCGGAGCTAGCAAAGAAACCCAAAGAAAAGCCCGTTGCATCACTAGTATTCGATTTTTAAAGGTGCCTCAATGGACAGGTCTTTATATGTGGACAACATGCAAAAAGAACATACACTATGTGATCAAAAGTATCCAGACACCTGGTTGAAAATTATTTACAAGTTTGTGGCACCCTCCATCGATAATGCCGGAATTCGATACGGTGTTGGCCCACCCTCAGCCTTGACGATAGCTTCCACACTCGCAGGCATATATTCAATCACGTGCTGGAAGGTTTGTCGGTGAATGGCACCCCATTCTTCACGGATCGCTGCACCGAGGCGAGGCATCGGAGTCAGTCGGTGAGGCCCGACACGAAGTCGGCATTCCAAAAAACCTCGAAGGTGTCCTATAGGATTGAGGTCAGGACTTTGTGCAGGCCAGTCCATTACAGGGACATTATTGTCGTGTAACCATTCTGCCACAGGCTGTGCATTATGAACAGACACTCGAACGTGCTGAAAGATGCAATCCCATCCCCGAACAGCTCTTCAATAGCAATGCAGGCCTGTGCTGTGACAGTGCCACACAAAACAACAAGCAGTGCAAGCACCATCCAAGAAAAACATGACCACACCATAACACCATCACCTCCTCCTTGGAATACTAAAAAATTCATGGTTTTTTCTGATGAAAAAACTCCTTTTTTCCCCGGATTTTCCAGCTGTCCCGTGATATGCACACCCTGTCAGACACTTGTGTAGAATGCACCAGAGTCAACTCCAGTGCCTGCAATCCACTCCTCACGTGCATCGTCAATTTCCTTATGCTCCTGACAAATAATTCCCACACACATTCACATCCTCTGCTGTCAGTCCCAGCCGCTCTGTCTTCTTCCCACCAACTAAGCAGCCAGTCTCCCAGAACGTGTTGCACCATCCACAGATTGTTTTGTCTTTTTACCCGGTGTACGATACCCAACTTTCGCCAAACTGCCACGACTGACTCCTTTAAAGTGCATCCACACGATGTCATTTCTTCTTGTTAAGCTTTGCACAAGCAAATAGATTTTCTACAGTGCAACTATGTGTGCCCGTCTGTGCATGTGTGACTTCCTGGAAATGGAGGTCACCAAAAGTGGGAAACTTTGCACTTTTTAGTAGATGACAGTCAGCTGGGAACCACGTGCTCGATTCCGTAGTGTGTCGACTTTCTCCTGTGAAGCAGTTTGTGCGCTATAATACGTGCCGACTCCAAAAGAAGAACATTTAAATTTGTGTATAATTGGAGACAAGGCTTACTCGAATAAAAATGTGAGATGTGTTGCCCTGGGTGTCAAGTATTAGATAAAAAGACTACAAATATATTACTGTAAAGAATAAGATACTACTAGTTTCAAAGCAGGAAAGTAGAAAAGAATATGCCACCAGAACTCTATAAAAAAGTCTATGTGAAATCTGAACAAAACAAATTATACGATACGTGTAGCTCCTCAACAAACTACTAGAAATAGAAATTAAGACATCGATGACGATGATAATACTAAATTGGAAAAAACAACTGCCACGTATGAAAACCCCACGAACATTAAGTGATACATAATCTTTCATGATTAATACTGCACAAACGACATCTTTTATAAAATAAAATACAAATGACACACTGAAAATTAACGAACCTTCACATAACAACGAAGAACCTGTAATTGTTCTCGGGTGAGACGTCAGATGTCATGAAATTTACACAACATTCCAGCGGTGCAACTGACTGACATCGCCTACAGGTGCGGCGAATGTACTGCTGAGGCTGTGACTGAAGCCTCCTATTATGGACAGTCAGAGAAGAAATCACACACGTGTGAACGCACCAAATTTGGTGACCAGCAGTACAGGTATGGCGATCAGTAACAAGAGAGACGGCACCACGACAAATTATCACGCAGTTGTCGTCAGTTGTACCGTGTGCTGCCATCGGTGACCCCAGTGCGCTGTGTCAGGATCCCCTTCCAAAATGTGTGTCCGCACTGGCACGTGTCCATCCTCGCCACTGTCGACCGAATGCCTGTCTCCACCGCAGCGTCGTACCCAGTAGAACCACCACTACTACTTTGTGGTCACTGTCATTTTCACACGGCCAGTGCCAGATCCCGTGGTTTCGAGTCTGTATCTTGTGTCCCTGTTAAGATTAGTCTAGCAGCAAATTTCCACCACTTTTTTAACAACACTCTCCCACAAAGTTGTCGGCAAGAGAATTTTGCTATTTTTGTACTCAGTACTGTGTCCTGTTCTGAGACAATGCTCAGCCACTGCAGATTTCTGTGGCCAGTCCAGACACGTGTGTGGTCAAAGTTCTACACATCTGTCCTCCGCAGTACAACTCTGTCCAAAGTACGATGTCCCACAGTTACAGGGAATCTTAGAGGTGCCGGGCCTTCTTAAACTGAGCCTGAGAGAACTCTCGAGGTTTGTTGTTGGATGAAAGAGACACTTAGCTTTATGTTTCTCCAATAATCTTCCTAATTTTCAAAGAAACGTTGCTGACATGTCGCAAGATCACCATTCCTCTTTGTTCTTCAGTTTCTTCCAACTCCTCACTTTGATCAGCATGCGACGAAGTGAAAGGCACGGCAAATCTCCTGTTTGTACTATCCACTCTCTGAAAGATTCCCGTAGCTGCAGGACGTCACACATCGGATAAACTTGTCACACCACCGAGGACAGATTAGTCGAACATCGAGGACAAACACGTCTGGAACAGCCAGAGAAATCTGCAGTGGCCAAACATTGTTTCAGTACAAGACACAATAGGGAGTACAAAAACACCAACATTCTCTTGCCAGCATCTTTGTACTGGGAGAGTATTATTAAAGAAGTGGTGAGAATTTGTAGCTCGACTAATCTACTTAACAGGCACACAGGATACCGACTTGGCACGGTCACATTATAATCACAGTGACAACAAATCAGAACTATCAATTGTATGAGGGACGACGATGCAGTGGTGACACCGACGTCTGACTGACAATGGCAGAGATGGGCACACCCCAGTGTAGAGACGTATTTCAGACGGTGGCTCCCGACGGAGGGTGACGGGGCGCATGAAGCCACTCCACATGCGTTCGGCATCTGATAGGTGGTGTTGCTGTCTCACACAACCAATCAGCATATCTGCAGTATCAGTCATCGAATTTGGTAAATTCTGGAGTTTCTTCTCAGACCGTCATAAATAGTAATCTACGGTCACAGCCTCAGCACTGCGTGTGCCGCACCTGAAAATGTCAGTCAGCTGCACCGATGTAATATTGTGGAAATAACATGACGACATCTGACATCTCACCCAAGAACCACTAAACACAACTCGCCTGTCGGGAAGCCTGAAGCAACACAGATTAAGAACCTCCCTCCTTTATCTACAGTATCTTTTGCGTTTTCTTTTTCTGTCACCTTTTCGTCTAAATACAGCTCAAGCTAACAGGCAAAGACAGTGATCCAGAGCACACTGCTCTTGCAACGAAGCAATATGTGGACACAAGAATGCTTCCGTGTATACGTGTTCTTTCCACAAATTTCTGTGCGCACTCCTATTGCCGTGCCTCTGTGACTGTGCACGAGGATAGAGGCACAGTGTGGATGTAACTTTATAAAATATGTTTCGACACACATACCCTTAGCCGTGCACTTTGAAATTGGAGAATGCTCTATCTAATGATGTGTATCTTTTTCTGTACGACTCACAGGTTTCGTACAGGAATCTTCTGAAATCCTGAAGATACTTATAAACACTCCAGAATCTTAGTTACCATTACAGAGTAGCAGGTGCGCGGTTACTCACATAGGACGTGAGCAGCTCGGCGTCCCAACAGTCGCGGGCATAGTGGGCCATCTCGTTGGCCATGTGCTGACGGAACCGCAGCCGGCGGCGGTCCACGCCCACTCGCTCCAGGAACAGCTGGATGCGCGCCAGGAAGTAGCCCAGCGTCTCGTTCGCCACCAGGCCCTGTGGCAAAACGGATCGGTCCAAGTCTCGTGTAGGCACGTAGACAAAACCTGACTACAAGTAAATTGGCAAATTCAGGTAAGTGATTAAATGATGTTACAGGTTTCTAGAATTGATGTCCTCCTCTGACTGGTGTGTAACAAATTTACATAAGACATATAATACACAACTGTTAGCATAAATTATGAAACACACAAAAGTAGCATTCCTGCACAAAGGAGACAAATTTTGTGTAGGTTGGAAACACAGTAGTGCAGCATATAACTGTTGTGGTCTCCAGTCCGAAGACTGGTGCAGCTCTCCCACTAGTCCATCCCGTCAGAGTCTCTTCGTCTCTGCATTAAGTATGGCAACCGATATACATTTGAAAGTGCTTACTGTATTCACACCTTCGTCTTTTTATCCCTCAACCTTACGTCCACCACCAAACTGGCATTTCCTCAATGGTTCATTGTAACAATACGAGTCCAGATAGACGTAACGGAACTTGAATAGCGTATTTGCCTCTATTGGTTACAGTACAGAGATCGATCTTTCAGTCCTGTATGTATATTTATATATAATTTGAATATAATACAGGGAAATATTTCACGTGGGAAAAATATATCTAAAAACAAAGATGATGTGACTTACCAAACAAAAGCGCTGGCAGGTCGATAGACACACAAACATACACACAAAATTCAAGCTTTCGCAACAAACTGTTGCTTCATCAGGAAAGAGGGAAGGAGAGGCAAAGACGAAAGGATGTGGGTTTAAGGGAGAGGGTAAGGAGTCATTCCAATCCCGGGAGTGGAAAGACTTACCTTAGGGGGAAAAAGGACAGGTATACACTCGCACGCGCACACACACACACACACACACACACACACACACACACACACACACACACACACACACACACACACATATCCATCCGCACATACACTGACACAAGCAGACATGATTTATATATAATATTGCACGAATAAAGGCTGAGCGAGTGTAAAGCTATCGTTAAAGACGCACGCCGCACAATTTGTTACGATGTGGTCGGTCATAATAATAATACGTGCTTTTGAACACAATTAAAATATAACGGCGATTCCTGTTTAGTGTTACTGGAAATAATATGTAGTAAATTAATGAGTAAGGTAGCCGATCCTATAAGAAGAGGTAAAATTGGGCATATTGAGATGTTTTGCTTTATATCGACGAAGCCGATGATACGGTGTCATTTTTTCATTTACTCTTAGAAATAAACAAGTAAAGAAGTGCTAATTGTCCGTCGTAAAAAAATATAGGGCGAGTTCTAAATAACTACGGCATACAATCAGAGTAACAAATGGACAATTAGTTACACAAAATCGCAGATAGTGAAGTGTGATCATTAACTTGAGTACACCTACAGGGCGGTCAATTCTAGGATAAATCTATACGCATCTCACGACGGACGCGGTATTGAGACCATTTTTTAAAATTATATCGTGGAGAGCTGGCTCCAATTTATGAAAAGGGGAAAAACGTTAACTTTTACATGAACCCTTAATAATAGTGGACTGGAGAGAAAAGTGTGTAATTGTCTTACGCCTAACAAACATCTGTGGAGGGTGGTGGCTAAACTAGAAGAGTCAATAACAAAATACTGTATCATTATCATTGGCTGTTGGTGTCGAGAAACCAAATCTGTTCATCATAGGGTTTCGATGGAACTTGGGAGTTAGGGTTCAGGCACTCGCATATACTCCACATCAGGGTGTGAATGAGTGGTGAATGCGAAATAAAACCGTGAACAAAGTTACGTTAAATAATACAGAAGAAACAAGGAAGTTTGGTCGTATCTGTTATTATTCCATAAACTGTAACACTTCTTATCGTTGTACAAAGCCTTTATAGACGATCGTTGTGACAATTTGCTTCAAAGGTATCTCGTTACAAGTTAAGTTTTGGGGACCTGGTCAAGAGGGGGTAGTTTGCACATCCTGACTACTGTAGCTGTTCTGGAATCAGGTGCTACAATGACCGTTGTGTGTTGTCAATGACTTAAGGTTACCATATCTCATGCTCTAAGATCAACACACTTTCCACTTGGTATAACGGTGCCCCACACAACAACGACAACGCCGGTGGCGAAGGAAGATATGGTACATCATTACATGTCCTATCAACCATTCCCCTGTCTTAGTCAGGTTGTGCCACAAATTTCTTGTCACCTCAGTTAATTTCAGTACCTATTCGTTAGTTATTTGATTTACCCACCCAAATATTCAGCATTCTTCTGTAGTGCCATAATTCGAAAGCTTCAATTCTCTCCTCGTCTGACCTGTTCCCAATAATCAAAACACTCATGACTGAAGTGGAGAGAGAATTGACGAGCACTAAAGGAAAGAAAAGGTATCAGAATCGCGGAGTACATTCAGTACTGAGTAAATGCATATTTCCTTGCTTCAGACTTAAAAAAGTATTTTGCAATATTTCTCAATGTTGCAGGAGGTAATCCACCCTTGTAGAACGAGTGAAACGTTCTGGAGGTCTCGTCACCTCCTGCTGTCAATTTAGTCCACTCGCGAAACTTCAGAGGCAATTGAGGCCACTGAGCATTGGGGTGGACATGACATCTCTCTCTCTCTCACACACACACACACACACACACACACACACACACACACACTATTTCTTCCCAATACCAGGGTGGTTAAAAACAGTGTGACATTCATACAAGAGTTATCTATAATTACAGAAGTCTGGAAGCCTACTTCCTTTTGAGATATGGCCCATTTCACTTTTTACAAGTCTTGTGTAGTATTGGGTGGTGTAGGCTGTTACAAGATATAGCACAGTAAATTACTAGAATAGAGGCTGTTTGGAAGAAATAGCACAGTAATTTACTAAAACAGACGGTGTTTGGAAATTCCCCTTAAAAGAGGACTTGTAGAGGGGAGTGAATAGATAATATTTTGAATAGGAATTCACGCCCAGAACGTCATCCAATAATGCTGCTGAGTGTCAAAGTTATAGATACCGGCACTTATAAATGTATGTATATGCAGGGTAGTTCTGTGATGATCTACAAACTTTCAAGGATGATGCATACAGATAAATGTATCCCCTAAAGGCAGCATCCCTGTACCAGAAACGAACCAGTCAGAAGTTACAAGATAAAATCATCAGACAGTGGAATACATGTACTGGTAGTGTTTTTGCTAAGAACGTAGGGTACGCAACTTCCAGTGACGAGGATTACCGGGTTGGTTGCAGTAATAATCACACCCATTTAGCAATAGCTCGTTTATTAACCTAACTCATACAAGGATCACAAAGAACTGAACTGAACATGGCAGAACAGACAAAGATAATGCCTAGAGTCCAAAGATGAATGCATATCGATGTTGGTGTCGATCGGCACCACATAGACCACCCCAACCCCCCCCCCCTCACCGTATGGACATCTCTCGAAAGGCCGGGGGGGGGGGGGGGGGGGGGGGGGTGATTCGCCGGAGCCGGAGCCGGAGTGTGGTCAGCGGTCAGCTCGACAGCATCGTCGGGGAGCTGTGTGGGTAGATGTCGTGAAGGAAGGTTTGGCCACCGAACCTGGAAGTCATTGAAGCGAGCCGGGCGTCGTACTGGTCGTGCGGCCTCAGGTAGGCCGGCGGTTTGCAGGAGGAACGGAGTGACGACGACGGTGTCTCCGGTGGGCATGGCGAACACACGAAGCGTGTCCAGGTCGTCGTTAGGTGGGAAGGGAACACATTTCACCAGGTGGTAGGGAATTGTGAGCACTGGATGAAGAGAAACACACGACAAACATTGTATATCGCGCAGTATTATCGAGATATCGTGGATTATGACCGGAGGGACAAGCACAAACACCTCGAGTGAGGCCACGTTCACGACGGGGAGCATGAGAAACCTCGACAGGGCGAGGCAGGTGACGGAGAGGTCGAAGGGAGCAGTGGAGGGCCCGACGGCGAGAGCACGATCGTAGGTAAGCTCGACGTGGGGAGCACGTGGTAACTCGAAGGACTGCGTGAGACCGGAGTAGAGGGCGAGGTCAGAGAAGAGCTCGACGATCGGAGCTGGAAGTCACTCGGCCGAGTGTGCAAGTCCGCCGTGGGGGGAGTGGTCGGAGCGTCGTGAGCCACGACAGTGAGTGGCGTGGACTTGGCCTGAAGGGGGGTAAAAGGAGGCTTGACACGAGCAGGCGTAAGTCTGTCTAGAGAGACTGTAACAGCCGAATCTTTCATACGGACGTCATAGGTGTGGCCGAGTGCCGGAGAACTCGGTACGGGCTGCTGTATGGAGGTTGGAGGGGAGCACGGACAGTGTCATCTAGGAGCATGATGTACTCACAATTGTCCAGAGATTTCTGGACGTGAACCTTAGGGCGGGAATGGCTGGCGGGAGAGGGATATGGAGGTTGATGACCAAAATGAGAAAAAAAATGTCTAGGAAACATCGGCCTCTAAAATGCATACCTGAGGAGCTATAACCACTTCTTCATCTCTATTACTGTAAAACAAATCTCCTCTATTAAACAAGTGCTCATAGCTCATAAGGTATGCTTTTTAGAACCAACATTTACTGCACAAATTTCCTTGTTTTGATACATACTACCACCACCGAAAGATGCCACCCATCCAGTCTCAACAGCAACAATACTGGTACACACATTCCACAGTCAGAAGTATCAGAACAGTTTTCGCTTATAACTTGACCTCAAGCTGATACATTTTCCCCTCTCCATTATCCTTGGAAGCTTTTCCAGGCATAATGTAATTGGTTATGTAAACAATCTACTCACCAAGTGGTGGCAGGAGAACATACATATGAAAGGCATAACAGTTTGTAAACTTTAATACCTTTTTTATGTGTGTTCTCCTGCCATCATCTACATTTACATCCATACTCCGCAAGCCACCTGACGGTGTGTGGCAGAGGGTACTTTGAGTACCTCAATTTATTCTCCCTTCTATTCCAGTCTCGTATTGTTCGTGGAAAGAGAGTGTGTCGGTATGCCTCTGTGTGGGCTCTAATCTCTCCGATTTTATCCTCACGGTCTCTTCGCGAGATATACGTAGGAGGGAGCAATATACTGCTCAACTCCTCGGTGAAGGTATGTTCTCGAAACTTCAAAAAAAGCCTGTACCGAGCTACTGAGCGTCTCTCCTGCAGAGTCTTCAACTGGAGTTTATGTATCGTCTCTATAACGCTTTTGCGATTACTAAATGACCCTGTAACGAAACGCGCTGCTCTCCGTTGGATCTTCTCTATCTCTTCTATCAATCCTACCTGGTACGGATCCCACACTGCTGAGCAGTATTCAAGGGCGAACAAGCGTACTGTAACCTACTTCCTTTGTTTTCGGATTGCATTTCCTTAGGGTTCTTCTAATGAATCTCAGTCTGGCATCTGCTTTACCAACAATCAACTTTATAAGATGATTCCATTTTAAATCACTCCTAATGCGTACTCCCAGATAATTTATGGAATTAACTGCTTCCATTTGCTGACCTGCTATATTCTAGCTAAATGATAAAGCATCTTTCTTTCTATGTATTCATAGCACATTACACTTGTCTAAATTGAGATTCAACTGCCATTCCCTGCACCATGAATCAATTCGCTGCAGATCCTCCTGCATTTCAGTACAATTTTCCATTGTTACAACCTCTCGATACATCACAGCCTCATCTGCAAAAATCCTCAGTTAACTTCCGATGACATCCACAAGGTCATTTATGTATATTGCGAATAGCAATGATCCTATGACACTCTCCTGAGGCAGACCTGAAATCACTCTTACTTCAGAAGACTTCTCTCCATTGAGAATGACATGCTGCATTCTGTTATGTAGTAACTCTTCAATCCAATCACACAATTGGTCTGATAGTCCGTATGCTCTTACTTTGTTCATTAAACAACTGTGGGGAACGGTATCAAACGCCTTCCGGAAGTCGAGAAACACGGCATCTACCTGGGAACCTGTGTCTACGGCCCTCAGAGTCTAGTGGACAAATACTCCGAGCTGGGTTTCACACAATAGTCTTTTTCGAAACCCGTGCCGATTCCTACAGAGTAGATTTCTAGTCTCCATAAAAGTCATTATACTCTAACATAATATGTATTCCATAATTCTACAACTGATCGACATTAGAGATATAGGTCTACAGTTCTGCACATCTGTTCGACGTCCCTTCTTGAAAACGGGGATGACCTGTGCCCTTTTCCAATCCTTTGGAACGCTACGCTCTTCTAGAGACCTACGGTACACCGCCGCAAGAAGGGCGGCACATTCCTTTGCGTACTCACTTGTAGTGTAGATTGCTCACCTGACCTATTACATTATCCTCGAAAGTTTTGTAACATCACACAGTCAACCTGCAAACACATTCATTTACAGGTGTCGGTGACCGTTACCTTGACATTCTGTACACCGTCACACGGGTTCCTACTCAAAATATTATACACTCACTCCCTTTTACAAGTCTGCGTGTGGACAGATGTAAATTCTCACATAATCACGGACGCAACACATCAGGGTCGCTTCAGTATCGACGTAAAAAAAGCTCTGTCAGCCTCCCGCGGCAGGCCCAGCGGTACCAGCCAACTGCTACGCTGTCGTCTGCCAACAGCACTGTCGGACGTGGTACAGAGGACGCTCTTCCAGCCACTGTCATTTTTCGAGACTCGTTGCCTCTACTACTCGCTCTGGTGGTTTCTCGACTGGCATCGCGGAGCAGAATGCACCCGTCCCATTGCTCCCACCAAGAAAAAAAAAAAACCCGCAGTACCGGGAATCGAACTCTGGTCCTATACGTGGCAGTCGACGTACGGTGAGGATTGTCGGTGCCAGATACGCGGGCCCGCAAACTTTACCGAACAGATTAACTCGTGCCGTGTACCGCGTATTTCTGTGCAGTGAAATGGCAGCGCGAACAGAGAGGAGACCGTGGCTTACGCGCGACTGGGCACCACATTATTTTTGACAGACCGTCTGACAATTCGTCACCACGACATTTCACAGGCGACAGATTGGTCGAGGTGATTTGGTAGTGCGGTCTCCCTATTTGCCGTACTTTCAGCTGTCGAATTTTTGCAAACGGGGACATTTCAGCTTCAAATGTCGATAATTTTCCAATTTTTCTGTACAATATCGGGGGCTAGTTTTATTCGGTAATTAGAATTAGAATAGTTACGAGGATTGTATTAAAGCGGGGGCGGACAAACGACAGCCCGAGGGCACGTGTGGCCCGCCGAGACGGTCAGAAAAATTAGCTTCGGAGAACGCACAGACAATTTTATCAGCTAGTAAAGTGACGGCCACTATTTCTTGGGAGTCCCTAGGAATAACCCAGATAGATTACTCGGAAAATGCCAGAGCCGTAACTGGACCCTACTATTATCCACTGTCGGATCATTTGAAACGAACATCGGCTGAAAAAAGACCAAGACTGGCACACAAAAATGTGCTCTTCCACCAGGATAATGCGCCACCACCCCACACATCAGCAATAGCAACGGCACAGGTGCAGGAACTGGACTTCGAACTGGTTCCTCATTCGTCCTATTCACCAGACTTAGCCCCGAGTGACTTCTTCCTGTTCACTAATTTAAAACTTTGGCTTGATGGGAAGAAATTTTCATCAAATGAGGCTGTGACTGTTGACTACAACAAGTACTTAGCAGAGTTAGACAGAACCCATTTTTCCGACGGGACGAAAAAGGTGGAGGATCACTCGACCGAGACTATTTCCGTCAGAGGAGACTGTCGAGAACCGAGGTGATTTGTTTACGAAACAAACATTTTTTCCTTAATTGTTTACCAGACTCATCAAACCACCCACATATTATATGGGAATCAATGGTTAGTGAAATGACGTTAATGTGTAAGAGGAAGAGAGAGGGACCGAGAATCGAGTACTGATGTACACTTTGAATTACTGTTTCGTTGGCACATTTAAAGTTTATAATCTTACCGTCTAATTATTCGTCAGTTTACTTACGGAACAAAATGTACATCTACTCTAATCCGTGTACGTGGCTCACGGAGACACTCCACACCGTACCTCGTCGACGGCCCTGCCGATGGAGTAGGCAGACGCGGAGCGTCCTTCCATCTGGTCACAGGCCGAGTAGAGCAGGAGCTGCGTGTCACGGACGCCGGAGAACTTGGGGTGCCGCTTGTCCGACGGGTCGCAGAAGTGCTCAATTTCTGCCATCGTGAACTCCCTGGAAGCCGACATGCACAAAAGGTACTGTACTAGAGCACAGAATGTGTTACTGTGTTAACTATTACATAAAGACAGTAACAATTAAATACAGGGTTTTCTGTGGGTGCCTATTAAAGAAACTAAAACAAAAATATGTGGATAAACAGGAGGTTAAAGTTAAGCAGGATTAGACAAGAGGGAGAAAACTGGCGAGGCTACGTGACCAACACGGTGGCCATTTTGGAAGCCACCCTCTAGGAAGCAACGTAATTTTAAATGGAAAGGGGTTCGAGGGACACGTCAAAGAAATAGAGAATTACACGAGAAGAACAATGGTGCTTTTCATTTGACCACAGCTCTATTCACTCTCGAGTTACAACATATTTTTCTCCTTTACAGGTGACACGAACGCCGACTGCTTTAACACAAGACGAATCCTACAGATGAAACGACATCGACTGCTATTCTGGCATTGTCCAGTAAGAGTCAAACGCAGTACTTGCCGCACGTTACGGGAAACTGGGGTTAGCCGCGCACTGATGATAAGAATTTTGGTTACACACAAATGACACCCTCACAAAATGTAAATGTTGCAACATCTCCCTGAAACAGTGCAAATCACCTGACTCAGTTTTCAGAACGAAGGACATGCACGACAGATGAAAATTGTTGCTTCCATTTCGATTCACTGTTTTCGGATGAAGTGAATTTCTATGTGAATGGAGAAATAAACAAACAGAATTACAAATACTGGTCACGAATCGACCCCACACTCGACCGATCCGTCAAAGGTAGTTGGAACGTCAAACGTGACAGTTCTCATATTCTAGGGTCTTTCTCCATTCGTGATAAATTAACATCATCAGCACATTATCTGCAGTCACGAGACAGAGACGTGCTGTCATGACTGCTGTCTGGAAACAGGACATCTCTAATTTTTCTTTCAGCATGATGGTGCCTCTCCTCATTATTAGCTAGCGGCCTGGGAATAACAGGATATCCAGTTTCCCAGAGATGGGGAGGTCGAACAGGTCTGCCGGATTGGCCACCACGTTCCTCAGGTTTAACTCCGTCAGGTTTAACTCCGTCAGGTTTCTGACTATCAGAGCACGTAAAGGCAATGGTGTATGCAGTGATCAGAAACCTTCCACACCTTAAGGAGTGGGCTGTTAATGATTGTTCCCACATCCTGGAATGAGAGTAGGTTGAAGTTCATGATGAACGGGTGAAGTGGATTACAAAAATCTTAAGATGCATTTACACAGGCTATATTTTATGCCAATGTGTGGCCGCAATTGTGTCACTGTCAACTGAGCTGCAACCTGGCTGCAATACATGGCAATAACACAGGACGACCGGCAATACTGTCGACGGATCGGGCCGTCGCAGGTAGCCGCCGAGAATTGCCACTGTCGTCCACCGAGAAGGGCAGCAGTGTTTTCACTAGTTGCAGGCACACAGTGCAGGTGGATACGGTGTAACTGGAGAGTTATCCCAACAGACGTCAACCGTCTCGGCAAATACGTATCTAACTCTTCCGCCACTTATGTGAAAGTGGTAGTGGTAGTGTAACACCTATACAGAGCAAGAGAAGGAACAAGTGATGACAAAAGAGGGGGAAATTAATGTTCACACTGCTGTTCCACCCGGTCCGTACATTGGCTCCCTCGCAATCACACGGGGAAGTGTCGGAAGTCGGGCTAGTGTACTATGCAACCTCCACCGACGTGACTCCTACCTCTATCACGCCCCTCTCCATCGAGTGCTGCGCGGGAACTATTACGAGAATCATGTTAACTTCTGCAGGTGGGCATTAAGACACGATACTCCAAATGTATCGTGCATCTCTTTTCATAATGTAGCCACAGTTGCCAATCGTGAACAGGTAAACTGTCGAAACGTGCACTATCGACCTGTCGATAATCCCCATTTGTTTCGTGAGGAGGTACATCGGCACCCACAGAGTGTAAACGTGTGGTGCGGGGTGGGGTGGTTAACCGTCAGCTCATA
This sequence comes from Schistocerca gregaria, assembly GCF_023897955.1. Classification (NCBI taxonomy): domain Eukaryota; kingdom Metazoa; phylum Arthropoda; class Insecta; order Orthoptera; family Acrididae; genus Schistocerca; species Schistocerca gregaria. The sequence continues at coordinate 52,731,155 of NC_064930.1, forward strand.
GGCCCGTCTTTTACAGATAGAACACTGAATGTATACAAGTATCACATCCTCCTAACAGACTGTCTTCCACAGATGCCCGAAGACATGCACTTCTCTGCACACTACGAGAAACCTGTGGTACCTACATGACAGTTGTCCGGCTCATAGTGCACTAGGTATTACAGAATGTCTTCACAAATTGCTTCCAAATTGTCGGACTGGATTCAGAGGACCCCTACCACGGCCGACCCGTTCCCCGGACTCGAGCCCTGTCGACATTTTTCTGTGGGGAAAGCTGAAAGATGCTGTCTAAATAGACATACCAACTGCACCTGACAATATGCAATATATTAAAAACAAAGATTCCAAGACTTACCAAGCGGAAAAGCGCCGGCAGACAGGCACATGAACAAAACACACAAACACACACACAGAATTACGAGCTTTCGCAACTGGTAGCTGCTTCGTCAGGAAAGAGGGAAGGAGAGGGAAAAATGAAAGGATGTGCGGATGGATGTGTGTGTGTGTGTGTGTGTGTGTACACCTGTCCTTTTTTTCCCCTAAGGGAAGTCTTTCCGCTCCCGGGATTGGAATGACTCCTTACCCTCTCCCTTAAAACCCACATCCTTTCATTTTTCCCTCTCCTTCCCTCTTTCCTGACGAAGCAACTGCCAGTAGCGAAAGCTCGTAATTCTGTGTGTGTGTTTGTGTGTTTTGTTCATGTGCCTGTCTGCCGGCGCTTTCCCGCTTGGTAAGTCTTGGAATCTTTGTTTTTAATATATTTTTCCCATGTGGAAGTTTCTTTCTATTTTATTGACAATATGCAATAGCGTATTACTGCAGCCTGCTAGGACATCTCCACTGAAATGCTAGCACATCTGCAGCAGTCGTTCCATCCCAACCGGAAGCGCGTATTGCCGCTGGTGGTGGTCATTTTGATCACAACCTGTGATGGTCAATTTTCTTGTTACTGGGCGTGATCCACGAAACTAGTGTATGAAGTTGTGTCAGTCTTTTAGTGTGTGCTACCACAGGTATTGTACAAGTGCCTGTATAGGAACTTTTCAAAATACAATATCTCGTTAATGACGCAGACTAGAATCCTGCAAAAATACCACTGACTTTCTAATGTACCCTACTTTTAGCCTGTTAATGTAAATAGGCTTGTTCCATTTAAAAAGTGTTGGTTTGCACAAAAAACACAGTTTCTAAGTTTTATTACAACCTGTTGATCGGTTAACAATAGGAGCCCCCGACTACCAGTCCATTCCGTGAAAACACCACGTCGATAGCATTTTCTATTTGTGCAGTATTTGCGGCCCAACTTTGCACCCCGTGTTAGGGATGTGAACAGTGTCGCATCCCGACGAGGGCCTCGTACCCACCGCTCGACCTGTTGTCCGTGCTGCCACTGCGACCCGGGATCGTCCCGCACTCTACACCGGTCTGCCCAGTGTCAGTGTATACGGGTGTAGTGTGGGGAAATGCCAGAGAATCACTTGTTACAAAGCTGTGAACGATCCAGAACTGAGCCCTGAAGACTCTTCTACACTCATCTGCTACACGAAGAGATTGTAAAGGAACTGAAAATATTGAGATTTAATCGCAGAGGTGCTGAAAAATTGTTCCAGTGACACACCAGAGAAATATCTGCTAAACCTTTTATCTTTGAGAGACATAGGAACAATTTCGCCCTTCGTTTTTTATTTCTGGTATGAACGACTACTTTTTGTTCTGATGGGCTGGTGGGATGTCGTACTGTCTAATTACTAGTGTGTGTGTGTGTGGTAAATGAATGAGTTAAAAGACGCAAGACGTGTTTTATATTATTTTCATCGCACAACAAGCCTTATTCCCATGCCTATGGAGTATTTATGTTAAGCAGAGAAGGCGAGTTTTAGGTGGAACCGAAGATCTTCAAAACGGCGCTGCTCAACAATAGAGGTACGTGATTGTGCTCTCTACTTTCCTTTCGCGGCCACTAAAATTACTTCCGATTCGTTTTGCCGAGACATTCAGAACCTGCAATCTTCTTTTTCTTATAAAAATACTAGTCCGATGCAAAAGAAATACTCTTAGATTTAAATAATTGCCATTCTTTTACCCAGGCCACGGGGAATGATAGAACGTCCGTGCCTCTACTCTGAATGTACGTTCGCAATCTCCGAGTGTGTTACGACGAAATTATTTCACAATGAAAATTTCTCATCAGACCGCAACCACTCGCACGCGAATGTACGTACCCTCTGAATGTATCTAGTCTGTCATGCGCGTTGTTCAAAAGCTTTACTTTTAATAATTAGTGGATTACATTTCCGAAATTAATTTTTGTTTATGCTGCAAATCGTACTTCACACGAAGTATTTATTACGTAAGTTTCAGGCTCAATTTAATAAAAAAAAGGATTCCGAATAATAGAAATAAAGAATAACAATCAAACAAATCAAACCTAAATAAACAGAAAGAGGGAACGTTACAAGATGGACATCCCGCTCCTATAGAACAGATTCTAGATCGTCGTGAGGTCCTCCTGCGAGAAACTGGGGCTATCCCTCAACTGGCTCATCTGTAAACTGGACCACCGACCACATCGCGGGCCAACCACATGTCGGTCTGATGTGCTGTGAGAATAATTTTTTTCCAGAAGACACAGGAAATCGGTACGCTGCCAGAGGCCAATTCCTATACATATATTTTTTTTTCTTCCGCATTCCAGCATTCTACTCGTCACCAAGAATTGCAACTCTAATCGTTTATGTACCCACCAACGGTGTGTACACGTTCCGAGTTACACCGACATCCGACCGCGTCTTCTAGGTGCTCCACCTTCATTTTGCATTACTAGATTGGCAATCACTGGTGTCACTGAAGTTAGCACTCTAGACTCTCAATATGGTGGCGAGAAAAAAGGATGTGTAAATAGCTGTTTATTTAATGACACAACAGTTGCAAGAAACGGGGAGAAATTGATATAACTACTTTATTTTTAGAGTTTTGACACACTGGTCAATACGTGTCATGTCGGCTGTGATTTTTTGACACATCAGGTGGAAGATAAAAGGGAAAGATCGTGTCTCAGTACAAGCATATCTAGAAACATCTTACGTATTTTTGCTTTTGTACTGTACATAAGCCTACATAATTACATTACAGTTTGTCTTATCTAAACACTGTCAGTGTTTAAACAGTTAATGTACAATAAATGTCAAGGGGTGTAATAAATCTAGTATTAACAGACATAACTTAATAATGAGTTTTGAACCTGTTTTGATCAAATTTTGCTTTTCTTCAAATACTACGGTCGTTATGAAAGTGCCCCTGCAAATAGGACACACTATTTGTCATCGATAGTAAGTGTCTTTACCCATTTACTGTTCTTACAGAAACCACAAGCTGCTTTAAATGTGTGTGTATGTAACTTGTCACAAATTTTGTAACACAATTCTCCGATGTATATGTTAAACTCAATTAGTTAACAAAATACATTTGCTCAACTTGTTTACAACACTCTGCAAAACTTACTGCATTATTTCGTTTCATAAAATAATAGTACTACCGCACACAAACTTCTCGATGCCCTCATATTATCTCACCTTTGCCAGTATCGTAATGTATGTCTACAAGCACGCCCAAGTTCCTCAGGTGCAGTCAGCAGCTCACAAATTGCTATGCCAGAGGTCAGTTTCCGATGTCTGTTCCACACTCACCACCGTACAGTTAGATCCGTCGCGGTGAGACTAGTTACAGTATAACCTCGCTTTCATGTTCCCGGAACTGACATTTTCTTGGCATTTCCAACTTTTTTTTTATTGGTCCCGCCAGTTTCCTAAGCCCATAATGTTAATTTGCACCCAATTTCGCATCAACATATTTATAATGATGGCACGATGTTGGCCGTCCAGTAGTTTACAAACATTACATGGTTCAATTTCTTGACAATGGGGCACTCTACTCAGCAGATTTGAACTGGTATATCTCCTGCTGCTGCCGCCGAGGTCTACTTGGCGTGGTAGTTGATGGGAGTAACCAGGTTCATTCGAATGAAGATAACGTGATCAATCGCAACCATTTCCAAACAGTCTATTATGCAAGTGCAGTTTCGCGATTGTTGACACCTTTGTCCAATCTTATTTAGCGTGCTTCGACGTACGGCTGCTCGAAGCACTAGTTGACACCGTCATTCAGTTCTGCTCAAACGTTTTTAGTGTAAAACACAGTGCCGGTTACGTATTTTATTCGTGCAGGGCAAAACGTGTTTTGAGAATTTATTCTGTTTATCAAGTGCAGTATTTACGTACGTATTTTATGTGATGTTACACAAACAACTAATGTGAGTGATAGTTTGCATGTGTGTGTGATTTTCTAGATAACTGATGAGTACATGATAACCTGTAAAAGATGACTACAGTGCAAGAGAGACAGAATCACACATACTCAAACACTACACAAAATACTTATGTACATATTTGCACTTGACAATGAGAAAAAAATTCTCCGAATGCATAGGGTTAAGCCTGAAAAAATATGTAACTAGTGGTGTATTTCATTATTTAAATCATGAACGACAGCAGCAAGCTTTCAAAAATAGCGATTATGACATACGAAATTGAGTCGAACGTTCCTACTTCCCTGACAGTTATCAGTGGAAAATCCAGGATGGAATGTATTGTTACACTACATCCTGGATTCTCCATTGTTTAATTGTTACATTCCAGTTACATAAGTGGTTTTTATTAGATAATAATCCTTCATTAGATAATAAACAAGTCCCATATATATATATATAAAACAGAAAGAAACTTCCACATGGGAAAAATATACCAAAAACAAAGATTCCAAGACCCACCAAGCGGGAAAGCGCCGGCAGACAGGCACATGAACAAAACACACAAACACACACACAGAATTACGAGCTTTCGCAACTGGCAGTTGCTTCGTCAGGAAAAAGGGAAGGAGACGGAAAAATGAAAGGATGTGGGTTTTAAGGGAGAGGGTAAGGAGTCATTCCAATCCCGGGAGCGGAAAGACTTCCCTTAGGGGAAAAAAAGGACAGGTGTACACTCGCACACACACACACACACACACACACACACACATATCCATCCGCCATGGCGGATATATATATATATATATATCATTCATAAAATGCCAGGGGGTATCCTGTACGTTAACTTTTGCAGCTTACAATGCCATTTCCCACATTTTACATTTTCCCCACATTTTATACTATTTTTTTGAAGTCCCTTAAAAAGTATAAAAGGGGGGTTTCACTGTACGTGACAACTACATGCAGTGTCTACCTCACCAGCTCCTCAGGGCCCAAGTGCACACCATCTCCGAAAAGAGGTTACCCTGCAATTTACGCAGAATTAAATGCCTCGTTGGATTTGAGAAGCTGAAACACTTACTTCTGTCAATATCATAAAATTTCCCCAATGATTAACTTGTCCCTTCCCCTTCAAATGGAAAAGCAAACACATTCATCTTCTCAGAGTTACACGTATTTCTCATGCCTCTTTCCTCCCTATTACCATAATAGTGTGTTTTATCGTGCTTCTCTTCTTCTCCTCCCTCCCTTCCCACGTGCACTGCTCCTAACCTTCATTGTTCAAAACTATCTGCCTGTATCATGGCTCCATTCTTGTACTTGCAAACAAACAAACTGTGCTACCTTATTTTGTCTTTGTGCACTGTACTAACTGCTTATAATTTTGTATGTTAGATGTAACTTATGTTTATCATAATAATAATAATAGTTCAAAACATGTGGAACGCCCAGTTACATGTAAGAGCGCACCTCAAAAACCTATCTTGCCACAATAAATCCATACTAATAAACAACAACTAAACTCCTGATGCGATTTTGATAAAATTTGGTACGGAGACAGCTTGAATACTGAGGAAGAACATAGGTTACTCGAGGAAGTGTGTAGTGCAATAATTTGAAGAATATAACATGAAATACAGAGCAATAATTACTCTTTGAAAAAATCTTTACTCTTTGCCTTCTGAACTTTCTCATACTTGTGAAAATACTTTCATTGTTTGATACATTCTACATAATGTTATTTACTGTAATGAATACAATGTTTGTACAATCCTCTACACATTTAACACACACTTTCGTACTCACATCAGTCACACGGCTGTGATAGAGACGCTGAGCATTCAAACTTGTGGGAACAACGCTTAGTCGTGCAGTTAGTGTTGCTGTTTCAAGATCGTGGCATCCCAGGCTCAATTGCCGAGTGGGTCTCCCCATTCTCCCCACGACTCATACCCGGATTTGTGTGTTGCCCTCGTCATCACTGTATCATCAGCATGCAAGTCACCAAAGTGTTGTCAAATAATAAGACTTACACAGGGCTCCTAAGCATCCCATCAGGGGTCTCCCAGACAATAAAGCCGTACCGAACATTTCATTTCATTTTACCGATACGAGAGCACAGCCGTAGGTAACAATTAGAATACGATGCTTATAAAATCCTCAACATATTTAATCAGTGCCAATCCATACTTCTATACTAATACCACAAATGTGAAACTAACTCTGCCTTTTAAGTTTCCACAACTGAACCGCAGAACTGATATCTGTGAAATTTGCCACACGACAGCTCAAATGCTGGTGAAGAATATAGGCTACTTTACAAAGTGTGTAGTACAAGATATTTACTGATTTTAAGATTATTAAGCAAATTAAGGAAAAATATTTACTCTCTGAAAAAGTTCTTTACTCTTTCACTTTTGAACTTTATTGTATTTGTGAAAATGCTTTTACTGGTTGATATGTTCTATATAATATGAGTCAACATATTCAATACAATGCTTATCCAATTCTCAATGTATTCAAATCCATACTTCCATATTAATACCAGTATTATTAATTGCTAAAGTAACTCACTCTGTTAGGTTTCACAGCTCTACTGCTGAAGCGATTCAGGAGGTAATCGGAACGGAAATTGCCTAAACTCTGACGAAGACTGTGGACGACTTTAGAAAGTTGTCCTGAATATTATTAGTATTTTAAATACGGTATACTCGAGTGCCACGCAAAGTGATAATCACGACTCTTAGTGTCGACAGATGATTCTGTGATAGTGCAAATGCAATGTTATTGCCCATGTGGTTTACAATACTGAGTCCCTACACCACCTGGCATAACTGGAGAGTTCTGGTGCAGATACAACAATACAATTGGACGGTAAGCCTACAAACTGTATTTAAAATTATTACTATAAGCCTCACATACTTTAAGTCCGATAAGCGCTTCGTTCTAACAGAGCTCGATCTGCAAAAGATACTCAAATTCGAGAAATCTCACAGCAATCTCACATCCACTGGAGCTCGAACGGAAAACATCAGGCAGCCTCAAGACCTACAGAGACATTAGAACAGTCACATGCCCGTCGCAGTTTAGATGCCGAGCTTCACACGACGTATCCGAGACACTCTAAGACACAATGGTGGTGCCATTTAAAGGCTGTATGAGAGAATGTCATACCTTCTCCTGTGAAATGTGGAAGCATTTTGGTGAGGCTTCATTTAATTGCGATCTATTGACTGCGTTAATCATTAATTAGTGATAGGCGAATGGATCAAAAATTAAGGCACTATAAGGGAGAAGTGTCTGGAATGTGTTGCTCTGGTGACAAAACCTCGCATTCAGTACTAGATGAGCCAGAGAAATCTCTAAAGCACTACTTCTGCACGAGTGCAATGAATCAAAGAATTTTCTTGAAATTTCATTAAAAAATATAATGCATGCTTTCACATCTGATATACAGCAAAATATTACAAACACATTCGTTCTGTACCTACATGATGGCACTGCATACATTTTTTTATACATACATTTCTTAAGCACTATATACACAGACACCTCATAAAATTACGAATTCACTCACTCACTGTCACTCAGAGTAATAAAACTACCGATACTTGAGTTAAGCATAACAATTTGTAAATATATAAAAATTGGCAGTACGGTGTGGCAAACTTGAGCGGTCAGAACGCAACACGGGAAAACAAACTCTTGAGGTGAGAGAAGCCCACGAATTCGCATCCCACCTGGGCAGAGCTCCCAGTACTCACCTGACACGTATGAGCCCGGACCGCGGGGATATCTCGTTGCGAAAAGCGTTGCCGATCTGTGCCGCGGCAAAAGGGAGGCGTCCCTGGTTGAACTCCAGCAGCCGCTTGAAGTTGACGAAGATGCCCTGAGCAGTTTCCGGCCTCAGAAACCTGAAACACGAAGCAGATGTCGCCCTCACAATGTATCGAACACCGACATTCACCATAGGTCGACAGAAAGTAGAGAAGTAAGATAATTACGGGTGTTTGAGAGGGGGAAGACTATTTTCTACCGGCAGGCAGCTCACAAATTTGCTGCATACACCCAGGCAATAAAAACTGAAACATAATAAAGAGTTCTCCGAGATAACATTTGAGTCGTCAAAGTTAACATCTTAAATCTCTTGATGACAAATGGTCGTACATTTTTAAATTCGTACACCGTCATGAGCAACAACTGCGGTCCATAAACACAGCACAAAAGGTAAGAAAATATTTGTGCTTACAAGGGAACCTCCCCATTGCACCCCCCTCAGATTTAGTTATAAGTTGGCACAGTGGATAGGCCTTGAAAAACTTAACACAGATCAATCAAGAAAACGGGAAGAAGTTGTGTGGAACTATGAAAAAAATAGGCAAAATATACAGGCTGAGTAGTCCGTGCGCAAGATAGGCAACACCGACAATAGTGTGCACTCAGGAGCACCGTGGTCCCGTGGTTAGTGTGAGCAGCTGCGGAACGAGAGGTCCTCGGTTCAAGTCTTCCCTCGAATGAAAAGTTTCCTTTCTTTATTTTTGCAAAGTTATGATCTGTCCATTCGTTCATTGACGTCTCTGTTCACTGGAATAAGTTTAGAGTCTGTGTTTTGCGACAGCACCGCAAAACCGTCCGATTAGTAGATGAAAGGACGTGCCTCTCCCATGGGAACCGAAAACATTTGATCGCAAGGTCACAGGTCAACCGATTCCTCCTCAGGAAAACACGTCTCATATATTCTATACGACACTGGTGATGGCACGTGCGTCACATGACAGGAATATGTTGTCAACCAATCTCACTTGTACACTTGGCGAATGGGTAAAAAGATTCTTCTACCTTACCCGATTTAGGTTTTCTTGTGAATGTGATAATCACTCCCAAAAAAGTGATGAAAACATAAGAGTCTGTCACATAAACTGCAACAAATGAATGCAACAGTTGCACAGTCGCACAGGTTTCCCTGTGCTCTGTCAAAACATACGTTTTTAACATTTTCAAATTTTTCCGTGTGTAGACCGTCAAATACTGCATACGTCAAAGCAAATCTGAACACGTCCTGGAATTTTGGGGAGCAAAGTCGATTATGTGCTAGTGCCCGAACTTTGATAATTGACACACAATAACGTAAACAATACTGCTCTGCGTACCTGTGCAACTTCGCAAAACAATTGTCCGAAAATAAAAAATTAAACTTTTCACTCGAGGGAAGACTCGAACAGAGGACCTCTCGTTCCGCAGCCGCTCACGCTAACCGCGGGACCGCGGCGCTCCCGAGCTCAGACGCTCCTCGACGTTGCCTGTCTTGCGCACGGACTACTCAGTTTGTATATTTTGCTTATTTTTTCACAGTTCCACACAACTTCTTCCCGTTTTCTCGATCGATCTGTGTTCAGTTTTTCGAGGCCTATCCACTGTGCCAACTTATAACTGAATCTGAGGGGATTGCAATGGGGAGGTTCCCTCCTCTGTTTCAACAACGTCACGTTCACCGTCGCCCGCAAGACGAGGTCTAGTCACAGCGACGTGACCACTGCCCGTGCTCAGCGTCCACAAGCAAAAACCACTCACGGCCGGCCGGTGACAGTACTGGCCATGGAAGCTATATAAAGTGTGTTAGGCAGATGTGGAAAACCGTACAGTCACTGTCAGAAAATTCAGAAATGGAGCAAACTATCTGACATCCAAAAGGGCACAGTCATGCACTTTCGGACTGAGGGTAGAAGCATTTCTCAAATTGCTCAGTTTGTAAAGTGTTTGCACGTTGACGTGGTTACAGCGCACGGTGTACAGCAAAATGGCAGTATCGAAAAAAACTGTGCCGAGGCGACGGCGGTGCACAACGACCCACGTAATACGGGGGCAGATAGACAAGCGACTGTCGAGCGAGTGACCGTACCGAAGATCTGAGGGGCTACCGGCAGCGTCTCCTCGGTGACAGTTCGCGCACTCGTGCCGACTGCCGTCCGTAGGCCAGAATGTGCGCGCCGATACCGCAGATGGACTCGTACCGAGTGGCGACGGACGGCCTTTTAGGACGAATCGCATTTTGTGCCCCGTCAGATGTACGACCGACGCCCCGCGACGAGCACCGGAAGGGTCTGAGCCGGAGGGGGAAGTGTTACGGTCCGGGAAATTCTGTTGCGGCATTCCTCGGGCGATCTCGTCGTACTCTCCGGGCACGACAGATCGGTACGATTACGCGTAAATCTCCGGGGACTACACCCGTTCCTACGTGCAATTTGTTTCTCCTCAGTGCGACGGCACCGACACGTGGGACAGCGCGACACATTACACGATTCGCAGTGTACCCGTGCGGTTCAAAGAGCACCAGACGATTTTGCCGTACTCCCCTGGTTGCCAAATTCCCAACATCTAAACCTGATCGAGAATCTGCGACCCCACCACCGTCGGGCAGTTCGTGTCCCAGATTCTCGACCGAGAAACCTTCCGCAGCTGGCCGCAGCTCCACGTCCCCGTCCGTACCGTTACTGCACGACCGAACGACGTGGTACAGTGGGTAGCACACAGGACTCGTATTCAGTAGGGTGACGGTCGAGTCCCACGTTTGGTCGTCCCGATTTAGGTTTTCCGCGATTTCCCTAAATCACTCCAGGCAAATGCCAGGACGGTTCCTCTGAAAGGGCACAGCCGAGTTCCTTCCCCGTCCTTCCCTAATCCGACAAGACCGATGACCCCGCCACTCGGTCTCCTCCGCCAAACGACCCCAACCTATCTTCCTGCACGCCTTTTATCAGTTCACACTACTAAAGGTACGTTTTCAGATTTTTTACATGTGTCCACATTAATGTGACAGGACAGTGCATTTACCACAATTTGAACCCTAAGACGTCATTTTCAAGGTGTTTAAGTTGCCATCGAGATACAGACCAAAGTTTACCTTCCACTGACAAAAACTGTTTCACAGTACATCTACAAAAAATGAGTACTGAGAATAAAAGAAGAATTACTTGCATGCTGAAAACCTAGTGGATGTCAATAATTTTTTCAGCATGTAAGTAATACACTATGTAATCAAAAGTATTCGGACACCACCAAAAACATACGTTTTTCATATTAGGTTCACGGTGCTGCCACCTACTGCCAGGTATTCTATATCAACAACCTCAGTAGTCATTAGACATCGTGAGAAAGCACAATGGGGTGCTCCACAGAATTGACTGACTTCGAACGTCGTCAGGTGATTGGGTGTCACTTCTGTCATACGTCTGTACGCAACATTTCCACACTGCTGAACATCCCTTGGTCCACTGTTTCCGATGTGACAGTGAAGAAAAATGTGAAGAGACACGTACAGCACAAAAGCGTACAGGCCGATCTCATCTGTTGACTGACAGAGACTGCCGACAGTTGAAGATGGTCGTAACGTGTAATCCGCAGACATCTATCCAGACCATCACATAGGAATTCCAAACTGCATCAGGATCCTCTGCAAGTACTATGACAGTTAGGCAGGAGGTGAGAAAACTTCTTGTATTTCATAGTCAAGTTGCTGCTCATAAGCCACACACCGTGCCAGTAAATGCCAAACGACGCCTCGCTAGGTGTAAGGAGCGTAAATATTGGACGATTGAACAGGGGGAAAACGCTGTGTGGAGTGACGAATCACGGTACACAATGTCGTGATCCAATGGCAGTGTGTGGGTATGGCAAATGCCCAGTGAACTTCATCTGCCAGCGTGTGTAATGCCACCAGTAAAATTCGCAGGTGGTGGTGTTATGGTGTGGTCGTGTTCCTCAAGGAGGGGGCTTGCATCCCTTGTTTGTTTTGCGTGGCATTATCACAGCACAGGTCTACAGTGATGTTTTAAGCACCTTCTTGCTTCCCACTGTTGAAGAGCAATTCGGGTATGGTAACTGCATCTTTCAACACGATCGAGCATCTGTTCATAATGCACGGCCTGTGGCAAGGTGGTTACAGGACAATAACATCTGTGTAATGGACTGGCCTGCACAGAGTCCTGACCTGAATCTTACATAACACATTTGGGATGTTTTGGAAAGCTGACTTCGTGGCAGGCCTCACCAACCAACATCGATACCTCTCCTCAGTGCAACACTACATGAAGAATGGGCTGCCATTCTCCAAGAAATCTTTCAGCACCTGACTGAATGTATGCCTGCGAGAGTGAAAGCTGTCATCGAGGCTAAGGGTGGGCCAGCACTGTATTGAGTTCCAGCATTACCGATAGAGGACACCACAAACTTTTAAGTCTTTTCAGCCAGGTGTCCAGATACTTTTGATCATATAGTGTATCTGTTAATTCCTAAATGCAGATTTTCTGTGGATGAACTACAAAACATATGCTTTTCACCAGCGGAATGTCTACTTTTGTGTACATGGGATAATTATGAAGCCCATGAAACACTTCACTTCAAAATGTTGGTACCGATATATGGCTAATGCAGCGAGGTCCCTAGCAGTAGGATCAACTTTTGGAAACAATCTATAGGTTTATGTACGTTAAGGTCCAAGAAACTGCACCTCGCAGTCACGAACACACTTGCAAGGCACCGTTTGCAAGCAATCGATGAAAAAAAAAAAAATTTCAGAATTTCAAGAGATGCTCTATAGTTTAAAAATAGTAACAATTTACAAACTGGTTACATAGTATGGTGATTAAGGTACTGATCTCACATTCGAAAGGTTGCCTATTCGTATCTCTTAAGGTACATTAAAATTTGTTTATTTTTAAACCTTGATCAAAATTACTTTCATCATCATTTTTACCTAATTAATTGGTTTGCAGACAGTTTCTTTTATTTGTATTCCTCTGACACATCATTTGAATGCATGTTTTAACTTCTTCAACTCTCTTATGTTTTCTTCCTATCATTCTTTTTCCATGTGGAATCTCTGTGCATGTGACTAATTGTTTTTGTTTATCTATCATAAGGATTTTGAAATTACTCTGTACATAAGTTGCAACTTTAGTAACTGGAAAATGATTTAGGCCATCCTCAAACAGAGCAACAGAAAGTGAAGACAATGGGCAGTCAGTCTACATCGAAAACCGGTTGCCAAGTACCTGGCAACGCAGTGCCGCAGAAGGCGCAACTCTGAAATGAGAAACTGCAGTTGCCGTGTGCAATCGTGAAAAAGCAAGGAGTACTGTTATGTCACATCCGAGCATATTTCGGTAACACTGGGCATGCTGAGCACAGGTACGACCCAAGAGGAAAGTGGGGTTCCCTATTACTGTTACACAGAAATGAGGAAACTAAGAAAATTCTGGATTCATCTTTATAACTTAAAAAAACAGAAATGGCTGGTTTTATATAGCAGCCAAGGAGCTGCAGACATAAATATTCAAAACCAGACAACTAAATAGAACAAATACAGTGAATCGGTACGGTCGATTTCTTCTGCCATAACACTGTTTTACTTTTATATCAAAAACCTGCACTACTCATCATTTATTCACACAGAATGGTGGCAGCGGTTTCTATTCGTTTGTTAAACGACTATGTGAATACCACCATGTCTACACATATTTGAGATACACATATTCGAGATTCGTGGCTTTTCTGTTGTTTTCACTGTTCGTTTTAAAACACCCTACCTAGACTACAGTTAAAGTAACTAAGCCAATTTCAAATACTTAATTAAAGGTGGGAATTCAAGGAGATGGGACCTGGATAAACTGAAAGAACCAGAGGTTGTAGAGAGTTTCAGGGAGAGCCTAAGGAAACAATTGACAGGAATGGGGGAAGGAAATACAGTAAAAGAAGAATGGGTAGCTCTGAGGTATGAAGTAGTGAAGGCAGCAGAGGATCAAGTAGGTAAAAAGACAAGGGCTAGTAGAAATCCTTGGGTAACAGAAAAAATATTGAATTTAATTGATGAAAGGAGAAAATATAAAAATGCTGTAAATGAAGAAGGCAAAAATGAATACAAACGTCTCAAAAATGAGATCGACAGGAAGTGCAAAATGGTTAAGCAGGGATGGCTAGAGGACAAATGTAAGGATGTAGAGGCTTATCTCACAGGGGGTAAGACAGATACTGCCTATAGGAAAATTAAAGAGACCTTTGGAGATAAGAGGACCACTTGTATGAACATCAAGACCTCAGATGGAAACCCAGTTCTAAGCAAAGAAGGGAAAGCAGAAAGGTGGAAGGAGTATATAGAGGGTCTATACAAGGGCGATGTACTTGAGGACAATTATGGAATTGGAAGAGGATGTAGATGAAGATGAAATGGGAGATACGTTACTGCGTGAAAATTTTCACAGAGCACTGAAAGACCTGAGTTGAAAAAAGGCCCCCAGAGTAGACAACAGAAAATTACCGAACTATCAGTTTAATAAGTCACAGCTGCAAAATACTAACGTGAATTCTTTACAGACGAATGGAAAAACTAGTAGAAGCTGACGTCGGAGAGGATCAATTTGGACTCCGTAGAAAAATTGGAACACGTGAGGCAATACTGACCCTACGACTCATCTTAGAAGAAAGAGTAAGGAAAGCAAACCTGTTTCTAGCATTTGTAGACTTAGAGAAAGCTTTTGGCAACGTTGATTGGAGTACTCTCTTTCAAATTCTGAAGGTGGCAGGGGTAAAATACAGGGAGTGAAAGCTATTTACAATTTGTACAGAAACCAGATGGCAGTTATAAGAGTCGAGGGGCATGAAAGGGAAGCAGTGGTTCGGAAGGAAGTGAGGCAGGGTTGTAGCCTCTCCCCAATGTTATTCAATCTGTATATTGAGCAAGCAGTAAAGGAAACAAAAGGAAAATTCGGAGTAGGTATTAAAATCCATGGAGAAGAAATAAAAACTTTGAGGTTCGCTGATGACATTGTAATTCTGTCACAGGCAGCGAAGGACTTGGAAGAGCAGTTGAACGGAATGGACAGTGTCTCGAAAGGAGGGTAGAGGATGAACATCAACAAAAGCAAAATGAGGATAATGGAATGTCGTCGAATTAAGTCGGGTGATGCTGAGGGATTTAGATTAGGAAATGAGGCACTTCAAGTAGTATTGGTGTTTTACTATTTGGGGAGGAAAATAACTGATGATGGTCGAAGTAGAAAGGATGTAAAATGTAGACTGGCAATGGCAAGGAAAGCATTTCTGAAGAAGAGAAATTTGTTAACATCGAGTTGAGTATAGATTTTAGTGTCAGGAAGTCGTTTCTGAAAGTATTTGTATGGAGTGTACCGACGTATGGAAGTGAAACATGGACGATAAATAGTTTGAACAAGAAGAGAACAGACGCTTTCGAAATGTGGTGCTACAGAAGAATGCTGAAGATTAGATGGGTAGATCACATAACTAATGAGGAGGTATTGTATAGAATTGGGAAGAAGAGGAGTTTGTGGCACAACTTGACTAGAAGAAGGGATCGGTTGGTAGGACACGTTCTGAGGCATCAAGGGATCACCAGTTTAGCATTGGAGGGCAGCGTGGAGAGTAAAAATCGTACAGACAGACCAAGAGATGAATACACTAAGCAGATTCAGAAGGATGTAGGCTGCAGTAGGTACTGGGAGATGAAGAAGGTTGCACAGGATAGAGTAGCATGGAGAGCTGCATCAAACCAGTCTCAGGACTGAAGACCACCATTACAACAACAACAACAACAACAACAACAACAACTAAACGAATGTTCCTTTTCTTGATGTTCCTGGCACACAAAATGGCCAGTAGACACCAACAGGTACAAGGTGTGTACCGACACGGAAGTTCTCGTAGCGGTGTAGAGAAATACTACTGACCGTTTACTGCTGGCTCATCCGCTTAACTGGCGTCTCCATACCACACACGTGCCGTCGACTGTGAACCTTTGTGAAATGAGCAAGCGCAGAATTGAAATTTACCCTAAGGCAATTACACATTTACTGGTCTTTCAATTCTTGCATCCAAAAACTTCTACAGACAACAATAACATAATTCTTCATTTGCCTTGTTACAATTTCTTTCCATACTTTAACATGCAACTCAGTATAGAAATCAATCACTCTCCATGGAGATATCTACTAAAACTTACCTCCCTAAAAACTGAGACCAATCTGATACCCATATATCAAGTGTCAAGCACAGACTAAATGCAAAGAATAAATATTGCACAGAGCATTTATAATATTATAGTTCCTACATTCATTGTATCTCTCCTCAGCACTTGTACTTAATTTCTATGAACATTCAGTTTCGTACGAATGAGTAGTATACTAAGAGCTCGGTCACAAAAGGGGAAAACCCGCCGATTAGCCAGAACATCACGAGCACTGATCTCCTATTAATATGAAGCAGCATCACCTGCTGAGGAATGACTGCTAATCAGTGTGAGTGAGCAGAATGTGGAAGGGCAGATTGCGACGGTCCAGAGGCTCGGCGCGACCATTTCGGAAACTGTGCGACTTGTCGGGTGTTCGAGGAGTGCCGCGGCGAGTGTCTTCGACACGTGACGAAACTGAGGAGAAACCGCATCCGGACATTGTGGGGTCGTGTGGCCACTCATCCCTACAGATGTCGAACATCACAGGCCGGGCAGACTGGGAAAACCGAACAGGCGGCAAACTGTGGCAGAACTAACGTCAGACCTAAATGCTGTGCAGAGTAAAATTGAGTCCGAACACTCCTAACGGTGGGCCTCCGCAACTGACATTGACCCCGCGACACCGGCGACTGTGACCGAAATGCGTACGTGACAGTCGGCACTCGCAGTGGTAGAGCGTACCCCGATATCTTCTTTGTTGTGCCGAAGGAAGAATGTGAATCCGTCATCTTCCAGGGGACTGGCTCCTCGACACCTGTACTGTGGGACAGAGACAAACTGGTGGCAGCTCTGTTATGCTCTGGGAAACGTTCATGTGGGCATCTAAGGGTCCAGTGGAGCTCGTGTAGGTATCATGATAGCCGAGCAGTATCTTAACCCGAATGCAGACTATTCGTGTCAATCACATTTTCCGACTACAGTGGCATTTTTCAACAAGATAATGTGCAGTGTCAAAAGGCCGAGAATGTGACGGAGTGGTTTGAGGAACATAGTGGCAAGTTCCAATTGATGTGCCGACCCCCCAACTCGCCAGATCTGACAATGTGTGAAAGCTCATCGCCCCACCCCCCTCCCAGAATTTATAGAAATCAGGTGGCTTGAGCGCACATGTTGTGCCAATTCCCTCCAGTGACGTACCGAACCCTCACTACCTCCATATAATGACACGTAACCACTACTACCCATCCCAAAGGTGGACATCCAAGTTACTAGAGATGTGGCTGATCAGTGTATAGTTTTCAATTGACAATCTTGCAGAATAACAAAGGCTACTACTCACATAAAAGAATATTCCCACACGATTTTCCATTTTTTTGTACATTTACTTTCACTTACCGACATCTTTAGCATAACAATAGCTGTGCAGTACACTACGTTTGTGTCATATGACGTTCTTTTCCCGAAAGACAACTTGCTTTCAATGTCAAATCGCTACTGACATAGCCTGGAGGCTTGTAGTTGAATATCCTCCAATGAAACCAATACGGAGGTGTGTTCGATGAATGGGTACAACTCAGATCACTTGGTAATGTGTGACACTGAGCAGGTGGCAACTCGTTGACAATGCATTGCAAGCAATTTATAGGTGAGCCACTCGGCGGAGCACTATTTAACCAAACGGTTATCAACTCGCATTGGTAACACGTTTCATTTGAGTTTCTCTGTCTGTCTGGGACGTTAAGACCAAAACTGTAATTGTGAAAATTGGAATAAGTAGTATAGTCAATGATGAACATATCATCATTCAAAAAATTTAACAAGACTAATCCCAAAATGAATACATCTGTGTAAACATACTGCTCGTTACTTATTACTATAGAAATTGACCGCAAAACCTTCAGCTCTGGCTAAAGAAACCTTGGAGAATCCCTTAACAGCACTCAGAGGACAGAAGGCAGAGAGGAAGTTCATTTGTCATCATGGATAGAAGCATGTGGATATCGAGACATGACAGCAGTTCAAATACACAAATTTGTATCACTCCAGTTCCCAGAACTTCGGAAGATAGACGTTGACTGTGGATATTGTATCAGACACAGCCCCTTCGCTGGTCAGATATGACACTAAACACGCCCGAAGATGTAAACAACCGTGCATGAGCAGGTGTCTCCGAGTCAACCAAAGCAATGTTGTTCAGACACAGAAGAGATACAGAGAGACAGAAACTATCTATGACATGCCTTGATGAGGCCACCCGAGAGCTACTACTACAGTGGATGACTGCTACCTACAGATTATGGCTTGAAGGACCCCCGACAGCAATGCCACCGTGTTGAATAATGCTTTTCGCGCAGCTACAGGATCTCATGTTATGACTCACACTGTGCGCAACAGGCTGCCTGATGCGCAACTTCACTCCCGATGTGCGTGGAGAGTGCTATCATTGCAATCACGACACCATGCAGCGCAGTACAGAAGGGCCCAAATACATGCCGAATGGACTGCTCAGGATCAGCATCACGTTCCTTTCACCAACAAGTGTCGCATATGCCTTTAACCAGACAATCGTTGGAGACGTGTTTGGAGGCAACCCGGTCAGGCCGAACGCCTTAGACACACTGTCCAGTGAGTGCAGCAAGGTGGAGGTTCGCTGCTGTTTTGGGGTGGCATTCTATGGGACCGACATACACCGCTGGTGGTCACGGAAGGTGCCGTAATCGCTGTACAATATATGAATGCCATCCTCCAATTGATAGTGCAACCATATCGCAGCAACCTCCTCAAAGAGGACACTTTGTGCCCCACTGTGCACATCTCGTGAATGACTTCCTTCAGGATAACAATGTCGCTCGACTAGAGTGGCCAGCACGTTCTCCAAACATGAACCGTTAACGTGCATGCCTGGGATAGATTGAAAAGGGCTGTTTATGGATGACGTGACTCACCAACCATTCTGATGATCTACACCGAAGCGAAGGTGAGGAGTGGGACAATCTGGGCCGACAGTGCCTCGACGAACTTGTGAATAGTATGCCGAAACAAATACAGGCACGCATCAATGCAAGAGGATGTGCTACTAGGTGTTAGAGGTACTGGTGTGTACAGCAATCTGGACCACCACCTCTGAAGGTATTGTTGTATGGTTTTCATGAGCAACAAAAAGGGTGGAAATGATGTTTATGTTGATGTCTATTCCAATTTTCTGTACAGGTTCCGGAAATCTTGGAACCGAGATGATGCAAAACTTTTTTGTGTGTGTAGTTTCTGCAACTGTAACACTGTGCAAATAACATAGTTTACTCTGCCTAACGAAGTATACAGCAACAAAACTGCAAGACTAGGTCTCGAAAACAAAGGAATTTATGGCTGCTTGTGACAATTGCCCCAGTTTTTTTTTTTATTTTATTGTTTTTTTTTTATTTTGGTCAGACTGGAAGGAACTTTAGTATAACATAAACAGATACATAAACACCTTTAAACTAAGAAAACTGAAGTAAATTAGCATCTGCCACTCGCACGGATCACCACATACACTGTGTTTCGGAGACTACAGGTAATTTAAAGATTTTACCCACAACTAGCAAAGGCAACAAAATGGACCTCCTCAAAGAACTACAAATATATACTCACACCCTGACTTCATCACATTACATTCTCAATGACTAAGTAGAGTTAGCCAACAAACAATTTCTGCACATTTTCCCAAGCTTTTCACACACTTCAAATGCAGTGGAGCCCCAACGTTCAGAATTCTGAGCAAAAATAAGGACCTCCTGTCACTGAACGCACTATAGCCACTTTTGTAAGGAAATTAAAAAACCTTTCTGAACATCAGCTGCTCAGTAACACTTACTTTCTGGACATGCCCCATTTTACAAAAATGCATAGAAGAGATTCATCACACATTTTACTCAGATTTTTTCCCTGAAATTATACATACTAGTAGTCATTGCAAAATAATATTTATCTAATTATGTCGGTACCACACAGCTAGTATGCCACCCACCGAAACTACACAGTATCCTAGCCCATCCCTGGTCCCAATCCCTTACCTATGGCTCATACCCCTGTAATAGACCTACGTGCAAGACCTGACACACACACTCTCCCACCAGCTATTCCAGTCCAGTCACAACAATGGCAGGGCTACCTGTGAAATCAGCCAAACACTCTACAAACTAAGCTACAACCAGAATGAGTTTTTCACTCTGCAGCTGAGTAGGCACCAACAGATTAAAACTGTGCACCGGACCGAGACTGAATCGCGGAAGCACTCGCCTGAGGAGAGTCACTTGCCCACAAAAGGCAAAGGTCCCGAGTTCGAGTCTCGGTCCGGCACACAGTTTTAAGATACAGCCACCGTGTTGCGTTCTACGTGGGCATGACAACCGACAGGCTGTCTACACGAACAGCTGCCGACAAACTGTGGCTGAGAAACAGCTGGACCACCTAGTTGACGAGTGTGCTTCCCGACACTTCACAGTCTGCACCATCTGGATTCTTCCTACCCACACCAGCTTTTCTGAATTGTGCAGGTAGAAACTCTCCCTGTATATACTTCCCTTAACCCTCCTGACCTCAACCTCCATTAGTCATTATCCTACAAACACCTATCCTATCCTCTTCCAGGTAAAGCCCCACACAGTCCTCTATTGCACCAATACACCCACAGTGTTTTTACTTGTCTACTTTCTCACACCTCCTCCCCCCCCTGTTCACCGTCTAACCTCCCAACTGCACCTAGCTGCCCTAAGCTCTCTCCACCTCATCCCTGCACACTCACACATACAGCACTTTACATCCCCCACCCCTACCTGCTACCTTTCCCCCTCCCCACCCCAGCCTCCTCTTTACCCGCACCACCTTGACTGCTTCTCTCATCAAACACTGCTGTTCTTAGTCTGGGCTCAGCTGCCAGAGACTATCGTCATGGGTATGAGGTGTGTGTGTGTGTGTGTGTGTGTTTTCAGTCTTTGTGTCATCTCTATCTGCAACTCGACATCTCTGCTATACGGTGAGAAGCAATCTATTCTCTTCGTAATATTATCATTATTCCATCCTGGATTTTCCATTGTCTGATTTTGAGAAGAGTCTTATTTATTTAAGAAAATGAATATTGTGGTAAATTCTTGTCTTGGAGCAGACACTGCATAATTCAGCAAAGAAGTCCACCACGGATAATGCTCCTACTGCCATGATCAATTGAACCTAAACATAAAAATATTTAACATTCGTGGCTTGAGGTAAATCTAATGATTGAGAACTATTTAAAAAAACACAGTGTAGCTTCTGACACTAGACCAACACTCTGGTCTAACACAGTAATAAGCAAGTAAATGACTACGGCTCTTACCCCTTTACAAGACCAGAGGGTCCTATCTGCGTGCCGAACATCAGGTTGAATTCTATCGGCTCCGTCAGTTCATTCCCGGTCAGTGGCGATTTGATCGAGAATTTTTTCAGGACGGCTGCCATTTCATCTTTTTTCATGCCGTCGAGCTGCAAGAAGGAAAAATGAGGAGACTAACTAAAAAGGATGCATCGCAACTGAAATCATCTCAACACACAAACATACATATAAATCCTTGAGAGTTAGACTAACACAGTATTGAGAAAACATTAAACTTGACATAACAACAACAACAACAATAATAATAATAATAATAATAATAATAATAATAATAATCTGCTGCACACCTCCTTCTAGACAATTTAATTGTTGTTCATTTCAAAAACAGTATCTGAAAGAACAGACACCATTTTGATCCTGCAGCCATTACGAATCACAACATTAGTATTGTGTGGGTAAGCTCTCAACCTGGATCTGATGGGAGGTGTGCTAGGGTACACTGAGCAATTGTGATGACCACTGTTCCCGGATGGCTCAGTGTGCCTAGTAAGCAGCAAATGGGCTCCAAACTCGCACCGGCACAAATTTTCAACTTTCCCCATTAATGAAAATCAGCACCCAAGCAGCTAAATGTCTTAAGTCCTTCACATCTTGGTAAAATATCATTATTGTTATTGTTATTATTATTATTATTATTATTATTATTATTATTATTATTATTATTATTTCTTTCCTTTCTCAGACGTTATCTCTGGTTAAAAATGGAAAGTGATGCAGACCTTGATCAAGCGTGACTTCCTTTTAACCGTACGGTATATGTTACATTGCATTTAGGAACTTTCGGGTAATTGAACATGTATCAATAATTACACATTTCTGTAGTTGTATATATAAGTTTGTATGTAGCTGTATTGCATTGATGTACTGGTGGATATTGTGTGGTATGACTCCTGTAGTTGATAGTAAAATTGGTATAATGTCAACTTTATCCTGATGCCACACGTCCTTGACTTCCTCTGCCAGTTGGATGTATTTTTCAGTTTTTTCTCCTGTTTTCTTCTGTATATTTGTTGTACTGGGTACGGATATTTCAATTAGTTGCATTAATTTCTTCTTTTTATTGGTGAGTACGATGTCAGCTTTGTCATGTGGTGTTGTTTTATCTGTTATAATGGTTCTGTTCCAGTATAATTTGCATTCATCGTTCTCCAGTACATTTTGTGGTCAATACTTTTATGTGGGAACCTGTTGTTTTATTAGTTTATGTTGTATGGCAAGTTGTTGATGTATTATTTTCTTCTGGGGTATTCTCCATTTGCTAGTATTGTACATCCGCTTGTGATGTGATCTACTGTTTCTATTTGTTGTTTGCAAAGTCTGCATTTATCTGTTGTGGTATTGGGATCTTTAATAATGTGCTTGCTGTAATATCTGGTGTTTATTGTTTGATCCTGTATTGCTATCATGAATCCTTCTATCTCACTGTATATATTTCCTTTTCTTAGCCATGTGTCGGATGCGCCTTGATCGATGTGTGGCGGTGTTACATGACACAGGTGCTTGCCATGTAGTGTTTTCTTTTTCCAATTTACTTTCTTCGTATCTGTTGATGTTATGTGATCTAAAGGGTTGTAGAATTGGTTATGAAATTGTAACAGTCTAGCCAGTGTATTTATATGAGTGATTGCTTTGTGTATTTTGCTAGTTTCTGCTCGTTCTATAAGAATTTTCTTAAATTGTCTACCTGTCCATAATGTAGGTTTTTTATGTCGATAAAGCCTCTTCCTTCTTCCTTTCTGCTTAATGTGAATCTTTCTGTTGCAGAATGTATGTGATGTATTCTATATTTGTGGCATTGTGATCGTGTAAGTGTATTGAATGCTTCTAGGTCTCTGTTACTCCATTTCACTACCCCAAATGAATAGGTCAATATTGGTATAGCATAAGTATTTATAGCTTTTGTCTTGTTTCCGCTGTCAATTCTGTTTTCAGTATTTTTGTTAGTCTTTGTCTATATTTTTCTTTTAGTTCTTCTTTAACATTTGTATTATCTATTCCTATTTTTTGACTGTATCCTAGATATTTATAGGCATCTGTTTTTTCCATCGCTTCTATGCAGTCGCTGTGGTTATCCAATATGTAATCTTCTTGTTTAGTGTGTTTTCCCTTGACTATGCTATTTTTCCTACATTTGTCTGTTCCAAAAGCCATATTTATATCATTGCTGAATACTTCTGTTATCTTTAGTAATTGGTTGAGTTGTTGATATGTTGCTGTCAGTAGTTTTAGATCATCCATGTACAGCAAATGTGTGAGTTTGTGTGGGTATGTTCCAGTAATATTGTATCCATAATTTGTATTATTTAGCATGTTGGATAGTGGGTTCAGAGCAAGGCAGAACCAGAAAGGACTTAATGAGTCTCCTTGGTATATTCCACACTTAATCTGTATTGGCTGTGATGTGATATTATTTGAATTTGTTTGGATATTGAGTGTGGTTTTCCAATTTTTCATTACTATGTTTAGGAACTGTGTCAATTTAGGATCTACTTTGTATATTTCAAATATTTGCAGTAACCATGAGTGGGGTACACTATCAAAAGCTTTTCGGTAATCAATGTATGCATAGTGTAGCGACCTTTGTTTAGTTTTAGCTTGATATGTTACCTCTGCATCTATTATCAGTTGCTCTTTACATCTTCGTGCTCCTTTGCAGCAGCCTTTTTGTTCTTCATTTATAATTTTGTTCTGTGTTGTATGTGTCATTAATTTCTGTGTAATGACTGAAGTTAATATTTTGTATATTGTTGGTAGGCATGTTATGGGGCGGTATTTAGCTGGGTTTGCTGTGTCCACTTGATCTTTAGGTTTCATATAAGTTATTCCATGTGTAAGTGTATCAGGGAATGTGTATGGGTCTGCAATGTAACTGTCAAATAATTTAGTTGGATGTGAATGTGTTGAGGTGAACTTCTTTAGCCCAAAATTTGCTATTTTATCTTTTCCAGGGGCTTTCCAATTGTGGGTAGAATTAATTGCTTTGGTGACTTCGTGTTGCAAAATTATCACTTCAAGCATTTGTGGTATCATCTTGTATGTGTCTGTTTCTGCTTCTATCCACCGTGCATGCCTGTTATGTTGTACTGGGTTTGACCATATGTTGCTCCAGAAGTGTTCCATGTCTGTTATGTTTGGTGGATTGTCTATTTTAATGTGTGTGATATCTATTGTCTGGTAAAATTTCTTTTGGTTTGTGTTGAATGTTTGGTTTTGTTTCCTTCTATTTTCACTTTTTTTGTATCTTCTAAGTCGTTTGGCCAATGCTTGTAATTTCTGCTTCTTTTCATCTAATTGCTCTATCGCTTCTTGTTGTGAGATTTTACCTAGCTTTTTCTTTTTATTTTTTATTAATGACATTTGATGTCTTATAAATTGTGTTAGCTGTCCAATGTCTTTTCTCAGTTTTTCTATTCTGATCTGTAGCCTGTGTTGCCATGCTGGTTTTGTGGGTTTCTTCTGTGTGTTGGTTGGTTCTGATCTCTGCCTAGTGTGTATAATTTAGTGTAGTGAGTGCTCCTATATAAACCAGTAGTTGTAACTCTTCCATAGTTGTGTTTTCATTTATTTTGTTGTGTATGATTGTGTTGATAGTTTTTATTGTTGTTTCGACTTGTGGGTTATTAGGCGGTCTATGCAAGAATGGTCTAATGTCTGTATTTGTGTCTTTGTATTCTATATATGGGAGCTGAAATTTTTCTTCTATATCTAACATGTGTCACTTCGTGTTCTATTTGTACTTGTTCTGGTGGCAGTCTTAAGATTTCGTTTTCCTCTGATTGTTTAATTGATGCAAGTTGTTCTTTGTTTGTTTGCTCTGGGATGTGTGAGTCCATTACTGTATTTTCTTCATCTTCTTTTGATTGCACATTATTTTGTTCCAATATTTGTTGTACTTGTTGTTTGATGTTTTCTAATTCTGACTGGGATATCCTGTTATTTTTGATTATTACACGGATCTGATCAGCTAGTCGCTGTTCTGTTAAAAATTTTAATTCTGGGTATCTGGTAATAAATGTTGTGTATACTTGTGATTTGTATCCAGTTGTGTTGGTTCCTAGGTTTGTTGCTTGGAAATAACAGAACATGAGGTGTTGATTAACTTCATCTGACCATCTCATCCTCTCTGTCTTTGTTTTCCTTCTAGGGTGGTTGCACGAAGCATATCCTGCAAAACACCTCTATTTGGATTTAAATCATTTTCCAGTTGGCTAGCAGTGTCGTTACCATTGTTGACGGGCATAGGGTTCAAGCGTCATCCCCGACCATGACGGCACTTGTCCGAGGCTTCTTTAGTTGTGTCCTGAACCAATTAATCACACTAAAAGGGGAGTTAGCCCTATTCGTGGTTTGTTCTTTTAGTCGCCTTTTACGACTGGCAGAACATACCGGAGACCTATTCTTTTCCCGGGCCTCCACGGGGATTATTATTATTATTAATCATAGAAATATATATATACAATTCACAGTAATATTTACACAATAAAGTACAAAAGAAACTGGCAAGAGCTCTGGTCTCACTTGACCTTAAAAGATGATGCCAAAAGAGCATATTTATTCCAATATTTTTAGCAGGGCATTGGTGATATCCTACCAGTCGTGAAACATCTCTCAGTATGTTCCTCTACAATTTAGCCTGTGGTCTGAACTGCAGCCTCAGAGCCACGCAATGGGGAGTCTGAGGGTCCCCATTTGTACAAGAAGGACTTGGTTCTTAGCAGTCTACCTACTGAAGGCCACCACAGTATTTTTCTTTTCACCTTTTGGGTAAAAGAGAGAACAGAAAATTTTACATATAGTAAGCCTGCGGCCCTATAGTTCTTGTACTCCAAAAATAATAAAAATATATGTGAAAATACACAGCACTAAACACATACACAAAGACTATTTGTTTACTGTGAAACCAATTGCTCCTACATGCTGTGTGTGTGTAACCTGCAAAATGCACATTATCAGAATGAATCTGTTACGGATACCACAAGGCAATGCAGGCACCACGACCATAGCATCTAGCAGCATTTGGTCCGAGATATAACGTTCCGTAACACCTCTGTCTGATTACGAGCCTGGAGTGCTTCAAAAACTAATGAACAACACAACAAATACGTATCAAATTCAATAAGGTTTCTGGAATTAAAGTCAATGGAGACTTTTTTCCCCGCTTCTCACTGCTGATCATACATAACTCATCAGTTTTTGCATTCAATTGTATCCTCATACTGGCACAGGGCGATTTGTAGCAATAAATCATTTTCAGCTGTAGAAAAAGTAAAGATCATACCTTCTCCTCCACTTCTGCAACAAGAAGCCACAAGTAACAAATATTGTGTATCTACAATGCAC
The DNA here is from genome assembly GCF_023897955.1 of Schistocerca gregaria. NCBI lineage: Eukaryota > Metazoa > Arthropoda > Insecta > Orthoptera > Acrididae > Schistocerca > Schistocerca gregaria. Next base: position 52,758,170 of record NC_064930.1, read on the forward strand.
AATTAGTAACTGTGGTGGAATTGTGATTATGTAGCAGTCTCCGAAGTGTTTCTCATGCGAATTGAAATCGACACTGAACATTTTCCATTCCACATAATTTTGGTGCACCTTGACACACAGAATTCATGCAACAGGTTAATTTTCTGCACTGAGGTTGTAATGGAATTACGGTGACTTTTGGTACGGCCTCAATGCTCCATTTCCTGTGTGTGACCTATAACCTTTCTTCAGAGAACTTCGCCTCCTCGTGCACGGATGGGTGCTGAAAGAGAATGCCAATTGTCCTCCGAGCTACTTTAATATTGTAAACAACTTAACTTTGAACTTTGTGTATTCACACTATAACAACAGTCTCATGTACTAAGCAAATAGACACATGTTATACAAAGGGGTAACCAAAAGAAAGTGAACCAATTTTTGTCGCACTGCACTTTTGTAGTACTGCATTTTGCCACTAGGAATGTGTAGACCAAACATTCCAGAGTGGGCCAGCCGAGTGTCATCACTGAAGGAGGGCAGGACTAGTTTCAGCAGAGTTTATAGTGTGTTATTGTCGTTTTTGCAATGGCTGGTTTTCACAAAAAGGGTGCAGTGGTGAAATTTTACTTTTTTCTCAGAAAAAGTGGAACAGAAACTCCTAAAATTTTAAAATATTCTATACGTGGAACGTGTTGTGGAAGAAAACTCACAAGTTCGAGTATTTACCAGTTTCAAAAACAGGTGAAATGTCACTCGACGATAAACTTCGTTCCGGTCATCCTTCTGTGGCACAAACACCTGAAAATGTTGAAAACATTTACGCAGTCATCGATGAAGATCGATGACGGACCATTTAAGAAATTGTGGAGCTGCACTCGGAGTGCAGAGCAGCAAATTGTAACAGAAGATCTAGGAATGAAACTGATGGCTTCCAAATTCGTGCCACAACTGCTTACTGCCAATCAAACAAAAGGTTGTGTAGAACTGTGCTGAGATTTGGAAGAACAATCCCGAAATGATCCAAATCTTATTTAAAAATTAGCACAGGTGACAGAACTCGGCACACTGTTTATGATCCCAAATCAAATCGACAGTCGAGTCAGTGGAAGACTTCAGGTCCGCCTCGCCCCAAGAAAGCTGTCAGGTGATGTCAAACATTAAAACGGTGCCAATTTGTTTTTCAGTGTGAGAGGATTTGTCCATTCAGAGATTGTTCCACACGGTCAGACAGTGGACCAGGCTTTCTACTCAGATATTTTGAAAAAATTGTGGAAGAGTGTGTGACAAGTGGTCCGTCTGTAGGCCAAGTCACAACCCCTGTACCTCACTTGTCTCATAGCTGACCTCACCCGTGCGACTTTTTGTTTTTGCTTTCTAGAATGAAAAGAGAGACAAAAAGAAAGTGTTTTGCTGATACTGCCGAGCGAAAAAAAAAAAAAAAAAAAAAAAAAAAAATACAGAGGTGCTGTCTAACATCACGAAAAGTGAAATTGAACAATGTTTTGATACATGGAATAAAAGATTTAGACCAGTGTGTTACTGCAACTGGAGAGTACTTTGGAGGGGATTTAAGATTTGTGCATAAAATATGAATAAATAAGCTAAAAAAAGTTCAGTTTCTTTTGGGTAGACCCTCTTACATATGTAGCTTGTGCAAAAGTGAGACAGGAAGTAATTTTTTACACGAGCCCATTTGACAGTCACTTGTCACGCCGTATATGCAGCCGTGAGCTTCTCTCTCTTTCTCCTCGTCTCCTAAAAACTTCCAGAGCCTGACGCCGAGCTACGAGTGGCCCCAAACGGCACGAGGAGGTTCTCACGTGCCATCTCACACTGCCTATCGATGGCAACAGAAATTTAATTTTCAGTCTTTCGTATAATTATTGACCGTTAAGAGGTATAATGTTATTTTAAAGACCTGGCACATTAAGACAAGTTAAATGTTATAAACCGTGTATACATCTTGAGCCAGCATAGCTCACGGTGTGCGAATTACCCACACATGAGTGCACTTACTGACTTCATACAAACTTTACACATAATTCCAAACTTTTTCTCTCGTATACGGGGTGGATCACCTAAAACTTCTGCCACAAACATTGCGGAAATGGAAAGTGCTATTCCTGTGCAGTTTTCACAGAAAGTATCGGTACTTGGGGGCTCGAACTGTTAGCCAATCAACAGATCGTAATAATACTTAGAAAGTGTATTTTTTGTGCATATATATACATTCTCTCAAGTGGAACAATGCCTACCGATGTTAACGCATTAAAAGTAGGACAAATTGGAACATCACCGGTGTCTGTCACAGGATTCGGGTGTTACTTGTTTTAGCACACACAAAACAACAACACAGGCGTATACATTACTTTTGTGGATTCTGATCAGTAGCAAGACAACAGACCCTCACAGGTCGTGTTCAAAATGACTGTCAGCAGCAGCAATACGAACTTCCAGTCCGGTACGGAAAGAGTGCTGTTCACATGCTAGCATTTCGGCAGAGACGTACGAGCTGTCTGCAGTAATACACCATTTCGTACCGTCAGGTGTAGCCGGTATGTCTTCGTAGATGGCACCTTTTAGCTTTCCCCACAGAAAAAGGTCTACAGGCACCAAATCCAGGAAACAGACTGGCAGAGTTAAAGGTTGACTGCATCCAATCCGATCTGCAAACAATTTGTGAAAGCACACTGTAGTACTTCGTGCACTATGGGCCGGACAGCCGTCGTGTCGGTGCCGCAGTTTCCTCCCAGTCTGCAGAGGAACGTCTTCCGGGACCTGCGGAAGACGGCACGCCAGGAGGCTGCGGCGCTCGTGCGCGTCCGGTGTCCCGTCTGTGAACGATGGCCCTACGAGCTGCTGTTAAAGTATCCCTCACTGTATGTTTACATTCCACCTGACAAAGCCGAAGGGAACTGTTGAGAGATGAGTAGTGCACGTTTTGGCAGTTTACCTGGCCACGATCGGCAACTGTGGCTTCGTCACTTAACAAGATACACTATACGTCTGGATTCTTCTGTCTTAATGCCTGTGTACAAAAGTTAACACAATTCTCACTATTGTTTCCCTGCAGCTATCAATGGAGAGAAATGTGATAGGGATGGAACTGATGTTGACATAAATGCAGAGGACCCTCACCTGCCTCACGCCACTCCTTGTGCAAATATGCTGGAGCTAATGTGCAAATCTACTGCAACACCAGCAAGCACATTAATTTCCCCCTCTATAGTTCTGTGTGATTAAGTCCTGACGCTATGCAAAGCTGTCATTTAGTTACGTGTAATTTGCAATCTGTTGTGTGTTACTTTCATTTTTTTTATTGCCGTTAAAATATAATGGCGATAAATGTTTTAGATCATTTGGAATAATATTTTAATAACTATGTAGATGACGTGACGTCATTTGTCTACTCTTGAGGGGGGGAGGGGGGGGGGATGGAAGAAGATAGTGTTAATTGTGTATTTATGGATGGTCAGTGTGTGTCGGATTCTGTGATTACGATTCCAGAAATAATTGATTTGATGAAGTTCAATTGCACACAATTGTGTAGGGCTGATTATGACCTCGAAATTGGTTGTAGATGTCTGCAGCCTGATTTCGTGACAAGCTAGTAAGCATTGCGAGTGTGTCGCAGTATCAAGACTGCTTTCACGCCGCCAATCGTATGCTTTAAATTTTCGAAAATACAATTTACGCAAATTCTTTATTATCGTGAAAGGGTAGAATATCTGAGGAGCCATTGTGGAGGACGTAAGTTTGGATAGAGAGATCATTTTCAAAGTCCAATATAAATTTTGTTGATCGAAGTAGCCTAGCTCCCCAAAAGCCCATACGTGATTATCAGCAGAAACAGTGTACTATTTGTCATGCACACGTTTACACTCAATATCGAGGTGTGGATGATTTGCGGGTGCGAGATAAATATTTGAAAGCACTTGATTAAATAAATAGGAAAAATACAAAGAAGTTTATTCGTATATTTTGTTATTTTATGGACAGTAATATTTTCTTATAGTGGTGTAGAGCCTCACGTATTATTAATGTTTTGACAGGCTGATCGTAAGTGCTCTCATAACAAGTCAAGTTTTGGGCCTGATTACGAGTAGCTGGTTCTTAAAGTCTCAACGGTTAAGTGAAGAATAGTATCTCAAATAATGCCGCATCAAAACCCACTATCTTTATACTATATTAAGCTAGCTATTCGGGAATCAAGTGATACTGTGGCCATTGTAGTTGTGCGTTGTTGACAAAAAATAGGTAAACACTAACATAAACATTTCTCACGCTCTGATACTGATGAGGGAAAGAAGAGACGACAACGGATGACGACGACATACATGAATACATATACAAATCGTATACTTGGCACCTTACAATAATACAAACACAACAGACATCATCACGGTATAACGTAACGGGTCAAAGAGGATGTTAAATAATTGCCAAGACGGTTAACATCTAATGGTATAACTTGCTGCATACACCGTACGAGAATGAACTGCACTATTCCCACACTCTCCGTACTCCACGAACGAGTGGGCTTTCAGTGCATTGATAATCCCCATCGTCCACTACTGCTCGGACTGTCACATACGAACTGACCCCGCAAGTATCACTCGAGAAACACAGGCACACAGTAAGCAAACATGACAACATTGTACCCGGCAACTACACAAGTTGAATGGCACGAACAAATGTTGGTGGGGAAACTTTTCAAAATAACATATCTCGTAAACGGTTCACACTATAATCTTCACAGAAACACCATTAACATTCTAATTTACCCTACTTTTAGTCTGTTGATGTCAACAGGCACTGATCTATTAAAAAAGTGTACGTTTTCACAAAGAATGCACCATCTAAGTATTATTACAATCAGCCGAATGGCCATCGATATGCACATCAATACCACTTTCGATTTGTGGTAGAAGTTTTAAGGGATTCACCTTGCGTGTTTAATGTCAAAGACAGGTCGAGTCAGGAGGAAAGGTACAGGCTTTGAGGGGTGACAGTATCAACGATTTGGAACAAAAGACTTCGCACGAATGTATGCCCTATTCCGAGATACAGCACCTTTAATGTCACTTTTGTAGGTTTTTCTCAAATAACTTCAAACTGCGGCCACCAGCGAAAATCTGCCACAGCACAAAATTAAACTGATTTAATCCCCCACCCCACAAAAAAAAGTGGGGGAGTGTACTATTTATTTTTTCTCTAGGGCTCATAGTTTGTGCAAAGGGAGCGAGAGAGTACTAACAATCTCGCACAACGCACACATGCCGAAGCTCAGTATCTGTAGGCAACTTGAGGCAGTTACACGACTCGAGAGACCACAAGCGTACTGCTAAAATTGTTCATGTCTAATTCCTCTATACTACTTGGTACAGTGTAATGAAGACCATGTCTTCAATAATACAGAAAATGAATAGCAATGTAAATTAAACCTGTTCAACCTCTGAATTTGGAATGAACCATATATCTGTGCGAGTTTATTGTTCAGAATTACCAGTACTACCACCCCTCAAAGCACTAGCTTTCCTCTCTATTCACCCAGCATTTAACATTATGTATATCATCACAGGCTCTAAAATGCGTGCCTTATGAGGTATGATGTAACGGTACTTTGACTAGCGCGCCTCCGCCAGAGCAAAGATGTGATTTACAATAGCGCATGCAGAAGAGCACTGCACCAGCGACAGATTTTCATAAGTAATTTTGATCTTCCTTTTTTTTTGCGTAGGTGCTTGTTTTAACAACTAGTTCATTACTCTCTTGTTATCTTGTCTTCATACGTTTAATACGTGTATTTTTCGGCGCTGATGTTAAAGAATGATTTTAAGTGGAAATTAGAACTATATTACGAAACGAACACGCGGATTCTTCAAGTTATTTCAGTAGTAATTCGCAATGGTTATCGCCAAACTTATAAATTAAACCAGACAGTAAGAACTTCAAGAAATTTTCATCAGACGGAGAACAAGAGGAGCAGTGAACAATGAAAAAAAGGACATCCTACAAGAAAATTAAGAAGTATTCCAGACGCAGCCACGAAGACTATATTATAATAATACTACGTTTCTGACAGAATTATAAGGTGAATTTCAACTTATTTCTGATGGTATTTCCTTACAGTTGCTCTTTGTAGTGTTGCTGACCCGGTCTGCCATTCACGGTCAAATTACAGCACTATCTCAATCGGTAATATGAAGTCCGCCTTATCTGTAACTTATTGCATCAAAATTCAAAACCCAATCAGATTTTCTATTTTGTATTTTCACGGCAGAACCCCGAGGAAAGGAAACACTACAATGAGCTCTTGTTCAGTAGAAGAGATGTGTTTCACAGTAGCACAGATGAACTACGACTCATAGCCCTTAAGGTATGGAATATAGAGCCCATGTTAAGTGGGGCATTTCTTTTATTGTTTTGGTCCATACAACCACCTCTCAAAATATTGAAAGTAAAGACCTTGCAGTAGAACAGGTCCACTGTCAAACAAACCTGAACAAATTTCGCTCGTAAGCTTCGACAGTCATTTCTGGACCGGGGTGCTTACCTCAAATTGATACATTTACCCTTCTCCGTTATCTCTGGAAGTTTGTAATATCGCCACAGTATCACCCCGCACATAAAAATTGACGAGAGGATGTGAAAGTTGTCACTAGTTGTGTCCAACACTGTGCCACCGCCAGTCCGTTAATGCGAGGAGCTAGGCGCATTACCTTGACAATTATGTCACGGCACTCCTCTTTCACCTCTGGTGTCGTCTTGCGATCGGCGCACACCTTCTCCAGGTGAGCCTTTATCAGGTGGTCCAGCCGGAAGCACTCGCCGTTCACCACGTCCTTCACCATCAGGTCTGCAAACCGGTCCACGTGTCCCGAAGCTCTGCGTGCGGGAAAAGCGATAAATCTTATTAGAGAAGTATCACCTCAGTCAAGGACAGCACAACATCTATCGCAATATTACTAGCTTTTCACTATCTTTCAGAGTAGTTCAACAGAGTGGGTAGTGTCTGCATAAATCTAAGTGCAGAAAGTATGTTTGGATTGTACCCTTTAAGGTGGTTAAATGTGGATATACGCAAGGTGTCGAAAAACATGTTTCTTTAAAAAAAAAAAAAAAAAAAAAAAAAAAAAAAAAAAAAAAAAAAAAAAAAAAAAAAAAAAAAAGAGAGAGAGAGAGAGAGAGAGAGAGAGAGAGAGAGAGAGAGAGAGAGAGGGCAATATTGGGTTTTTATGAGTTTTATTGAAGTTTTTGGGATTTTTTCATACTGACAAACAGTTCTGTTTAAATTCCTATGGTTAAGTTATTCAAAAAAACTTATCAATTTTTACAAGTACTTTATTAATGCATCATTACTTGCCCTGCAAGCACTGCATCCATTGAGAGAATCTACTCCATCTATGGCCTTCTTTGATCAAAATGAAGAAAAAACTTAGGACAGAATCTAGAAATTAGTGAAGATCTATAAGTCTCTGCATTTAACCTACATTGTACTTTACGATAATTAGGATTCTGCATCAAGTTTAAGTTTTTCTTCTGGAAGTGTATGATTATAAGACAAGGTTTTTCCTCAAATTTGTCATTCAAAAACTGTGGGGTCCTCTTACATTCACTTATCAAACTATTACTGCCCAGGTCAACATTTTTACGTTGGTTAATAGACTGATATAGGGGTTGTCTTACATTCACAGAAGAAGCAAGGGTGATTGAGGTCACGTGCAGATTAATTTGAAAAATTTGGATGGGTACGCAGGCCAAACAATATGCTCGAACAGGTTCGAGATTTCCTGATACATCGAAGCACTCTATACAGTATCGACCTAGCTCGAACAGTCACGTGACTTTTAACTCGCACGGCTATAGTGTAAGGGATATGTGAGAAATTATAAACTAACCACCCCGATAATCTACTGCTACGCTTAAAATCTATCAATTTTGTGAAACTCAGGAGTACATATACTTTAATGCTTGCTGTCATTTTAGAAACTCTTGTTCTATTTGACCAGATTTGCAATACAAATTCTCATACATGTACGGATACCGTATACCAACATTTAAGGTGTTTCTTAAAAAAATTACTAGATTCTGAATACAAGTCAATATTTTATTCCATTATGAGATACAGCAATGATTTAACAAGGTTGCAAATGAGAAATTCAGTCATTGCTCACGTATTAAAATACCGGGTAAAGATGTTAGCATCTTTTAATTATCTTTAGTACAAGATGGTGACATTCAGATGAAGCAAGAAAGAAAATTAATCCAAAATTACATGTAGAAAAACTAAATAACTCATATTAAGCTGCCTATAATTGTTATCAAAGCAATAAATTACAGCATCAACACAAGTTCTGGACAGAGTACCAACACACACCACTATATCTCAAGATGACTGAAAGTTTGAATATTTTATTGTATCATCATTGCAATCTTTTATGTAGATAATAGTTGCCAGTGTCACATATGACCCACACCTTAGTTGCTCAAAAACGACATTAAAGAAGGGCTGGAAAAGGAACAGTGGCTGAGAACGAGGAAGACTGCAAGCAGTGAGCAGACAGCGAATTACATCTCGCTGCATTCTTTGGAACATCTGGTACATCTGAACTACACTTTGCCTGTATCTACCTGAACTGACTTCGAAACTTGGTGGATATGCTACACTGGTATACATTTCTGCAGCAGAAGGTAAAAGTATAGGTAGCGGCCAGTGGTGTAGTTACACATTTCCCATTACTCATTGTAAGATATGACAGGATTGAAAGATTGTGTGTTAGATACCAGTTCTGTGCAGCCAATGAGGGAGCAGTGGGCAGACAATATTTTTGGAAACCAGAAACACTGTAACATTCTCACGACAGTACAGAAGCAATATCCGATGCGTGTTCGGATAAAAACAGTTGTATTCTTAAGTTCCACCATAACGACAACCTCAGGCATTGCAATGTGTTCGGAGGAAACGGCGAAATATTTGTGACAACTGCTTTTAGGATAATGCTAATTATTAAGAAATGTGAGACCACAGATGAGAGGCTTGTTATGCAAAAATGGCAGGGAAGATAAAAGTTAACACAAACCAATTGTTTTTAATTTTATTTCTTCTTGTATTATCAAAATGTAGACAGTCAACAAATGCCCTAATTTTAAAATAGGTATAATGCTAATGTTTTATTTAGGCAGATACTTAATTTCACTAAAACAGCTTGTAATTTTGATTAGTCAGAATATGTTAATAACAATTTTTTAAGGAACCTCTTTAAAAACAAAAAAAAGAGGGGGGAGGGTTATCTTACATTCAGATAAATGGGGTAACTCTTGTTTCTTATACGGCAAGAAAAGATAAAACAAAATATTAATAGAGTTTTTTTAAATTTTGATTTACTTTTTTCTTTTGTATAAATTGTGTCAGCTTGTCTATGGTGCAATAGGTATTTAGAGGATGTTCGTATAATTACCATTTTTCAAAAATGCACATCTTGGAACAAGAAATACATTTTTGAAACAATTGCACAGTCAATATAAATAGATCATTTAGTCTTTTGCTTCTTAATTGCTAGATTGCCACTTTCACATATTTAAATACTGTAACAAATAAATATAATTAAATTCACATTCACAAAAATTCTGAGGGAAAAAAGAAAGATAGGGAGAAAAATGAGGGCAAATGAAGATGTTGATATGATTATCAAAATGAGGTAATAAATGAACAAAAATATAAAATTACCTTTAAACCACTTTAATAAGTAAAACAAATGATAAAAATAATTTTATTAAAGGTGTAAAAATAAAGGAATTCATAGCACCTGACAAGATTTGAACCCATATCCTTCAGCACGTGAAAGCATTATTCTGTCCATTGCACCACACAACCATTCCACAAATCACTACTTTTTTAACACTATTTAAGATCGGGCAAAACTCTGAATTTCCTTTTCATCGATTAGTCACAGACGAGGGTCCTGTAGAGTGTGATACATGCGATCTTATCCTACATCACCACACAGATGGTTTTGAGAAGGGGATCTCTCCTTATAAGCAAGCATCTTCTTCGTCTCTGTGTGGTGGGGACACAGAGAGGTTATTAAACGGATGTAATAATAAACGGTTTAGCGGCTGTGTTTCTAGTACTGGTGAGTGAGTGATAACTATAATGACAGTGACCCAGAAACCTCGAGTGGTGAAGGGAGCGTCAAAGAAGACACGGTGACTGCTGTCAACGGTCCCGGTTCTACAAAACAGTCATACGGTAATTGTGGCCTAGACAAGAGTCAGTTCCCTTTCACAGAAACTCCAGATGTAAAAATTTCCTAAGGAGATTGTCTCAATCCACTTAATATTTTAACTCTTTTCGACGATAGTTCGCTTACCGTGATAACTAGTAAGAGGAACAAACGTGCTTAATAGTTTGTAAAGGTAGTGACAAACAAACAGTGAAGGTGTGTCCAAAACTGGGCAGAAACAAACAAAATGGAGAATTGTACAGGGTGATTCAAAAAGAATACCACAACTTTAGGAATTTAAAACTCTGCAATGACAAAAGGCAGAGCTAAGCACTATCTGTCGGCGAATTAAGGGAGCTATAAAGTTTCATTTAGTTGTACATTTGTTCGCTTGAGGCACTGTTGACTAGGCATCAGCGTCAGTTGATGCTAAGACGGCGACCGCTCAACAGAAAGCTTTTTGTGTTATTGAGTATGGCACAAGTGAATCAACGACAGTTGTTCGGCGTGCATTTCGAACGAAGTATGGTGTTAAACCTCCTGATAGGTGGTGTATTAAACGTTGGTATAAACAGTTTACAGAGAATGGGTGTTTGTGCAAAGGGAAAAGTTCTGGACAGCCGAGAACGAGTGATGAAAATGTAGCACGCATCCAGCAAGCATTTGTTCGCAGCCCCTCAGCTCGAACAAGAAGCACAACAATTCATATTTCAGCAGAATGGAGCGCCACCACATTGGCACTTATCTGTCCGTAACTACCTGACCGTCAACTACCCGAGGCGATGGATCGGCCGCCAGGCAGCCCGTGACAGAGCACTTCATCACTGGCCTCCAAGAAGCCCTGATCTTACCCCCTGCGATTTTTTCTTATGGGGGTATGTTAAGGATATGGTGTTTCGGCCACCTCTCCCAGCCACTATTGATGATTTGAAACGAGAAATAACAGCAGATATCCAAACTGTTACGCCTGATATGCTACAGAGAGTGTGGAACGAGTTGGAGTATCGGGTTGATATTGCTCGAGTGTCTGGAGGGGGCCATATTGAACATCTCTGAACTTGTTTTTGAGTGAAAAAAAAACCTTTTGAAATAGTCTTTGTAATGAGGTATAGCAGAAGGTTATATTATGCTTCTTTAGTTAAATACAAATTTTTAAAGTTGTGGTATTCTTTTTGAATCACCCTGTATTATATATTCACCGTGATACTCCTCCAAAGAATGATTCAAAAACCGGAACTTGAAATTTGAGGAAAGTTTCCACGGAAAGTTATCTCAGAAAGCAGATCTAATCTTCCCTCGAAGCTCTCTCATTTTAATGAGAACAGTGATTATTCAGAAGATTGTGGTATTCCCACTAATTGCATAAATTAAAACCCGCCGCCGATTGCGAACAGAATAAATTTTGCGAAGCTCGTACTCCCGAACGAGGATTATCCAATGACAAGCCACCGTCACTCTGGATACGGTGGCTCTCTACCGAGCAACTCGTCCAAGTGCTCACCTCGGTATTAAATCAGTTTGCTCGGGTGAAGCAAGTAGTAGGTATTTGTGTTACTTTACAATTTACACTGGGAAAGACACTGTATCTGAGCTGCAACATAACAAATATTCTATAGCATCTACAGAGATTTCACAAAGGTCACGCGACACTGCAAGTAAGTGGTGGGAGGCACGAAAATAATTACACGTGTGGGAACAGAGGCGAATGCAACTCCACACGTCAGCAGCTGGCAACGACGGGACAGTGCAACAAATGGCAAAGTTGAGGAATTAATCACATACAAAATGTTTTGTGGGCAGGTTTTCTGGAAATGAATCATTCTATCAGATTGCCTTCCATTCGGAAAGTGGGTGCACTCAGTGACTGTTATATGATTTATGATAAGCGCAGCAACCAGTCGTTCCTCTCTCCACATCTCCACCTCTCCACCTCTCCACCTCTCCACCTCTCCACCTCTCCACCTCTCCACCTCTCCACCTCTCCACCTCTCCACCTCTCCACCTCTCCACCTCTCCACCTCTCCACCTCTCCACCTCTCCACCTCTCCACCTCTCCACCTCTCCACCTCCCTCTCTTTTTTGCAAGTTTTATTACACAAATCCAAATTTCAGCTAGTGCTTAGCCATTATCAGTGCTAAAATGAACAAGAAGTACATAGTCAGGTGATACAATAAAAAGTTACAACTCGCAGCTTAAACTATATGGCTTACATACTACTATTTTCTGATTTTGATGCATATCAGTTCCCTGTTGTTTGAGTGTAAGAGTTCTTTGAATACTACCTTGTAAAGAAGGTAGGCTGTGTGGAGAACACATAGATTGGTTTTTTTTTTGCACTGATAATGGCTAGGCACTATCCAAAATCTGGATTTGCGTAGTAAAACCTGCATAGGAAAAGGACGACTGATTGCTGCACTTTATAAACGATTCATTTTGTCGACTGAAGGAAAAATCTCGTGCTGGTTTTTAATACAAATGAACAAGCTCTATTTGCAGAAAATCTGTTCATTTGATCATCTGAACAAAGTAAGAGCATATGGACTATCAGACCAATTGTGTGATTGGATTGAAGAGTTCCTAGATAACAGAACGCAGCATGTCATTCTCAATGGAGAGAAGTCTTGCGAAGTAAGAGTGATTTCAGGTGTGCCACAGGGAAGTGTTGTAGGACCGTTGCTATTCACAATATACATAAATGATCTTGTGGATGACATCGGAAGTTCACTGAGTTTTTTTGCAGATGATGCTGTAGTGTATCGAGAGGTTGTAACAATGGAAAATTGTACTGAAATGCAGGAGGATCTGCAGCAAATTGATGCATGGTGCAGGGAATGGCAATTGAATCTCAATGTAGACAAGTATAATGTGCTGCGAATACATAGAAAGAAAGATCCCTTATCATTTAGCTACAATATAGCAGATCAGCAACTGGAAGCAGTTAATTCCATAAATTATCTGGGAGTACGCATTAGGAGTGATTTAAAATGGAATGATCGTATAAAGCTGATCGTTGGTAAAGCAGATGCCAGACTGAGATTCATTGGAAGAATCCTAAGGAAACGCAATCCGACAACAAAGGAAGTAGGTTACAGTATGCTTGTTCGCCCACTGCTCGAATACTGCTCGGCAGTGTGGGATCCGTACCAGATAAGGTTGATAGAAGAGATAGAGAAGATCCTACGGAGAGCAGCACGCTGCATTATAGGATCATTTAGTAATCGCGAAAGCGTTACGGAAATGATAGATAAACTCCAGTGGAAGACTCTGCAGGAGAGACGCTCAGTAGCTCGGTACGGGCGTTTGTTGACGTTTCGAGAACATACCTTCACTGAGGAGTCGAGCAGTATATTGCGCACTTCTACGTATATCTCACGAAGAGACCGTGAAGATAAAATCAGAGAGATTAGAGCCCACATAGAGGCACACAGACAATCCTTCTTTCCACAAACAATACGGGACTGGAATAGTAGGGAGAACTGATAGAGGTACTCAAAGTACCCTCCACCACACACCGTCAGGTGGCTTGCGGAGTATGGATGTAGATGTAGATGGGAAAATTGTACAGAGTTTAAAAGTTTAATTATTTTGTGGCAAGATTTCATAAGAAGCAAGAGTCATTTAGTATGTTTTGCTGTTTTTGTCAGGTATTCCAAATGAGCTCGGGGCTTAAAGCAGCGATTAGCATCCTGATCGGAGGTGGCAAAGAATCTTCTGTACGAACCGTGATGTCAAAGAATAACAACTACAAGAAGATTAATAATGTAGATACTGACGTACGTACTCTCGTTATTTGCTCAAGTTTTGAGTTTAGTTCAAAATGAGACGTACCTAACCGATTAAGCTCAGACCACACTCGTAATCAGGGGCACACGAAAAGCCTTCACGGAAATTAGTGCTGATGAGTTCCGGTTTCGGACGCGAGCAGAATTCTTTCTTTTATCTACAAGTCTGGGGTTCGCAGACTCGTCGGGGCCGAAGACGGCAACGAGGTAATTTGTAAACTGATCGAAAACTCGCAAAGCGTTCACAATAGCAGGTAAGACTAGCAATCGACACAGTTTAGTGTCTCAGCGGGATAACTGACAGTGGGTGGGTCCGACCGGAAACTAATCCTGTCGGCGAACCGGGCCAAAATAAAGCGAGAGGAGAGAGAAGCTGCGGATGCGACTTACTTGAGGACAGCCTCTGGGGTGAGTATGGAGCAGTCTACCTCCAGCATCTGCTCCTCCAGTACGAAGAAGCTGCGCCACGCCGCCAGCAGGTTCGCCTTCAGCGCGCAGCCCATCGGCCCGAAGTCAAACTGCCCCGTTATGCCTGCAGGAAGCCACACAAACACTGCGTTACTGAGCAAAACATAGTTTAGATTCAGGGAATCACGTACCACAGAGAGATAGAGAGAGAGAGAGAGAGAGAGAGAGAGAGGTAGGGGCAGATTGCGGAGGATGTAACCTGACCCAGTTTCACACCGAACTATATTATTCGCATTCGTTGTAGGTGAAGTTATATTTTAATTATTTTTTGCGTGCCTCAGCGATACACATGGCCGTACCGTAGGTGCAACCACAATGGAGGGGTATCTGTTGAGAGGCCAGACAGATGCGTGGTTCCTGAAGAGGGGCAGCAGCCTTTTCAGTAGTTGCAGGGGCAACAGTCTGGATGATTGACTGACCTGGCCTTGTAACACTAACCAAAACGGCCTTGCTGTGCTGGTACTGCAAACGGCTGAAAGCAAGGGGAAACAACGGCCGTAATTTTTCCCAAGGGCATGCAGCTTTACTGTATGGTTAAATGAGGGCAGCGTGGAGGGTAAAAATCGTAGAGGGAGACCAAGAGATGTATACACTAAACGGATTCAGAAGGATATAGGTTGCAGTAAGTACTGGGAGATGAAGACGCTTGAGCAGGATAGAGTAGCAGGGGAGCTGCATTAAACAAGTCTCAGGACTCAAGACCACAATAATAATATACAGGGTGTTACAAAATGGTTCATCCAAACTTTCAGGAAACATTCCTCACACACAAAGAAAGAAAATATGTTATGTGGACATGTGTCCGGAAATGCTTACTTTCCATGTTAGAGCTCATTTTATTACTTCTCTTTAAATCACATTAATCGTGGAATGGGAACACACAGCAACAGAACGTACCAGCGTGACTTCAAACAATTTCTTACAGGAAATGTTCAAAATGTCCTCCGTTAGCGAGGATACGTGCATCCACCCTCCGTCGCATGCAATCCCTGATGCAGCCCTGGAGAATGGCGTATTGCATCACAGCCGTCCACAATACGAGCACGAAGAGTCTCTACATTTGGTACCGGGGTTGCGTAGACAAGAGCTTTCAAATGAAAGTCAAGAGGGTTGAGGTCAGGAGAGCATGGAGGCCACAGAATTGGTCCGCCTCTACCAATCCGTCGGTCACCGAGTCTGTTGTTGAGAAGCGTACGAACGCATCGACTGAAATGTACAGGAGGTCCATCGTGCATGAACCACATGTTTTGTCGTACTTGTAAAGGCACATGTTCAAGCAGCACAGGTAGAGAGAGTACCCCGTGTGAAATCATGATAACGTGCTCCATTAAACGTACATACTGACGAAACTAAAATGAGCTCTAACACGGAAATTAAGCGTTTCCGGACACATGTCCACATAACATCTTTTCTTTATTTGTGTGTGAGGAATGTTTCCTGAAAGTTTGGCCGTACCTTTTTGTAACTCCCTGTATATCTTTCATCCTTGTCACGAGACTCACTGTTGTCCACTTCTGTTATTGTGACAGCTACTAAATGATAACATCTCCTTTCTTAAATGCTGAAATTTATTAATTAAATCACTCAATTTATAAACATCAAACACCGTGTGCCATTCTGCCACTTATCTCCGGCCTCGTTACCGAGCAACCTCTCTCTCTAGCCTCTCACACCCGACTTCCACCCACGGACTCCGACACTCGACTACTGCTTACCCACTCGCACATTGTCGACTGCACTGCAGTCTTTACTTAAACCACGTACCATCTCTGCATAGTGCATAATCGATACTATGTAAGGGTACTGTACCCTTACGTGGGGAATGCGTTCGGTGGACCCTGCCTTCTGTTGAAGATCACACCAGTAGCCTTCTCTGAAAACTGCCTAGAACACACAGTTAGGAACCCCACTCGTGGTGGAAATACACAGGATCTAGTGGCAACAAAGAGACCTCACCCATCTGAGAATGTCCACATCGAAATTGGTATCGGTGACCACGAAGCAGTTGTGGCAACAACGATTACTAAATTAAAGAGGACAAGTAAAATGAACAGAAAGATATATGTGCTCAGAAAACTAATAAAAAGATCAGTAATGTCATTTCACAATGAGGAACTTTTAATTTTCAGCACAGGGCAAGAGCATGTAGAGGAACTATGGTTCAAGTTTAAAACAATAATTGCCAATACACTGAACATGTGTACCAAGTAGAACAGTGTGTAATGGGATGGAACCGCCATGGTATATTGTCACTGCAACAAAAAAAATTCTAAAGAAACAGAGATCCCTGCATGTAGGTAAACACCACATAAGGCCACCGATAGAGAGATGCTAAATAAAATGTGTGTGGCTGCCAACAGAGCAATGTGTGATACCTACAGTGACTACCGTGGCAGGATATTGTCAAATGATCCTTCACAGAACCCGAAGAAATTCTGGTCACATGTAAAGGCTGATAGTGGCACTATCCTCCGACAAATACGAAACACAACTCTTGACATTTCTCACACGACATACCGAAAGCTTTGCATCCGAGCAGTGAGGCAGATGCAGTATTTCTCGATTTCCGAAAAGCATTTGACCCAGTATCACACCTACTCAATGTCAAAAGTATCGAGTGGAATTTGTGGCCAGATTGAGGACTTTTCAATAGGAGGATGCAGCAAGTTATTTAGGATGAAAAGTCATCGTCAGATGTAGAAGTAACTTCAGGTGTGCCCCAGGAAAGTGTGTTGGGATCCTTGCTGTTCACCTTGTATATCAATGGCCTTGTAGACAATATTAATAATAACCCAAGCGTTTTTCCAGATGATGCAGTTACCTATAATAAAGTATTATCTGAAAGAAGTTGCATAAATATTTAGTCAGATCTCAATAATATTTGAAAGTGATGCAAATTGAGTCGATTTCAATGTTCACAAATGCAAAAATGTGCATTTCACAAAACAAAAAAAACATTGGAATTGGCCTAGTCATACAAATACCTGTGGGTGACACTTTGTAGGGATATGGAACAGAATGATCACATTGGCTCAGTCACGGGTAAAGCAGGTGGTTGACTTTGGTTTATTGGTAGAATACTAAGAAAGGGCTATCAGCCTGCAATGGAGAATGCTCGCAAGCCATTTGTGCGACCAATTCTAGAATATTGCTCAAGGGTGTAGGTCCCATACCAAATAGGACTAACAGGGAATGCTGATCATATACAGAGAAGGCAGCATGAATGGTCATAGATTTGTTTGATCTGTGGGGTAGTTTCACACAGATACCAAAGAAACTGAACTGAAAAACTCTTGTAGATGGGTGTAAACTAACGTGGGAAAGTCTATTAATAAAGTTTCAAAAAACACGGTTAAATGATGATTCTAGGAACATACTACAATCTCCTATGTATTACTCACATAAGGATCATGAGGATAAGATTACAATAATTATTGCACACAGAGATTGAAACAGTCATTGTTCCTGTGCGCCATACGTGAATAGAACATGAAGAAACCCTAAAAACTGGTACAATGGGACGTACCCTCTGCCATGCACCTCACAGTGGTTTGCAGAGTATAGATGTAGATGTACCTAGAGAAAACCTGCTGGTTCGACAAGCTGGGCATCCCTTGTATTGCAGCTGTGTCTACAGGGTTGTCTGCAGGTGTGGAAGCACTCTTTTATGAAGGCTATTCATAAATCAACCTCCGGTTGGCTACTGAAAGTAAACAAACGCTTGTAGCTTCTAGGCACATGAAATGTTACATGCTTAGCTTTGGGCTGAGTGGTTATACTCCAGACATGATCTATCATCCTGATACATGTCTGTTTGGTTTACCTCTTGAATGTTTTCTGGTCACCATTGTTGAAGTTGACTACTTACCTGATCCTGCTACGCAGTGCCACAACACTGTCTCACTGGACTTTTTCACCCTGTTGCGATGTGCAGGGTGCAACAAGAGGTTTGACCTATGCGAGCTACTGAATGACAAAAGCACTTCTGCGTGAACCCTTCTATATTAATAACAAAATTTTAACCCTGGTTACAATTTGCAGTGAATAGCTCTTCTGCATTGAGTAGTTCTCAATAAGTTGCAGAGTGTGTGTATGTGTGTGTGTGTGTGTGTGTGTGTGTGTGTGTGTGTGTGTGTGTGTTTGTTTGATGTTCGTACATATACTGGTAAATCAGATGTGACCGTTCTCAAATTTGATCTACTATACTTTTGAAACTTCCTGGCAGATCGAAACTGTGTGCCCGGCCAAGACTCAAACTCGGGACCTTTGCCATTCGCAAGCAAGTGCTCTATCAGCTCAGCTACCTGACCACGACACACACCCCGTCCTCACAGGTTTGCTTCTGCCAGTACCTTATCTCCTACCTTCCAAACTTTACAGAAGCTCTTCTGTGAACCTTACAGAACTAGCACCCCTGAAGGAAAGGATAATGTGTAGACACGGCTTAGCCACAGCCTGGCAGATGTTTCCAGAATGAGATTTTCACTCTGCAGTGGAGTGTGCACTGATATGAAACTTCATGGCAGATCAAAACTTTTTATTTTTGCCTGCCTCTTTTTCTCTGAGTTGGTGCAACACCAAAGCATAAGTGAGTACCCACAGCAAGTGGAGACACACACAATCACCGTCGCATCTTGGCGATGTACGGAACTGGCAGCTTTCACACCTCATCTGTAAATACGTTAAACCAAACTCTACACAGTGGGATGTTCACACTTGAAACTACCTAAAGTACAATTTCACTTACCACAAATGTTCCATCAGGAAAGAAACCTGTCAGCCTAAGAAGATGGAGTTATTCTGAAGAATCCCATGTAACTCCACACATATGCACGATTGGAAAAGGTGAAGGTCATTTTGTGTCAGTCAGCTTTATGATGCATTCGAGAGTTTGTAAGCGACAAGTAATTGGAACGAACAATGTTATCGTATACATCACCAGTTGCAAGGCAGTCTGACATTCACTTCCACCTATCAAAAGTTAATCCTTCTGCCACCCTACCACTTTCCAGCTTGTGGTACAGTTCCACTGTCTCCTCCATTTTAAATAAGGACTACTGCGTTTAGCATGCTATTTGTTTACAATATGACACAAATGAAGAATAGTGGCGATAAGGCAGTTAGCTTTCACAAAAAGAAACATTACCACTTGAGGATGCATCTTTCAGTGGCACAAAACCAGTTGTGACTTTTAATAAAAAAATTCTACAGCCAGTACAGATTGTTTCTTTCAGAGTGTGGAAGCTTGGCTGTGGATGCCCATAATTTAAAACAACACACTCAATGCTACAGCATTGTCCATAGATGTGGAACTGTTCTTCTATGAGGGCATAAATTAGCCTCTGACTAGATACTTAAAATAAAGGAATGCTTGTAGCTCCTACATCTACATATGTACTCCACACGATACCATCTGGAGCACGGTTGAGGGCACCTCGTTATTTGATTTTCCTGTTACACTCACAAATAGAGTGAGAGAAAAATGACTATCTATATACTGCTGTACAAGCCCTAATTTCTCGTATCTTCATAGTCCTTACGCAAAATGTACATCAGTAGCTGCAGAATCTTTCTGCCGTCACCCATAAATGCCAGTTCTTTGAAAGTCCTCAACAGTGTTTTGCAAAAAGGATGTCATCTTCCCTCCACACATTTTGAGTTCACAAAGTATCTCTGAAATACCTGTGTGTTGATCAGGCATAGCAGTAACAAATCTAGTGGCATGTCTCTTAATTGCTTCAATGTCTTCCATTAACACTAGCAATAACAACACATTTTTCACAACATATAATACCAAGGGGAAGGAGTGGTGGGAAGTACTTTGTGCCCACCACTAAAAAACTAAAACAAATTATTAAATCTGTTTAACTTCTGTTAAAAACATACTTTTAAGTAGATACTGATGCATATGTAGGGTACAGCAAAATATCTTTTAGCACAACCTTAGCAACACCAACACATTTTCTGTAATGTTTACATTGAGCGGAGAGGTACTTCACGAACACTACAAATAACTTGATAAAACACAAATTTCATTAAGTGTCACTGACTTTCATTCAGGCATACTTTTTAAAAGTTATACAGATGTGCAAGAAGGGACATGAACCTGAAAAATATGAGAATTTGTTGTGAAAAATCAATTCACTGCTAAGACAATTTTTTTTGATCAAGTTTTACTGAAAAATTTAAAACAGCTACAGAATCTGATGCAAGAAATCATTAAAAACAATATTTTTTTAAAAAGATTTTGCAACATAAAGCACCAGACTAGATCATGATATTTTGGAAGGTGGAAACAAGATCTCCCTCCTCTCCTACCCCCAACTCTCTACCTGGTGCTGCGAGGGTTAACCTGACCTGTGGGGGAGGGGGGGGGGGGGGGGGGGGGGATCCCAAACAATAGAGTAATAGTCAGGAATGGGTCACACTAATGTTCTACACGCACTGTCCTTTACAGATGAGCTACACTTTCCTAAAATTCTCCCAATAAAGCAAGGATGACCATTTTCCCTGCTACCATCCACTGTGCTTGTTCCATTTAGTATAGCTTTTCAACATTAAATCTAGATATTTAATTGACGCGACATCATCAAGCAGCACTCGACTAACGCAATATTCGAAACTTACAGGATTGTTTTGCCTATTCATCTGCATTAACTTACATTTTTCCCACATTTGAGCAAGCTGCCGTAACAAAATAAATTTAAGGAGGCAGATGGCAAAACAAGAGGAGGATCAAAATTATCCCAGCTTGCTCTGTCACAATCTGTCATTTGGGCACAGCTTCATTAATTTTCCAATTGTATCACTTTTGTACAGGACAGGTAAATGCTGGTTATGACACGAACGATAATGGCATGTGCTCAATGTGATGTCCAGCAAGGTAGCAAGGCGTTGTTATACGCTTCACCCATTCCTCTGAGTTTAAGATGACATGCACCAGAACGCAAGCACAAGCATCAACAATATGATCACCAAGGTATGCAAGGTTTCTGATCACTGCATACATAATTAACGTAATTATCTTCACATAAACGTCTAAATCAACACAGACACACTGCGATCCACTGTAAGGCACACGGAGGAAGTACCCTGTACCATTACAAGTCAAATTCCTTTCCCGTTCCACTTGCACATAGGAAAAAATGACTATACACCTCCAAACGTGACCTAATTTCTCATATCTTGTCATTGTAGACCTTACATACAATGTATGTTGACGGTAGTACTTCAAATGCTGCTTCTCTATATTTTCTCAATTGTATTACTCAAAATGAATGTTGCCTTCCCTCCTGAGATTCCTATTCGAGTTCCCAAAGCATCTCTGTAACACTTACGTGTCATTCGAACCTACTGGTAACAACTCTAGCAGCCACCTCTGAATTGCTTCAATGTCTTCCTTCAATCTGACCTGGTATGGATCCCAAGCAATAGAGCAGTACTCGAGAATAGGTCACACCAGTGTCCTACATACGGTCTCCTTTACAGGTGCATCACTCTTTCCTAAAATTCTCTCAATAAACCAAAGTCGACCACTGGCCTTCCCTAACACTGTCCTCACTTGCTAATTCCATTTAATATCACTTTGCAATGTTACGCCCAGATTAAATCATGTGATAAAATAAAAACCACGAAAGGCCAGGTGGGCGGGCATGGGAGGAGGTAAGTGTGACTGACCACACAAATGTTGCATTAAGCAAGTGAAGTACGAGTCACACGTGCAGAAAGGGCAGGTGTATTACTGCGACGGGACTGGCAAGTTTCTGCTGCCCACACATCCAGTCATTCGCAGCACACAGCACTAGGAAGTCAGCAGAGAACGTGCCAGTAGGATTCCTCCCTGACAGTTCGGCCTCGTGGTGTGTACTCGTGATTTCACAACCCACCAGGGTCAGAGAGAACGGCCGACGTTACTTCGATAACACTACGGACTTGTCACACGTTTTCTGTCATTGATTATGTCGGGTGCATCTACTTTGCGTCTCAGTTCCCAGGTCGTACCTACTAACTGAGGTTTCACTGCTCGCAATAACGATGCTCGACAAGTCGAGGTTGCCGTTCGCACTGTCTGGCACAAAGTGCGCGATTCCCAGACAGTGCCGCTTCTGATTCCCCGTCAGCAGTTTCGGACCAAATTCTGCAGACCCTCGTCTCACAAACAAATTGTCAGTCAAAATGGAAGGCACCGATTTGACGCATACCCACCCGACATCTGCACTCGCTCGACGGCACTGTTATTTCTGCTCACTCGGGGTCTGGTCGAACGTGGTTAGCTACTCTGAAGCAGTCGCACCAGTCCTTTATCCCAGCTCTGCTAAGGGTGTGTGTGTGTGTGTGTGTTTGAGGTTTACGGGCGCTAAACAGCGTGGTCATCAGCGCCCAAGCGCATAGAAACAGGAACACAGGCGGTGAAGGGACGAAGACGGACGCCGAACAAGGAGAACGGCTAAAAGACACAGGCCTGACGCAGTTCCAAATGCGCACATACAGAGGCAAAACAAGAGGAGAAGAAACACACTAAAAAAGGAAAGGAAACACAAGGAAAAGAGAACAGATACCGAAGTGAAACAAGGAGGTAATCGTGACTGGCGGACCTCTTACCTAAAAACTGGGTGAGCCAGTCACCCAGCAGCACATTAAAACCTTCTCCCTAAAATCCGAGGCAACAGATTGGACAGGACACAAAACCGTAAAACCTTAACCACAGTCGCTGCGTTGTCTTGCAAAATAGAGGGCAAATCCGGTGGCAAGGAAACCACCGCCCTCTGGTCAGAGAATAAAAGACAGTCAAGTAAAATGTGGCGGACAGTAATCTGGACGCCACAAGCACTGCAGATTGGGGGGTCCTCCCGCCGGAGTAAAAAACCATGCGTGAAGGGACTGTGTCCACTGCGGAGGCGAGTGAGGAGAACCTCATCCCGCCTGTATGACTGGTAGGACGTACGCCATGGTCGCGTAGTGGCCTTTACCAGACGCAGCTTATTGTCAGAAGCTGCCAACCACTCCTCTTCCCATTGATGCATAACACGAAAACGCAAAAGGGAGGTTACAGCATGGAGGGGGACGGCACATTCAACAACGTGAGGGAGGGAACATGCATCTTTGGCAGCCACATCCGCCAGTTCGTTTCCCCTAATACCCACGTGCCCCGGCACCCAGCAGAAAGAAACCTCCTTCCCCTGCCGTTGCAGGTGGAGTAGGGCATCATGGATGTTCTGGACGACCGTATCCGCTGGGTACAAGTGTTGAATGGTCTGAAGGGCACTCAGGGAGTCAGAACAGATGAGGAACTTAATACTGGGAACACATCTCATCTGCTCCAATGCCCGCAGTATTGCAAACAATTCGGCATCGAGGATGGTAAACACCGCAGGAAGCCGTAACTTGACGACTCGATCAGGGAAAACAACAGCACAACCAACAGTGTCCCCCTGTTTAGAGCCATCTGTGAATACAGGTACATGGTCCGGATGCTGGTTTAAAATATCGTAAAATAAGGAGGTAAAAACAAACGCCGGAGTGCAGTTCCTCTGGTTCTCCGACAAGTCTAAAAGGATGCTGGGCCTCTGGAGCAACCAGGGAGGCAGGCGAGTAAAACCTTGTCGTTGGGGGGCCACACGCTCCACACCAAGGGACTCAAGCAAATGCTTGGCACGAATCCCAAATGGTTTTGTTGCCCTGGGACGACTGGAAAAGAGACGTTCCATAGGCGGTCGGGCAACGGTAGGGTACGCAGGGGAGGTAGGACAGGCAAGGAAATGACACACCCGTCGCACCATGAGGAGTTTCCGCCGGATGGCGAGCGGCGGTTCCCCTGCCTCAGCACACAGGCTGGGGATGGGACTGGTACGGAAGGCACCAGTGGCCAGCCTGATACCCTCATGGTGTACTGCGTCAAGGATCTTCAGATACGAAGGCCTTGCTGACCCATACACGGTGCAAGCATAGTCAAGACGCGATCGGACGAAAGCCCTATAAAACTGCAGCAGACGCGCCCGATCTGCTCCCCAGGACCGATGGCTCAGACTCTTCAAAATATTCAGTGCCTTCAGGGCCCGCACCTTGAGGTCTTTAAGGTGAGGCAACCACGACAACTTGGAATCAAAAGTGAGGCCCAGGAACCTCACAGTGTCTCTAAAAGGAAGAACGGTGTCCCTCAGACGCAATTCAGGGGAGGGAAAAAGACGCCGAGAACGATTAAAATGAACACACACAGATTTGTCTGCAGAAAAGGTAAAACCCGTCTTTGCAGTCCATGCCTCTAAGCGCTTTATCGTAAGCTGTAACTGCCGACTAGCACTGACAAGACTGGAGGAAGAACAGAAAACAGCAAAATCGTCCACAAACAAGGAGCATTGGGCAGGACTCCGGATAGTGGACGTGATACTGTTAATAGCAACGGCAAAGAGGGTGACACTTAAAACGCTGCCCTGAGGAACACCATTCTCCTGCACGTACAAATCCGATAGCACATTACCAACCCGATACCGAAAGAGGCGGTGAGAAAGAAAGGACCGAATGAAGATGGGGAGACGGCCATGAAAGCCCCACTCATGGAGTTGATTGAGGATAAGGCGGCGCCAAGTAGTGTCATACGCCTTATTAATGTCAAAGAAGACCCCTAGACAATGCTGGTTACGTAGAAAGGCCTGCTGGATGGCGGCCTCAAGCAGGGTCAAGTTGTAGTGGAACGACATCTCCGAAAGCCACACTGAGAGGGGCTAAGGAGCTGCCTGGTCTCGAGCAGCCAAACCAGGCGGCGGTTGACCATGCGTTCCAACGTCTTCCCAACACAGCTCGTCAAGGCAATACTCCGATAACTACTGGGATGCGTTCGGTCCTTTCCTGGTTTGAGGAGGGGAATCAAAATTGCCTCCCTCCACGAGTCAGGGTACGTGCCAGATAACCATATCATATTGAAACAGTTCAGGAGAACTTCCTTGGATGGCAGCGACAGGTGCCGCAGCATGCTGTACCGGATTTGATCATGACCAGGCGCAGTATCATGAGCCACAGACAGCGCAGAATCCAGTTCCCACATTGTGAAGGGGCAGTTATAGGGTTCAGAATTTAGAGACCGGAAGTCCAAGTGACCCCTTTCGACGGCAGTGCGGTAGCGGCAGAAATCTGGATCACAGTTAATAGTGGCGGTAGATTCCGCAAAATGCATGGCCAGTGTCTGGGCAATGTCTCTCGGCGCCGTGAGGAGACATCCCTGATGCAGCAATGCCGTGACAGGTAGCTGGCTGAGTTGCCCGGAAATCCTCCTGATGGCTTCCCATACTTTCGTAGAACTAGTGGAGCGGGAGATGGAGTTCAAGAACGATTGCCATGACCGTCGTTTGCTCTCTTTAATCACTCGCCGCGCTTTGGCCCTTGCCACCCAAAAGGCCGCAAGATTGTCAGCTGAGGGACTGCACTTAAAGCGGCGCAGAGCTGCACGGTGGGTGCGGATGGCTGAGTGGCACTCAGTGGTCCACCAAGGGACAGGACGCCTCTTGGGATGACCGGATGATCGTGGGATTGACAATTCAGCAGCATGAGAGATCACGGCTGCAACATGGTCTACCCATTCGTGGACGCTGGCACGGTGTTCCAAAACAGCCAGTTGGCTGAAAAGTGTCCAGTCAGCTCTGCAAAGGTGCCACCGGGGCGGCACTGGTAATGCCACAGCCTCATCCAGGAGGCGAATCCAGAGGGGGAAGTGGTCACTAGAATGGAGGTCAGCTGCAGCCTCCCACAGAGCAGAATCCGCGAGTGCTGGAGAGCAAAAGGAAAGGTCAATAGCCGATGACGATCCGGAAGCAGTACAGAAATGAGTGGGAGCACCAGAGTTGAGGAGGCACAGTTCTTCAGACATCATGACGCTTTCCAGAATGCGACCCCTGGGGCAAGTAGTCGGAGAGCCCCATAAGACATTATGAGCGTTGAAGTCCCCCAGAAGAAGAAACGGGCGAGGGAGTTGGCTAATAAGGTCCGTGAGAGCCTCAGTGTCTATCGCATCCGGAGGTGGTAAATAAACAGAACAGACTGTGAGCCTCCGACCCACAAGAATGTCAACTGCAACTGCTTGCAAGTCGGTGACGAGAGGGAGCTCAGATGAGGGGTGCACGTCACGGACAAAAACTGCAACACCACCCTTTGCCCTTTGCCCCGTCAGATCATCTTTTCGATATGCGGTATAGCCGCGTAAAAGAAGGAGAATCAGTGGCCCGAAAATGTGTCTCTTGCAGACATAAGCACAAGGGGCACTCTCGTATGAGGAGTTGTAATTCGGCCACATGCGTCCTGAAACCATTCAGGTTCCACTGTAATATGAGAGCCAGTGATCAGGGTGGCTGAACTTTCACCCTGCCTCTGTGCTTTGGAGGAGAGACCGTACTGGCCGGAGATTTATTCCTGGGGCGAGAAGATCGCCCCCGGTCGACATCAATGTCCATAAGATCCGATGACGACCCACGGGAGATGTCAGACAGTACGATGGCCTCGTCATCGGACCGACGCTGACTAGTCTCCTCAGGTGGCAGAACCTTCATCTTCTGAGGCTTTGTCTTGGGGGGCTTGGAATGCAGAGCCTTGTCAACAGTTGGAGGTTGACTCGCCTGGGCAGAAGGCGCCATATGGGGGGAGGCTGGAAGTACCTCAATGTCAGCAACCACGGCCTTGTCCGATGTAGCGGGGAGAGCCGCAGATTGCAAAACAACCGCAGCAGCACAAGTGCACTGGCAAGCGCAGGTTTTAGTGCTAACACTAGCAACCTCCGTTTGTGTAGCAACAGTGGCCAGTGGTACCGGTTTTTTGAGAGCGGAAGCGAAAGATGTGGAAAACACAGGAGGTTGCATGGCCTTAAAGATCTTCTTGGCCTCACCATAGGGGATGCGCTTAGATGTTTTAATCTCCTGTACCTTCCGCTCTTCGAGATAGATGGGGCAGATCCGGCTCCAGACAGGGTGACTCCCAGAGCAATTCACGCACTTCACAGGCGATGAACAATCGGCTCCGTCATGGGCAGGCTGACCACATTTACCACACGTGGCTATTCCATTGCACCCCAACGTAGTATGCCCAAAGCGCTGACATTTAAAACAGCGCATTGGGTTGGGGAAATATGGCCGTACGGACAAACGTAAGAACCCCGCTTTAACATGCTCCGGGAGTCTCGGGCAACTGAATGTGAGAATAAACGAGTCAGATTTGACGAGGTCCCCATTGACTCGTTTCATAATGTGCTGCACATCAACAATTCCTTCGTCAGCCCACTCAGATTTTAGCACGTCTATGGGATATCCACCAAGTCCCTACACGTCACAACACGCTTACTATAGTTCAAAGTGGAGTGGAGCTCGGTCTCGACAGCGTACTCTCCTAGACAATTTGCTTTCCGAAGGGCAGCTACTTGACGGGAACTAGAAGTTTCAACTAACAGAGTCCCATTGCGCAGTCGCTTTACAGATTTCAGTGTTCCTGCAATTCCCTCAAGACCCTTGTGGATGTAAAAGGGAGAAACCCTCTCAAAGCTACCCTCCTTCCTTTTAATAATCAAAAACACATTCTGATTATCAGCATGTGCTCCGTTACTACATTCTGTTAAATCTCTAGCAACACCAGGCGCTGGAGGACTCGCAGCGCGTAGCCGCTTTTTCGATTGGGTGTGTTTTCCTACCAGCGGCCCACCCAAGCCACTGGTAGGGGGAAAAGTAGAGGTCGAAGGGTCCATTGTGGTCCCACGAGCAGCTAGGGAACTAAAAGTCCGCTCAGACAGAGCCCCGCGTGCCTGAGTAAGCCTTATACAACTGGGGTGCGGCAGGTGCCCCAGAGGTTGCCCGCTTGCGACTGTTCCACCCCAACAGCCATGCATCTTCCAGGCGCGGAGCACACCGAAAGATTGAGGGGTTTTTATAGAGGTTGGCCTTCCTCGCAATCCAGGCGGTCAAGCCAAGATTACCATTCCCCGCAGCACACAACGTTTCACCGCCGCGCCGTACGGTGGTCGCTGAAGCATGTCCGGGGGTTACGGTGACAGGACACTGGCGGCGCAGACCAGTCCCCAGCTCAGGACCCCGGGGTCGCCAAGCCCGTACTCAGCAAGTGAATGCTGAGCCCCTGGGGGATCTGCTAAGGGGACCGTCCCGAAAAGCCTGTCGAATCTTCCAAACGGTTTTCCACTCCGGTACCAACATTCGCTCCTGCCCATTCCCCACTTACGATTCACACTTCACATGCTTAACAAAACATTTCTGTGGTTAGAAACACTCCCTCCCACACCCCCGCCATACTGGCCTTACATGATTTTTTAGAATTTCCCCGAGTTGAAATTGCACCTGAAAGGAATGCAACTGTAGTTGGGAGAAGCCATTGTGCAGAATCTGTAACCCTGGCTGATTACCAACCGAAGGATGGATTACTGAAGTTTTTCCAACAATGGCAGGAGCACTGTGAGAAGCACGAGCATGACCAAGAGGGCTACTCTGGAGTGGATTAGGGCTTGGTGTCTCCAAACACGGCTGTCTGTCGGGACGTCTGAAAGTGATCAGACTGTAACTACGTACACACCGACTAGATCGTCGATGCTCGTGCTCGTGTTCTGTTACACGCGTTTCTTGAGCTCTGACAAACAGTTGAAGCGAATATCGATCCCTGATGACTTGCCGGATATCACACTGAGCACGTGCCGTAACCCTCCGTGTCATCACCGGCATTTGCCTCGTCCTGTACAAAAGTGACACAATTTGAGAACTGATAAAGCTGTGGTCGAATGACCGACACCACTGTTTTTATTGTGTAATTTCCTACCTTGCATTCAATGCATTATTAGTGCTCAAGTTGTTACATCTTTTTACAACTTGCTGGAATCTGACAGTCGGCTAGAGTTTATCTGCCAGCTGCAGAAACTCTCTGCCGGCACGGAGAAGTTCACAACTGCACACAAATCTACCACACATCTCCACCTAATAAAGTCTCTGTGGGAAAGACGGAGGTTCGATACTTTGACACACCTCACACAGTGCTCACGAACTGGACTTACCGCCGTAGATAGCGAACGACTGGTCGAGGAAGAAGCGCCTCTTGAGCAGGTCCTCCATGCGCGCGCGGTCGAACGTGGCGCCGCCCTCGCCGGCCGCCGGCGCCGACAGTGCCAGCTCGCGGTCCTCCAGCACCTTCTTGCGCGCCTTCAGCTCCGCCACCGCCTTCTTCACGTCGAGCTCCGGGGCACCCGAAGCCTTCAGCTCGCGTACCAGGTCACCCTGAAAAAGTTTCCGGCAAGGCAAAGCTTAAATGTGTGTGCGATGCGCGACACGCCTATAACCTGTCGAGATGAGAAAAATACCTCGTACAAACTGTTTCTAATGACACTTATATAAGAGGCAGAAAGAAAATGTACTGTGACCATTTGGAGCTTTTGAGGGTAGGCAACACTGTATTGTAGAGGGGGATCTCCTGACCAGAGTGAGCACCACAGGAACACGATACTACATAAACTCACATCGTAATGTCCAGGTGCGTGAAAGATGACACTAATAAATCTTGCCGCATGCTGTAATCTGTTTCCTACTCCCAGGAAGAATGAAAACGACTTAATTCTTTTCAGACTGTAAACAGTTTACATTGAAGGTATTATGGACAGAGCTAGTGTGTTTAAGTGGTTTATGGAGCTTGTGGACACAACAAATGTTTGTGACAAAGAGAGTGGAAGACATCCCAGTTTGACTAATGAGTTTTCACAAATAACTGAGGAAACAGTTCGTGAAGACTGCCAAATGACAGGACAAAATTTCTGCAATGTTTCCACAACTCCTCAGAACTCCCTCAGATGCGATACTCACAGAATCATAGAAATACTGGGAATCTGTGCACGAGATTGGTCCCAAAACATTCGACAGAGCAGCAGCACGAGAAAAATTGGGTGAATAGCACCCACGAGTTTCTCAACTTACTCGAATTGGAAGATCACCACCATGTGCCAAAAAATTTGAAACCACAATTTCAGACAAAAAACATAGCCTCAGTGTTTTGTGGTCAGAAGCTACATTTTAGTCAAATTTCTGCCTCAGGATGAGACCATCAATGCACAACGATTTTGTGAGATTCTAAAATTCTCAAAAGGAGCATTCAGAACAAAAGAAGGGGAACGCTGACAAGAGGAGTGTGCTCATTGCACGACAACTTAAGTCCTCGCACTGCCTAACGAGGTGCTGTTTGACTCACTTGGTTGGGAGGTCTGAACCCCCCCCCCCCCCACCTCCCCCACATTCCCTTGACTTGGCATTTTTGGAGTCAACGAAAGTGGAATTAAATTTTCAGCCAATGACAAAGAGGAAAAAGAGGTTCTAGGGGCAGGAGCTGGCAGGAGAGTTCTTCTAGGAGGGTATAAAGAAGGTTGTGTCATGGCTCACCACATGCACTGAACGGGATGGTGCTTACATGAAAAAATAGCCTATAAGTGTACCAACGATACTCTGATTTTTTTTTTTTCAAATACACTGCTTCTAAAATGTATAAAAAATCTAGTACAGTTATTTTCTGAATATGCCTCTTACTTCTATTCACAGCTGCAGTATCCACAAAGCCAGGCCTAATAGCAATGTACGAGGGTAGACAAAGGTTTAACCATCACCTCCCTAAAATAAAATAAAGTAAGTAATTTTTTGTTTGTTTGCAATTATAGATATTTTGTCACACACATCCTGCAGTTCTTGTACACACTGATATCTTTGAGACAGCAAAAAGCCATATGGATTGGCCTGCATCATCTCCAACATTTACCCTGCTGCTAAAAATGAACTACCACACAAAACTCCATTTCACCTACATCCACGCTCTGCAAACCACAGTGAGATGCACGGCAGAGGGTATGTCCCATTGTTTCAGTTATTACGATTTCTTCCCGTTCCATTCACATATGGAGTGCGGGAAGAATCATTGTCTGAATGTCTCTGAGCATGCATAATTATTCTAATATTATCTTCGTGATCCCTATGTGAGTGATACGTAAGGTGTTGTGCATTCCTAGAGTCATCATTTAAAGCCAGTTCTCGAAACTTTGTTAGTAGACTTTCTTGCGATACTTTATGTCTATCAAGAGTCTTCCAGTTGAGTACCTCTGCAACACACTCCCACGGATTAAACAAACCCGAGACAATTGTATATGTTAAATATCCCACGTTATTTCTAGCTGGTACCAGATCCCACACACTTGAGCACTATTCTCAAATGGGTCGCACAACTGATTTGTGAGCAATCTCTTTAGTAGATTGATTGCACTTCTCCAGTGACCTACCAGTAAACCGAAGCCTACCACCTGCTTTACGCGCAAATGAGCCTTTGCGATCACTCCATTTCATGACCCTACAAAGTGTTTCACAAAGGAATTTGATTTAAATCAAGCTGCCAACCATTGTACCACTTTGAAATTTTATTGAGGCCTGACTGAATATTTATGCAGCTTCTTTCAGACAGTACTACATTACAGATAACTGCACCATCTGCAAAAAGTGTGAGGTTACTATTAATATTTCCTGTAAGGTCCTTAATATACAACATGAAAAGTGAATGTCCCAACACACTTCCTCGGGGCACATTCAAAGTTACTTCTATATCCGACGACAATTGACAGACTGTGCTATTTTGTTTCGTCTTCACCAGCAGGGCGCTACAGTACTGTGGCACAGTGATTCGATGTGTATGAGAACTGAAAACACAATTTGGTCTAAGCATTAACTAAGGCTTCGTGTCATCTTCATCCACACGCTGACAATCGACGTAAACTGCACTGCAGCAGGTATTTCCCATGGCACCCATCACCCGTGCTGCTTCCCGTTCCATTTACCTACGAAGTGCAGGTAGAGTGACAGTTCCAACGCCTCTGCGCACACTCTAATTAGTCTAACCTCGTCCTCACAAACCGTATGGAAGCAGTACGTATGGAGTTGTTGTACATTTCGATTCTCATCATTTAAAGGTGCGTCTCGAAACTTGATACACAGGCTTTCTTGACATACTTTGCGTCTACTCTTCACAGTGTGCCAGTACTGCTGTTTCAGGGGAGTCTCGCGCCAGTGAAACAACCGGCTGCACTGATGTTTCAGTACGCAAAACATCAGTCACACGACCGTACCTACCCGGTTTCAGAGGACACCAGATCGTGCAGGCTCTACCATTCTGAAAGTAGTTGCACTCGTCTACTCCCATATTGCACACTTTTTTCCCCATTTCAGTTGCTTTCCTTGTCATTTTTTTGTTTTTGTTTCCATTTGATATATACTGCCAAAATTTATTTATTTTTGATACCATTTATGCCATTAAAGAGACGAATACAGTAAGAGGGTTCAAAACTATGTAGGCTGCAGTAGGTATTCGGAGATTAAGAGTCTTCCACGGGACATAGTGGAAGTCTTTAGACTGAAAATCACAACGACAAAAACGACTGTGACTGTTTAAGGGGGGGTAGGACGTCAAACGGGCCGACTTGGAGCAGGAGAGGCACCGCAGGACATTTTAATTTCCACTGTCTATACTTTTACACATAAATTCATAAAACTTTAACAGCATGACCAGAAAGGATACAGGATTCATACTCATAGCAGTGGAAACACTTTCTTTTTTTTTTTACATGTGGAATATCATCATTTTTTTCACTTACTATTGGCTGCATTTGTTGCTGTAGGTACACTTTTCTTCTTAAGTAAGATAGATTCTTCAATGACTTTTGTACAGCATACAAACCGTAGTTACAGTGTATGAAACCCTAGAAGTTAGTTATATATGCAGTGTAGTGAGACTCCTATGCGGGTATTTGAGAACTGACATGTAGGTGAGGGATTTGTGTGGCATTCGCGTCTTTCCGACGGGTGTGTGGTAAATGTGGAAATGTGAAGTATGACAACATTATTACCAAATGAGTCCAAAAGGGATTGACGTGATGTTATTCTCTTCTCAGCTGGCAAATGTCAGACATTGGTAGACATCTGTCAGAGAACGAACAATGTTAATGGGGCAACATGTCTGATGAAAACCTGTGTACCTATAGCAACAAATGCAGCCAGTAATAAATGAAAAAATGATGAAATTTCACATGTAAAAAAAGGTATTTTGCTATGTTTCTGAACTTCCACTGCGATGAGTGCGAGTCCTCAATCCTTCCTGGTCAAGGTGACAAAATTTTTGAATTTATTTGTAAAAGTATAGACAGTAGAAATTAAAATCTCCTGCGGTGACTCTCCTGCTCCAAGTCGGCCCGTTTGACATCCTACTCGCCTTAAACAGCCTGGTATTACTTGCTCATTATGTTAGTTTTAAAAAATGAGAGTCTCCATAATGTAAATGAGAATACCTAAACTCAAGCAGGGGCTAAAGGAGTTCCTAGGTTTACATGCTCTATGGTTCTAATTGCCTTTTTCGTATTCTGAAAACTAGCTCAGCTCCTGTCAAATTACCCCAGAATATGATCCCATATAGTGATGAAATAAACACTACAACCACCTGCTTATTAGATCGTATGTCCGTCTTCGAAACGAAATAGATCACCGATTCTACGTATCAGGGTTTGTAGAGGTACGTGCCACTAGACGGCCAACAGCCTCGCTGTAACGGTAGCTCCGGTCCCCTCCAGATCGGCTAAGTTAAGCACTGTCGGGTGACCGTTCGGGTCTGCAGAGAGTTGCCGACAAGCTGGAAGCACTCTGTCGCCGTGAAGCCGACTGAGGAACTACTCGACTGAGAGATAGTATCTCCGCTCACGAAATCTGATAACGGCCGGGAGAGCAGCGCACCGACCACTGCCCCTCTGTATCCGCACCCAGTGACGCACATCGGTAGAGGATGACGTGGCGGTCGGTCAGCACCGTTGGGCCTTCTGAGGCCTGTTCAGACGGAGGAGGAGAAAAATGTAGCATTAGACGTCTATGTCATGTAATTTGTGCAAATAACAGGCCGTCAATTTACGTACACAGTGCCTGATAGTGACCTAGACAGGTTCCGTAGATTTACATCGGGTGAATTTGATCACCGAGGCATCAACGTAAGTTCACTATAATGCTACACAGACCACTGCAGCAGGGATCTGGCTCTGAAGCACGGGCAATTATACTGTCAGGGAAGACATCGAGCCTAAAGATAGATCCGTTATCATTCAGCTACAAAATAGCAGGTCAGCAACTGGAAGCAGTTAATTCCATAAATTATCTGAGAGTACGCATTAGGAGTGATGTAAAATGGAATGATTATATGAAGTCGATCGTCGGTAAAGCAGATGCCAGACAGATTCGTTGGAAGAACCCTAAGGAAATGCAATCCGAAAACAAAGGAAGTAGGTTACAGTACACTTGTTCGTCCACTGCTCTAATACTGCTCAGCAGTGTGGGATCCGTACCAGATAGGGTCTATAGAAGAGAGAGAGAGAAGATCCAACAGAGACCAGCGCGCTTCGTTACAGGATCATTTAGTAATCGCGAAAGCGTTACGGAGATGATAGATAAACTGCAGTGGAAGACTCTGCAGGAGAGACACTCAGTAGCTCGGTACGGGCTTTTGTTGAAGATTCGAGAACATACCTTCACCGAAGAGTCAAGCAGTATATTGCTCCCTCCTACGTATATCTCACGAAGAGAGCGTGAGGATAAAATCAGAGAGATTAGAGCCCACACAGAAGCATACCGACAATCCTTCTTTCCACGAACAATAAGAGACTGGAATACAAGAGAGAACTGATAGAGGTACTCGAGGTACCGTCCGCCATACACCGACAGGTGGCTTGCGGAGTACGGATGTAGATGTAAAGGGATGTGGCAGTTCACAAATGTCGACGTGTCTTCAATTACTACCACAGGTCCCACGCAAGCGGAGGTAAATGTCTCCCGTAGCACAACATTCCTCCCATCACCCCGCACCCGTGGCACACTGCACATTTTGAAGTCTTTCACCTCGACGACAGTGTCTGTGGAGACGAACGTCAAACTCGCTTGTGCTGCAAAACAACTGTGTGTGCACCAGCACTGTGTTCTTTTGGCACGTGAACATTTGACCAGCTTCGCTCATTCACAGGCACTGTGTAATAATAATCTGCCCCCAAGTGAAAGTCACTTATCTCAATTGATTTTCCTATTTGCAGCCCACATCTTCGCTAGGGTAATCCCCCGTGTGCGTCTGCTCCACTTACATACTTCTGTTACCACGCCATGAGCCTGGGTCGTCACCGACCGGCATCTAAAGTCACAGAGGTCGTAATGTTTTGGCTTCTCAGGGTAGTTAAGGTGGAAAAGAAAGTAGGGATAATGTGTACTCTTCAACTGCGGATACAACAGCCAGACCAAATCTGGTGCGAACATCCACACCAGAGGGGACTGCAACGTCGTTATTTCGACGATGACAGTATTGAGCCAAATTTACAAGAATGGTACGAGCCCACTTCCCAGTACATCACATACTCTCTCAAACCATGAAGTTTCATTACATTTATGCTACCCCTTCCGGGTGCTTTACTCTTTTCATCAGGTGGTGTGTTTTACACTGACGTATAAAAATTGACTGAATTTGCTGTTAATAATCAAACAGCAGGATATGTACAATATCCTAAAGTTCATCTACCTCAAGGTCTATGACTGGCACAGTGGATGTACTGTCCTTAGTAGCAGAACTTTATAGTCCGATACAATAATTTTATTTACCTCAAAATTAATTCTCCTCACTGAGATGAAACATCAGAAAGCAAATTTTGAAACTACATTTTATATTTCGGATGGTTTTGAAGATTGTAATGCGTATCAAAGAAGTTGAGAATCTCCAGGAAGAAATTTTCACTGTGCAATGGATTGTGCACCGCTACGAAACTTCCTGGCAGTTAAACATTGTGTGCCAGACCGAGACTCGAACTCAGAACCTTTGCCTTTAGCAGGCAAGTGCTCTACCGAATTGGCTACCTGAGTGAGACTCTCAATCTCTCCTCACAGTTTTACTTACGCCAGTATCTCATATCCTATGTTTTGAACTTCACAGAAAGTTTCCTGTGTTTCCTATCTGTACGCACTCCATTGCAGAATGAAAATTTCATTCTGGAAACATAACCCAGGCTGTGGCTAACCCACATCTCCACAATATCCTTTCTTCCAGGAGTGCTAGTTTGTAAGTTTCACAGGAGAACGTGTGCAAAGTTGGGGAGGGGAGGAGACGAGAGGAGAGGAGATACTGGGGAAAGTAAAGCTGTGAGGACAGGTCGTGAGTCGTGTTCAGGTAGCTCAGTCGGTAGAGCACTTGCCCATCAATGGCAAAGTTCCAAAGTTCAAGCATCGGTCTGGCACACAATTTTAATCTGCCAGCAAGTTTCAGATAAGAAACTATCAATGTTGGAGTTACGTTCAGTATTACGTAGTGCACATTATGTCCAGCTAGTGAGAGGTACCTAGTATATTTGCTTTTGGATATTTGATACACAAGTCTATAATGTTTATATTTTTATATGAAGTTCTATTTATCATAGCACATTTTTTCCTACTCTAATTCCTGATATGTTGTTTGTTGTTGTGTTCTTCAGTCCTGAGACTGGTTTGATGCAGCTTTCCATGCTACTCCTGTGCAAGCTTCTTCATCTCCCAGAGAATTCCTGATAGGTGTTTGACAATAATGTGAGGTAATGTCAGCACTAAAGTAACTGTTTTCAGTAAGGAGATTTTTTTTAACTTTATTCTGTACAGGCTCTCACTGCTGGTATCACTAGAGTAATGAAATCATTAGACACCACACTGATGTTCAAATTGAGGATTGGTCCATTAATATTTTTCCACATATTTTCACAGTTCTTTGTTCAATACTTCAACTCAATGTGGTTTTTAGTTAGTTTGTCGCATACCTTTGTGGTAATATTTTGTCACAGGTCGGTTTTCACTTAATGTATCTGTAGGCAGATCTTCCGTAGGCGAAAATATGAGGTCGAACATCATTACGGAGAGATTTCTGATCTACATCATTCTTTTTTCCTTCTCTTTCCAATTTTCTTTAGGCAGTTTTAATTCAAGGTGGGCTTTGTTAGGCTTTACATCCAGGAAAGAGAAAAACTGGACTGCACTACGGCCCAATGTACCTACACCTGTCTTCCTGTTTGTTATTTGTTTGTGGATCAATTAAAACACAGGAGCATGATGTCCTAGAGGATGACCTCGTAAACCAGAGACATCAAAGAACAAAGGGCTACAGCTGCATCAGTGGAGGGGTATCCACTCACACAGTAAGCTTGGTATTCAAAGGAGGTGCTAGCTTCTCCCTCTAACAGTTCACTAATTTGAGTTGCTCCTCAGGATTTTGAACAGTGGAGATGCTAGTTGAAACTTTTGTCAAATCTGAAGTCACATCCATTACATGAAATCATTCAGATTTGTTTGGGTTTCGAAGCATGGCACGCAATCATTTTCAAAAACTGAGCAAGCTCATGGCTGTGTGGCTGAGGAGGGCGAATGTGCAGTCTGCCCGTACGGAGAAGACCGTTTACGACAGCCGCCACTGTGAGGATGTGGGACAATATTTGAATAAAATGTAAACCTCAGAAACACATCTTGGCAGGTGGAAAGTAAGGCAGAATGTCGCACCTACATAGCCCAACATTTATTTTTTCCAGCAAGATGTGTCCTTCAAATGCAATATAAAGGCCCTTCTGTTAACTCTGCTTCCCTTTCGTCTTCTATGTGTGCACCCAAAAAAATGATGGTCAAAGTTTTCTCTGAGCATTAACATAGAGGGCAATCGAAAAGTTTCCGTTTGGATGGCACGCAGTCAAGAATCGGTAAGGCAAACGTGCAAAACCACCGCGGGCACTGAGGCAATCATCCCACCACTGAACCAGGTTGAAGAATCGTGTTTGCTAAAACACCACGTTCTGCTGCACAAAGAAGGTGTAACTGCCTCACCCGACAGGAATCGTCGACCATTCGAGGCCTTTTTCTAAGTGACTGAAGACGTGAGAGATGTAAGATGAATGCTCGGGTGTCTCCCAAAATGGATGGGGCTGGCTGCCCAGACTGACCAGCATTTGTGCTGATTTGTGACCGGCACGAACTTGGCGCACCATTCCACAATGGAGGTTTTCATCAGATGTGTTGCCCCATAAACATTGTTCGTTCTTTGACAGATGTCTACCAATGTTTGACATTCGGCAGCTGAGAAGAGAATAACATCACATCACTCCCTTTTGGATGCATTTGGTAATAATGTCGTCATATCTCACATATCCACATTTACCACTCGCCCGTCGGAAAGACACAAATGCCACACAAATCTCTTGGCTATGTGTCAGTGCTTAAATACCTGCATAGGGGTCACACTACACTGCATATACGCTGCAGAAACACCCTCAAATGAAAGCCTTTAGATCATCCCTAATAGTTTTTGTTACAGCCTCGGAGAAGTCAACACTTCAACTTAATAAGGACCCAATCTGTATTTTTACCAGGGCAGCTGCATTTTTGAAATTATCTTCAATATTTTCCACAAGAAACACAGTTCTCACTATGAAGGAACCACCATCTGTCACAGACAAATTAAATACTAGCTAAAGCACTTCATTCTTTGTTTCACAGTTCATACCTCTTCTCAAGATGTGGCGGCGGGTGAGAATGCTGAGGGATTACAAAATTGCGCATTAAATTCCCTTCTCAAAGCCACTAAGAAAGACAGTTATACACAGTTATCATCTGGTGTAAGTTCGATTCTTTTCAGTTACAGGTCATTCCCACAAGCCTATTATTCCAACTGAGTGTCCTCCACACTAGTGCCACTCGGACACAGTGACTTACACCCGGCTCGACAGTCGTCGCTCGGAGCCTCTAACGGACACAAAATAAGCATCTACTTTTTTGATTTTTCAGAGAGTTAACAAGTGTGGCAACACCCTGTGGGCCACGTGTCATCACGGGGCTGTGGTCAACACGAGGATACATGACTGCCTACCATGTCAGCTCTCTGGCAGGAGTAGTTGTCCGTGTACAGAGGACACACAGACGGCTGCCGTAGGCCGTGAACGAAGTACCATCCGAGATGTGACTTCCCCGAATGGTCAACACCGTTGTCGTAGGTTTGAAGAAACAAAAAGTGAATCAAATCCAAAGCAAAGTCTAGATTTTATTTTGCTGAAAAGGTGACACTAATATGCTACTTTTTAGCAAATTAATGTCACCTTTTCAGCAAATTAAAATCTAGACACGGCTTTGGATTTGATTCACTTTTTTTCTTTCTTCAAACGTATATGATACAAGAAAGCAAAGTCAGCAATCAATTCGGGAACTAAAGAACAGCCACATCAGAACAGCCATGGTCGACAGAGGACGAGAAGGGAGAGCTCGAAGGGAAGGGGAGGAAACTGTAACATGAGAAATTAAGAAAAAAATACTGCAACAGAGCGTAGCCTCACGACTGCCACACACATACCTGCGAAAGATTTGTGGGACCCGTGTAGGAAAGATGATAGTCATTCCTCAACCTCTGTACTCACCAGATCTGGCTTTGTACAATTTATATCTCCTCCCCAAGATGATACGAAGTTGGAAGGATGAAATTTTGATACTATGGAAGTTAAATGAATAGTTTAATATCAAGGGTTCTATATTAACATGTGTAATTAATGTAGGTGGCTGAGAATTATGCTGAATAATGCTTATTCAAGAAAGGACATCTGAAATAAGCAACAAGTGGTTCTACAATATTCAATTAAAATACAGACAGAAAATACCCTTATCAAATGCAGTAAAGTTACAATGAGAGTGTTACGAGAAGGTAGCAAAATCTCCAAATTAAATTAATATCTCAGATACATGAAAACTAAGTCAATTTTGTGGTCACAATACACGAAATAATCATCAGCTCAAAAGAGTTCAGAGTTCAACATGATGATTATTATTCATAAACTGACACATGCAATACAAACAACAGTAACTCATGCACTATCTATCCTCAGTTCCGTAACACAAGCATTAAAAGTTATAGTCCTACACTGGAGCGCATTCAGACCTCTTGAAGTAGAAAATACCTTGAAAAATTGAAGTATGCTAGAGGCCATTTGCCACCCAAAATCAATCAACCACTCCATCAAGAATCACATGATACCACAGACGGTCTGTCTTCTTACAGAATGAATATGTAAAGGCCCCTTCGTGATCTAACTGAAAAGTGTCCTGAAAAGTTAAAGTTTCATAGCAACTGTTTTCACCACCAGGATCTTTCACCTATGCATTTGAATCATGTATTTCACCACAGACAGATATGCCTCCTTCCAGCACAAATGTAAAAATTGTCCAGAATCACTCCTTTCAGCTTTTCACTTGCAAAATCCCAGTCTCCACTTGACTCCCGTAGTGTTCCCCTACTGTCTGCCTTCCACTGGCTGAATGCTGGCAACACCAAAAATACATCATTCTTACACCCTACAGACATCATTTGACTCATCTTGACCACTTTCTGCACTAAACTAACATATTACAACAATATTTAAATAAAGAAATGTTATAAACATTCTGTCACACTCAAACCATTCACAATAAATATAAATATGTAAATAGGCCAGTGTTCTAATCCAAGTGTGCTCAAAATAAATGACAACAAATTCTTGTCATTTAGGCCTGCTTGTCAGAAGTATCTGTTAGTTCTCTTTAACTGCAAAGGTGGTGTCAACTAACAAATTTGACTGACAACTTCTCAAATTATCATGATCTTGAGTTCTCAATTGTAGTTAATACTTAAAGTTACTGATAAAGTAGTAACTATTCATTAAATTCACAAGTATGACAAAATGTGAGGGTTTCATACTTGTGTTATTCTGGGGAATACAATTTTATGACAATTATTTGCATAATGACAAAGATATAAAAGATGTTTACATCAATCAACAAAATAGATACATATATGTAGATTTGAGGGATGATAGCTACAGTGCAATGCTATCACCTGGCATACTGTCTGTGAAGTGGTTAAGAGTTGCTAATTCAGAGTTCCATTGTATAATGTTTATTCACTGTGAAATACTAATGAGTGTAGTTTTAAAGGTAGGCCTACTGAAATATTGTGTTGTCATCAGATGCATCTTATTTATCCCAGATTGTCAGTGTATTCAGATTTGCATTGCTATTTGACTGCAAATTATTACAGATTCTAAAGAGCTGTAAGAAGCCACCTTTCATTTTCTGACACCTTGCCATGTTTGGTACACTGCCTGCACAAATGCCTTGCAAGCTACAGGTGTCTAAATTCCCAGATCTGAGATTTCCCCTTTACTGGTGACAATGCTCAACTCTACCTGGACACGACTGTACCAATTGCCTAGCCAGACCTCCTGCGGTGTGCCCTGGGCATGCTAGCATTGAGCTGTACGACAATTTCATCTTAGCTCGTACCAATACTAGGCAGTCGATCAGCTCGCTTACATAGGAGTAACATCACACTAAGAAAAAGCTTTTTGAGTGAGGTGCTACAGGAGAATGCCAACGATTAGAAGGGTAGATGGAATAAGAAATGATGAGACACTGAATTAAGTTACAGTTAATAGAAATATATGTCACAATTTGAGCAAATTTGTTGATAGAATGCACCCTGAGCCATCAAGGGATGATCAGTTTGCTAACAAAAAGAAATGTGGGACAACAAACATGGCAGGGGACCTGCGCATTAATACAGTAAGGAGCTTCAAACAGTTGCAGAGTGCAGTTATGCACACATGGTAGGCCTAATGATCCATGGGTGAATGTTACAGTGATGTTGAAGAAATTGAATTGGCACACTCTTATACACAATTTACGTCTATCTCAAAAAAGCCTACTAACAAAGTTTCAAGAACCGGTTTTAAATGATAACTCTAGGAATATGCTGCAACCCTCTCCATATTGCTCATATAGGGATCACGAAGAAAAGATTATAATAATTACAGAACACACGGAGCCATTCAAACAATCATTCTTTCAACCCTCCAGACGTGAATGGAATGGGAAGAAATCCTGATAGCTGGGACAACATGATGTTCCCTCTGCCGTGCTCTTCACTGTGGCTTGTAGAGTGTGGATGCGGACTGAGATGTAGAAACAAGTCAGACAAAAACTTTATAACAGTGACTGTCTTACAAAGATACCTCTATCCATCCGAATAGGCCTCAGAACGCCCAACAGTACTGACCGACCACCATGTCATCCTCAGCCAACAGGCTTAACTGGAAGTGGATATGTAGGGGAATGCGGTCAGTTCACCATTCTACTGGCCGCTGTCAGTTTTTGTTCTTCGAGCTACTACTTCTCAATCAAGCAATTCCTTAATTGACATCACAAGAGCTGAGTGCACCGTGCACTCCGCTTGCCAACAGTGCTCGGCAGACCCAGATGGTACCCGTTAGTCAGCCGAAGGCGACAGTGCTGAACTGCGATTATTTGCGAGAATTGCTGTTACTACTGCAGCAAGGCTGTTGGCTCACAAAGATATTAGAAAATGAAACTCTAGTAAGGGTAGTTCCTGTTTCATAAATAAATTTAAGCACGGTGACAAAAAGCAAACGCACAAAGCTGAAATCATATGAATAACGAAGAAACTACTACTTCATGTTACATCTTTAAGACCGAATGACAGCACTCTGTGCTTCAAAGGTTTAGTGGTCAATTAGATATGGATCCAGCATCCTCGCGGCAAGAATGTTAATAGGCCTATATCTATTATGCGACATATGATAAATATTTCAAACTGAATGTGTCAATTACATGTGCATCTATACCCTAGCCCAGTGACTATAACACTACAGTTGTGCAGCACCATTTTCGCTACTTTCATTCAAATGTGGGATACACATTATTGTGGTAGCATTTAGACAATGTGAATGTTATTAATATGGATGAAATCAACGAAATGTAGGGGCAAGACAACAGCAAATGAATTGGCATGACACCATAGCGGAAAACATTTCGATGATTCCCAGTAAACAACAGAGAAAGAAATTTTGTTGCTTAACTCGTGTT
Organism: Schistocerca gregaria; assembly: GCF_023897955.1. Classification (NCBI taxonomy): domain Eukaryota; kingdom Metazoa; phylum Arthropoda; class Insecta; order Orthoptera; family Acrididae; genus Schistocerca; species Schistocerca gregaria. Next base: position 52,801,590 of record NC_064930.1, read on the forward strand.
CCATAACATCACTGTTTACAAAGTAGTATTGTCTGCAACTTTTCGAAATGTACATCGTGAGGGCAAAAATTATTTGACATATTTTGTTCTTGTTTCAATGTTAAATAAAGGCGAACTGAGTCCGATAACTTCGTTAAGATATGTAGTCGCGGTTCTTTATCCCATGTCAACCACCCAGCTTGTTCTACAGACATCGACACGGACATTAGAAGCTCAAGTTTTTTGCTGCATATTCCACATAATATAGTCAACTGCATATCCACACAAAGGCCAGCTTACCTGTTCTTTAACGGATGCACGTAAAGGTGCAAGAACTTCTTCGATTTTCGGATCTGCCATTGTATTTAAAGGAAAGGTAATCTTCAGTTTTCTATTCCTTTTTCGGCTTCCCCAGATGTGTTCGTCTTCTTTCCTTACGGCAGTACACAAAGAAAGGTACCTGCTCCCGTATATAATACCAGGACTTGTGTTTTTCTGTACTACATGCACACTAACTTTGAACAAAATATTGACAATGTGTTTCATCAGACAGTCTCCGCCTACCGTATCCACACGCACACATGTGCAATACCAATGCATCTGCTACCGAAGATATTGACGTGTGTCGCGTATACGTTAGGTGAAAGTTGCAGCTATACGCGTGTCAGAACTTCCTGGAAGTAGTCATGCTGTTGTGTACCCTATTTCAGATGGCATATTATTACCGTGTTTATTTGATTAAATAAACAGAAACGTAAATTTTGGTATAAGATGTATGGCAGACTTCTTAATTAAATAACTTTTTCTAAACATTGTTCATTTTTCGTACTTGGGCTGCATATAGCATCTCTGGTCTTCCATGTTCACGGCAATAACACATCAGTAATCAGTATACAGAATGAGCGAACGAAGAAAATCAAGTGAAACTAGAGGGGACCGCAGCGATAGCTATGAATCGAAGCCGCGTCTAGATGACTATCCACCTAATTCTCGCTTGTTCATTGTTTGTAGTCGAAACATCACGGAGGAAGAGTTTCAGGATGCGTTTCAGAAGTTTGGAACCATCGAGGAGATATGGACAGTACGCGACAAGACGACAAAACAACCAAAAGGTATGTGCCCAACACATTCTCAGTGGAAATATGTAATGTCACGGCAGAAATCGTTTAATCTCATCGAAAACTAAACGATTAGGCCTACTATGTAGCAGCTTCATATGTGGTACGTTGCCATCTGTTGTTTCTTAACGAAATTTACAGTCGACTTACATAATGCAGTATTGCACTAATTAAAGAAGTATTATTCTTGATGGCCGTGCCACTAGTAATAAATTGGGTCAGAGTATTGAGAAGTAAAGGTTACGAAAAACAGCTTGTTATTTAATGTTCCTCTTTTGTTTTGTTTTTTCTTGTGGGAGTTACCGAGCCTAAACAGTTATTACGGGCAGGTATATTTAACAAGATACGATTTAAGAGCTCTCGAGACGGAAACAACTAAAGGAAGTAGAGTTAGTTCAGCAAAACATTGCAGTTTTTAATGACTACTATAACTTACACCCAAACGGGCTCTCTTACGTCAACGCCGAGGAAGGTGTCGTGATAGACAGGACGGATGTTTCCCGTCTGGATATCTAGCTCTAGGTTTTCCGTGATTTCCCTTCAGGGATAATTCCTTTAAAGACACAGCCGATATCATCAGTTTCAACTTCTCCATCTCCAATTACGTAGTCGTAGGACATTACTAAATCCCAGTATACCATATTTTTTATTTCGTAAAAGTAATATTAAATTCCTTCATTTTATTGTTTCATTTTTATTATCCCCATAGCATCAAATTTGTACAAATGCCATTGAATTAAATCAGATTCTTTCTGATACATCATGTAAACCAAACAAATTTTTTTGTTACTTTACAGCCAGCCACGCCACAGAAACTACTAGCATCATGTTGTAGCATTAGTATTATGATGCACACTCCTTATTTCCCAAGTTATCACATGGCAAAGGCATTCTAGGCCAGTGTGTGGTATTGGACCCATTCTGAAACCTTAGTTTTGGTGACAGGCTGACCTGTAGCGTAGAACAAGATCTATGTTAGGTTGGGAGGTAGCGATTTGGCAGTGAATTGGTGAAGCTAACGTGTATGAATGTTAATTGAAGGCTGTGGTAAGAGATAGACCTGTAGTGTAGCCAAATGTTTACACTTGCACCACGTTTAAACACACTTTGCCCTGTTTGATGCACTTTTCCTCTTCAAATCTAAAAATTCAGAAAACCTAAATTATATGGTTGACAAGTGTTTGAGCATTTATGTACATAAATCATACATGACTTCAACAAATGCAAGAGTGTGTCCTTTGCGTAACTTCTACCACATCTTGGCATCCCGTCAGTTAACTGAATGAGCTGATCAAGAGTGTGGGATATAAAGAGCTTATTACTGAATAGATCAAATTTTCGCAGGTTGCCCTGTTGAATCTGAGGGAAAGCTGTTACTATTGTGATGTATTGTTGTTTAAGCATTTTCATGTTTTGTTTAAAAACTGTCAATGCTTCCTAGTCATTAGCCTGTGAAATTTGCTTTGTCATTTACCACGGTGTTTACCAACTTATCAGATGGCCTGTGTACAAACAAAGAAAATGACTGTAATAACATCCTAGAATACTAAACTATAGATGAAACTACCTTTTATGCACAGCTATACCTACTTGAATACATTACTTGGAAATACAGAATCGTCAGATTCCACCCGTCTGCTTTGACCCATGACGTCACAAATATGTCGGAAATGACAATACACTGAGTCCAATATGGCGCCTATGATGACCAAAAGCACGAAAATACATTTATACACCCCCCCCCCCCCCACACACACACACACAGAGTCTCTCTCTCTCTCTCTCTCTCTCTCTCTCTCTCTCTCTCTCTCTCTCTCTCTCTCTCTCTCTCTCTTGCGCGCGCGCCCACACACACACACACACACACACACACACACACACACACACACACATTCCACAAAAAACCTAATGAAACTAACAGGACAAGCATGGGAAGTTGGGGTTTTTTGGGTTGGGACAAAGTAAATATAAACAAATCTAGAGAACACTGCCGTACCAAACCACACAAAACGACGAAGAAAGCTGAGAACACACAACTCCCCAAATACCACTAAACACAAGATCCTCTGGAATCGGACACTTCCCTTGATCTATATAGCTCAACATCAGCTCCCAATCCCACAAATAACACTTCCCTTGATCTATATAGCTCAACAGCAGTTCCTGATCCCACAAATTAGAATCGAACACTTCACCTGACCTATATAGCTCAACAGCAACTCCCGATACCAGAACAGTCACAACCACACGTTGGAATCGAACACTTTCCTTGACCTATATAGGTCAACAGAAGCTACTGATACCAAATCATAAAACCCAAAGCTACAACCATGTCCACAATCAGCACTACCTCAAAAAACACAAACCTACAAAATTGGAATCGAACACTTCCCTTGACTTTTTATCCTTAAAACTATAAGACTTCATCCAAAAATCTGAATAGTTGAAGAAATTTTATTAGAGACAACACACTGTCTCCCATCATTGCTAACAACCAAAAACTGTTGACAGTCAGTCATATCCAGGCGGAAAAAAAAAAAAAAAAAAAAAAAAAAAAAATTACCAAAATTCACACATGACATAACAAAACTAAAATCGTTAACTCACTGAAAAATATTCCGCTGAAAGCAGTCACTACCAATACCACACACATGCAATGCTCCACACATGTGCAATGCTACCATGCAAATGAACCCCATATACCACATACCACGCTACCCATAAATACACCACAAGAGAGACCCACTGACCGCAACAATATGCCACCTACAAACACGTCACACATGCAAACTAAACCAAAAACATCACCTAACGCACAACACGTAAACACACCACTAGGGAGCACCACCAATCACATCAAAACGACACCTACAAACACGCCACTCTCACAAAATAAATTCCGCACCGTTGTGGTGTCACACACTACATCAGCCTTACGTCACGGGTCACAGTCAACGGGTGGGATCGGTCGCTTGTCAGCTGAAGTCCCGAGGAGGCTCACACAATGTAAACGTGTGCATTCTGATTGTTGGTGCTGAATGCTACAGTTAACTGTCAGTTAATTTTAAATTAATGGTTGATTAAAAATATACACAATATATAATTTCTTGTGAGAGAAACCCTTTGCAGCGTGAAAAGGAGTATAAAATTATTCTACAGTTGGCATAGGTTAAATATAAATGCACAAGAAGCCTGTTTAAAAGAATTATGATTTATATTTAAGTGTTACCAATTTTATTCTATCAACTGTCACCTTCAGGTCCAACAATCAAAGAAAGCACAATTATATTTTCTCCTGGCCTGTTCACCTGACAGGGTACTATGTTGTGTATTGCAATATGTATACTTGTGTATAAAAGTTATTTTTATTTATAATTTTGTTTCCTAGTATTTATTCTGCTGAGTTTTCTAAACAGATGATATGATGATGATTTGGTAATAAATTGAAGCCAGTAATGAAACCATTTGTTTAAGCTGATGCTTGAATGTGCCTTGTTATTTCTAACTGGTAATGATGATCAATTGTTACTTACCAATGTCATGGTGCCATTTATCGTACAATACAGGTAGGCTGTCATGAATGAGTAAACAGTGCAAATTTTTTAGAATTTCACATGATGCTTTAAAAAAAGAAATTTTGTGCAGGCTGACTGTGTAGTGTAATGGTTATAGTGCAAGCCTCTTGCAAAAGATGTTGTGGGTTTGGATCTCACCAAGTGCTTTCAAAATTTTTATTTATATTCCTTTGTTACAATGTCTCAGTCACTATTTTAACTTTTTCAGTTGCTCTCATTTTTTCTTCCCATCATTCTTGTTCCAGTTGGAATCTTTGTGCACAGGAGTTTAATTACTTTTATTTAACTTTCATGATATTTAAACATTTGGAAATGCTGGTATATCACTTAAAAACCAAAAGACAAAGTAGCGTATTTATATTGACTGTGCAGTGCTGTCAAAAATGCAATTTTCATTAGAAAATGCACATTTTCTTCAATGGTAATTGTCAGACAAATATTTAAAATGGAAATTCTTATTGCACAAAAGACAGAATAATGGAAATGAAGATTTAAACAAAAGAAGAGATTATAAGTAAAACAAATTTGAAGAAAAATGAGGTATAGAAATAATGAAGGATATAACATGGATGAAAATACAGGATGATGAAGTGAAAGACATTAAATCAATGTTACTACTTGGATAGAATTAAAAATACATGCATAAAGATTCTAAGCTTAAAAAAAATTATAGGAAGAAAAAAAGAGTAGTTCAAAAAGTTAATACATGATTAAAATGATGTGCAAACAATACAAATTAAAAAATTGCTTTTTAACCAATTAATTGAATACAAATAATGATCAAAGTCATTTCAATAAAGATTTGAAAATAAAGAAATTTCAAAGCATCTTGCGAGATCCAAATCCACAACCTACTGCGTATGAGGCCTGTACTATAACCATCACACTACGCAAGGAGTCCGTACATCATTTCCATTTTAGATACGTAAAGCACCACACGAAAGTTTGAAATTATTATTATTATTATTATTTCTCTTTTCTGTCTCAGACATTGTCTGGTTAAAAATGGAAAGTGACGCAGACCTTGATCAAGCATGACTTCCTTTTAACTGTATGGTATATGTTATATTGCATTTAGGAACTTTCGGGTAATTGAACATGTATCAATAATTAAACTTTTCTGTAGTTGTATATACAAGTGTGGATGTAGCTGTATTGCATTGATGTACTGGTGGATATTGTGTGGTAAGACTCCTGTAGTTGATAGTATAATTGGTATAATGTCAACTTTATCCTGATGCCACAAATCCTTGACTTCCTCAGCCAGTTGGATGTATTTTTCAGTTTTTTCTCCTGTTTTCTTTTGTATATTTGTTGTATTGCGTATGGATATTTCGATTAGTTGTGTTAATTTCTTCTTTTTATTGGTGAGTATGATCTTAGGTTTGTTATGTGGTGTTGTTTTATCTGTTATAATGGTTCTGTTCCAGTATAATTTGTATTCATCATTCTCCAGTACACTTTGTGGTGCATACTTGTATGTGGGAACGTGTTTTATTAGTTTATGCTGTATGGCAAGTTGTTGATGTATTTTTTTGCTACATTGTCATGTTTTCAGGGGTATTCTGTGTTTGCTAGTGTTGTACATCCGCTTGTGATGTGATCTACTGTTTCTATTTGTTGTTTGCAAAGTCTGCATTTATCTGTTGTGGTATTGGGATCTTTAATAATATGCTTGCTGTAATATCTGGTGTTTATTGTTTGATCCTGTATTGCAATCATGAATCTTTCCATCTCACTGTATATATTTCCTTTTCTTAGCCATGTGTTGGATGCGTCTTGATCGATGTGTTGCTGTGTTAGATGATACGGGTGCTTGCCATGTAGTGTTTTCTTTTTCCAATTTACTTTCTTCGTATCTGTTGATGTTATGTGATCTAAAGGGTTGTAGAATTGGTTATGAAATTGTAACAGTCTAGCCAGTGTATTTATATGAGTGATTGCTTTGTGTATTTTGCTAGTTTCTGCTCGTTCTATAAGAATTTTCGTAAATTGTCTACCTGTCCATAATGTAGGTTTTTTATGTCGATAAATCCCCTTCCTCCTTCCTTTCTGCTTAATGTAAATCCTTCTGTTGCAGAATGTATGTGCTGTATTCTATATTTGTGGCATTGTGATCGTGTAAGTGTATTGAGTGCTTCTAGGTCTGTGTTACTCCATTTCACTACTCCAAATGAGTAGGTCAATATTGATATAGCATAGGTATTTATAGCTTTTGTTTTGTTTCTTGCTGTCAGTTTTGTTTTCAGTATTTTTGTTAGTCTTTGTCTATATTTTTCTTTTAGTTCTTCTTTAGTATTTGCGTTATCTGTTCCAATTTTTTGTCTGTATCCTAGATATTTATAGGCATCTGTTTTTTCCATCGCTTCTATGCAGTCGCTGTGGTTATCCAATATGTAATCTTCTTGTTTAGTGTGTTTTCCCTTGACTATGCTATTTTTCCTACATTTGTCTGTTCCAAAAGCCATATTTATATCATTGCTGAATACTTCTGTTATCTTTAGTAATTGGTTGAGTTGTTGATATGTTGCTGTCAGTAGTTTTAGATCATCCATGTATAGCAAATGTGTGAGTTTGTGTGGGTATGTTCCAGTAATATTGTATCCATAATTTGTATTATTTAGCATGTTGGATAGTGGGTTCAGAGTAAGGCAGAACCAGAAAGGACTTAATGAGTCTCCTTGGTATATACCACGCTTAATCTGTATTGGCTGTGATGTGATATTATTTGAATTTGTTTGGATATTGAGTGTGGTTTTCCAATTTTTCATTACTATGTTTAAGAACTGTGTCAATTTAGGATCTACTTTGTATCTTTCCAATATTTGCAGTAACCATGAGTGGGGTACACTAACAAAAGCTTTTCGGTAATCAATGTATGCGTAGTGTAGTGACCTTTGTTTATTTTTACCTCTGCATCTATTATCAGTTGCTCTTTACTTATTATTATTATTATTATTATTATTATTATTATTACTATAATACACAAACCAGGGTGAATGGCTGAAAAGTTTGATTCCTCATTGTATAGATGGTTTCATAATCAATCCCACCACTGGAGCCATATCCTTGGTAGAGTAAGTGAAACTAAAATACATGGTTAAAATATCGAGTTGTTGGTTCAGATCTGACTGGAAGTTTTGGATATACAAGTATTTAAAATTTTTACTGAAGGGAAAGTGAAGCTGATCCTGCGCAAGGGTCGAAACTTCCCTGTTGACACCAGATAGGATGCCAGGAAGGAGGTGCACTAGCTTTACATTTATGTACCGTTTCTGGTTTGCTTACAGGTGTCACATATATCAAATTCTCCAAAACTTCTGAGGCAGCACTAGCGCTGGAGGAGATGAACGGTCGGTGTATTGCCAGCCACCCCAGGCCACTCAAAGTGATGATCGCCCACAGGTAATGATAAAGATGTTCATGTCATGCCATGCTATGTAGTATTTCATCTCACTAGTGCTCCAGTCCTGAAGAAAGAGCACCTTCATTATGAACAAGTGTATCAGCAGAGAGAACAGGGAGGCACAGATGATGGATGTTCATACCTGTGAAGCAAACATAACAAACCCTGTAAATCAACAAATCTTTGCTAAAGAAGTCTTTGCATGAAAGCTATTATGTGTGAAAGTCTCTTCATCGAGCCTGCCTGTGATTCAATTTACATATACTTTACATGCATAAACATAAAAAACATACATGATTATTGTTGTTATTTTGTACCTGGTCGAATGTTCATCATCAGGGGTTTATTATTATTATTATTATTATTATTATTATTATTATTAGTGAAAGTTGTTTTTGAATAACAGAAACATGTTTTATGTAGGTGCAGTCATATATTGGAGCAATTATTAGGCATTTATGTTTTCTAGCACTATATGATATGTGTATTGTTTCCATAATTTGCACTACAACTTTCCTTTGTTTCATGTTACAAATCAGCAGTTTTTGAATAAAACCTTAATTAAACACAGGAAAGTTTAATTTTGCTATGAGGATAAGTCAATTATTATCCGCAAAGTAGTTATAGAATTTTGTAATCAAATAGGAAACTTACAAGAACATCATTTTTTGACATAGTCTCCTTATGTTTCAACGCACTTCGTCCATCGTTGTACAAGCTTCCTGATGCCCTCATAAAAGAAGGCTCTTGGTAGAACTGTGAGCCAGGAATGCACCGCTTCTTTCACTGTTAGTCAGAGGCAAATCAGTTGCCCCTTAATGCCTGTTTGAGTGGATCAAACAAGTGATAGTCAGAAGGGGGCAAGATCGGGACTATATGGAGGATGATCCACTACTTCAAATTTGAGATTCTGGAGCGTTTCAGCAGTGTGGGCAGTAATATGCAAAAGGACATTGTGCAACATCACAACACCTTTTGAGAGCAATCTTCGGTGTTTGCTTCGAATTGCGGGCTTTAGCCTGGCAGTAAGCATCTCACTGTAATGTACACTGTTTAATGTTGTTTCCCTTTCCACATGATGTTCCAGAACTGGACCTTGTGTGTCCCAAAAAACTGTAAGCATCAGTTTTCCTGCGGACAGTTGGGTCTTGAACTTTTTCTTGCACGGCGAATTTGGGTATTTCCATTCCATACTCTGCCGTTTACTCTCCTGCTCGTAATGATGGATCAGTGTTTCATCACCAGCAGTGATCCTGTCTAAAAAGTTGTCCCCTTCGTTACCATAGCGACCCAATCGTTTTTTGCAGATGTCAAAGCGTGTTGGTTTATGCAATTGTGTGAGTTGTTTTGCGATCCTTCTTGCACGAACTTTATAAAACCCAAGTCTGTTGTAGATGATTTCATAGGCAGAACCGTGACTAATTTGCTGACGATGATCCACTTCGTCAATAGTTAATCGTCTAAGAGAATCATTTCACGTGAGCACTCAAAAGTTTCTTCATTTGTGGCGGTAAACAGTCATCTGGCTCCTTCATCGTGCATAACACTTTGCGACCATTTCGGAATTTTTCAATCCACACTTCATTGTGGCAAAACACTGTTCCTGCACCGTACCAAAAGTGTTTGATGAAACTGGTCCCTGATACGCCTTCCGACCACAAAAAACTCTTCTCTGGTGCAAATAGACAGCTGAGCAGCCGTGATTAACAGTACGGCAGCGATAACGAAACTAACCTAGCAGCTTGAAAATTACAAAGATATAACGACAAATAAACAAAGCATGCATCATCAACGTAAAATGACAGTACTATCAAAATAAATAAAAATATAACTAAATTATGGGTAATAATTGACTTGCCCTCATATAATTACTGTTCATTTTTAAGTAACAGGCAGGAGAATAACATTGCAGAAGAAAAATGTTCCATAGGTTACGAAGCCCTTTATACATCTTTGCTCATTTTCTAAGGGAACATAGTAAGACACTTACCACATACGTAAAGTAAGACCTGTACACAGCAGTGTTCACTAAATGGTTATTAGGGAGACACTGTTGGTAGCTTATGGGTTGATCTGGACAGTCATTTGCTCAACAGTTATCCGGCTGTTCATCTGTGCATCTGTAGCCATTGTTCACGTCATGTGAGTATAATGACTTTTCTGGAGACTAGAAATCTACTCTGTAGGAATCAGCACGGGTTTCGAAAAAGACGGTCGTGTGAAACCCAGCTCGCGCTATTCGTCCACGAGGCTCAGAGGGCCACAGACACGGCTTCACAGGTATATACCGTGTTTCTCGACTTCTGCTAGGTGTCTTATACAGTTCCCCACAGTCGTTAAATGAACAAAGTAAGAGCATATGGACTATCAAACCAATTGTGTGATTGGGCTGAAGAGTTCCTTGATAACAGAACACAGCATGTCATTCTCGATGGAGAGAAGTCTTCCGAAGTAAGAGTGATTTCAGGTGTGACGCAGAGGAGTGTCGTAGGACCGTTGCTATTCACAATATACATAAATGACGTCATGGATGACATCGGAAGTTCACTGAGGCTTTTTGCGAATGATGCTGTGGTATATCGAGAAGTTGTAACGTTGGAAAATTGTACTGAAAAGCAGGAGGATCTGCAACAAATTGACGCACGGTGCAGGGAATGGCAATTGAATCGCAATGTAAGCAAGTGTAGTGTGCTGCGAATACATACAAAGATAGATCCCTTAGCATTTAGCTACAAAATAGGTCAGCAACTGGAAGCAGTTAATTCCATAAATTATCTGGGAGTACGCATTAGGAGTGATTTAAAATGGAATGATCATATAAAGTTGATCATCGGTAAAGCAGATGCCAGACTAAGATTCATTGGAAGACTCCTAAGGAAATGCAATCCGAAAACAAAGGAAGTGGGTTATAGTATGCTTGTTCGCCCACTGCTTGAATACTGCTCAGCAGTGTGGGATCTGTGCCAGATAGGTTTGATGGAAGAGATAGAGAAGATTGAATGGAGAGCAGCACGTTTAGTTACAGGATCATTTAGTAATCGTGAAAGCGTTACGGAGATGATGGATAAACTCCAGTGGAAGACTCTGCAGGAGAGACGCTCAGTAGCTCGGTACGGGCTATTGTCGAAACTTCGAGAACATACCTTCACCAAAGAGTCGAGCAGTATATTGCTCCCTCCTATGTATATCTTGCGAAGAGAGCATTTGTGTCAATTTTTATCTCTGTATCTACATTATTCCATAGTTTATTAATTTTTCAAATTTATACTGACTTTTTGACCACCCAGTAGTTGGCCATACAAGTGGACTTCCACGACAGCCCAAAACTGCAGGCCATTTCTGTGGGTATCTCTAACGGACTGCGCCTGCCGATCTGGAGCCCACCGTTTCCCACTAGTGTGTGAGCTCTGCCCATCAGCTCCAGTCTCACCGATCTGCCTGCAGTCTGGGTCTGTTTGTGTGTGGCTTTTCCGAGGACCCAGCACTGTGGTGCTTCTAGGCAGGCCAGAGGCCACAGGGAATGGATTTCAGGAAATAAGACTGTCTCACCACAAGTACATTGTAGAGACCGGCATTTTGTAGACACTTTATTTATTCTAGTACATTTTGCCACTTCGAAAAGATTTATATATTATCAAGTATGGACATTAAGAAGAAGGAAATAGTGGCATCGATGGTGATTTGTACGCTATGTACTCAATATTTCTCAAAAGAAAAATCGCACAATACCTGTAAAATAAGAGACGTAACACATTTACTAATAAACGGCAATAATGAACGTAGAACGAACTTTTTATTGGTGGTCACTCATAGTGTTGCTTCACACTACTCTTCCCCGCCTTATACACTTTCTTCAAGAGGCCTACATTTTTCTGAGGTGATTTCTGAAATCAGTGAAGGTATTTTAAATCATCTTGCAAATCCAAGACAATGCCTATTTCTGTCACAATGTGTTTTGTTTTATTGAAATAAAATAATAACAGTGGTGTTAATGCAACACACATACCATTTGCCTTGCTTTCTCCTTCTAAAAACAGTTCATTACAAATTATGTTGATATTAGCAGTTAAGATTTTTGCGCACACAGGGGGGAAGAAATCCACCACAGGGCCGCAGCCTTTGCAGCATCTTTCCACTTCTGTGCTGCATGTTTATCGTCTTGCTGTTCTTTTTCCCCTCCCTTGTGGAACATGTCTGTAGTTTTTTTAGGATCTGCACTGTCCATAGCTGACGTAAGAACAGTCTCACCACTGTTTTTCGTTCCTTTTTCCTTTCTTTGTTCACCTTCTCTTACCCTTCCTCCGCTTCGGCATTTGAGGCTCCTCTTTTTTTTCTTCTTCCTCCTCGTGCGCTCCTGAAGGCAGCCCTCCGCGTCTGACCTGTAATGTGTGACAGGGTAATTTGTAATTCCCAGCCACAGGTCGACAGGTAGGTTTGCACGTATCCCCTGGCCCAGGGAGTAGTGATTTCCTGAGCTGCTACCTTCTCAAATTGCTGATTGGTCCCTCTGCCAGGTGTTTGGGAGGAATGACTTGAGGTGTGAACAATCACCTAAAGCAGGTGCACCTCCCTTGTGAAGGGTGACCCCCAGTTGGAAGGAGCGTACCGTCGGAGATGCTGGCAATCGTGAGGGATTTTCTCAAGAGGATCCAATTGTCTTCACAATCTACATCTACAAAACATAAACGGAATGAGGCTAACAATTCAAAGACCCTCTCAGCAGTACCACAGTTCCTCGTGGTTTCAGGTACTGAAGAGTCAGTCGTTTGCAATGGTAAATCCGTTTATTCTTCAGAAAGGTGTTGATACAGTTGCCAGCCCTGTGAAATCCTGCCATTGTTTATGGAATGGCTCTTTGCTTTTGGAGACTACTTCCGGTTCTCGAGCACAACAACTCTCGCTGCTTCACTTCTCCACGGCTATCGTCATCGTGTCAAGGCCCGTCACATTGAATTATTTCTGTGGTGTTATTTGCACTAGGCTGTTCGACAGTTTGACTGAGGCCGAAATCTGAATGTAACTCTCTGATCAGGGTGTATGTGCCGTCCATCAGATGGTGAAAAAGGTAGATGCCTCCTTAGTGCCCACACGCACTCTTTTTCTCACCTTTGGTAGAGTGATCAAAGCAGGCTATGAGGCTATCGCATCCTAACCGTACATATTGAATCCAATGTGCCACTACCAGTGTCATCACTTCGACCACACTCAAATGTGTTATCGACACCTGGCCAAACGTGTAACTTGTGGTAGGGATACGCATGAAGGCGGGCGACTGTCCGCCTCCTCCTCCCCACCATATCGACTGCAGTGGTGGCCGTGCCGCTTCCTCTCGGGATTGTCCTGTGTATCGCAATGAGTGAGCTGTCCAGAAGATCAGGATAAAGGAAAAAGTTTCTTACACGGTTGCTCACAAGTTATTGGCTAGTCGCAAACCTTGCGGTCTATCGCCCGGCACTTGGAGTACTGTTCTTACTATATCTCACTCCGTGAAAGACACAGGCACACAGACGTGAGACTTCAAATTCAGCTCTGAGGTTGTGAATCCCCCAGTGTCACAAAAGCCTCGTCCAGCTGTGCAAAGAGCTATCAACCTCTGGCCTCACAGGGCAGTGTCGCCAGCCACACAACCGGCAGGCTGGAGAGGACAGAGGGAATGCTCACGTGGAGACTTCCTCTGACCCTCCAGCCAACCAACACTGCTACTCAGAAGGGCTCAAAGAAGTCCAACGGTATTCCCCTTTGCCGACTGGAAGACACTCTTCGACAGTATCGACACGTGATACTTTCGCCCGGTGGGCCTCTGTGTCGCCGGTGTGCACCACCGACAAATTTTCTGTGTTGGACTCTGCACACCAACAGCAGAAGTAAGTCGACACTTCTGTGGACTTCGTGGCGCAGGATCCTCCTGCTTTGGTACCCTGTAGCAGCGAGTCTTTGCAGGCTGGCACTCGGCAGCTGCCGAGGTGACACCACTTCATTTTTTCCTCGTGATGTGTCTGTTCCAATGGGACGTTTGTGATTTTCAATTCAACAAAGAGGATTTATGTCTGCTGTTAGAATCACAGTGTCCACTTTGACTGTGCCTTCAGGAAACAAAATTGTATCCTCATGACTGCTTTGAGCTTTCGCCTTTCTTCCTGGTCCATTTAGACCTTCCGCCCGAGGTCGGCATTCCATCTTGTGGGAGAGTCGTGCTGCTCATTTGGGATGACATTCGTAGGCAACCCATCTCCCTGACTACCCGTCTTCAAGCTGTTGCACTTCGCCTCTTCCTTCCTCACTTGACCTTTCCCTCTGTACCATTTACATCCCTCTGTGATTCAATGTCACCAGTTCCTAATTCCTCCACCTTATTTGGCAGCTACCTCATTCATTTCTGCTGCTCGGTGACTGTAACACCCACCACCCCATTTGAGGTTCTACCAGAACCTGTTAGAGAGGTGCCTTAACACATAAGCATGCACATTGCTGTCAGACTCCTCACACACCTGCTTCCATTTTGACCTTCCCTTCTGCACTGCACATCTTGCCCATCGTTTAGAGTGGTCCATTCTTTCTGTCATCTTTTCGAGCAACCGTTTGCCGTGTGCTATCCGTTTGTCGGCTCCTACCCTACCTTGGTGCACACTCAAATCGCAGCTTACTAAGGTCGACTGGAGGCTATACTCCTCCCTGGCAACTTAGACAAACACAATTTCCCAACATGTGATGACCAGATGGAATATCTTACAGACATTAACCTTATCACCACAGAATGTTCCATTTCTCCTACTTTCTCCTTACCACGTCATGTCCTTGTCCCTTTGTGGACTGAGACGTGCCGTGACACAATTCGCTCACAGAAACGTGCTCTCCATATATTTAACTGTCATTCTATGACAGCAAATTGCATTGATTATGAACAGATGCGTGCACGGTGTCTTCGGGTTCTTCAGGATAACTAAAAAGCTAGCTAGATTTCATTGATTAGTTCTTTTAACAGTTACACCCCCTCTTCCATTGTGTCGGCCAATTTCCAACAGCTCTCTGGGACCAAGATGCACTCCCCAGTCTCTGGCTTGACGGAAGCAGACGATGTCATCGTGGACCCTATTGCTGTCGAACACCGTGGGCCTCCATTTTGCAGAAATTTCGAGCTGCTCCCACTGTAACACTGCCATTCTTCCATTGGAAATAAGTGGAGGAGGCTCAGGCGATGCCCTTGTCTTCTCAAAATCGTGAGTGTTACAATGCCACCTTTACGGTAAGGGAGTTAGATCATTTTCTCACTTCAGCCAGGTATTCTGCCTCAGGGCCAGATGCTGCCCACATTCAGATGTTGTAGCACCTTTCTCTTGCAGGTGAGCCCTTTCTATTTAGTACGTACAACCGCATTTTGGCAGAGGGCAAGTTTCACAGACGCCGGTGTAAAGCCACAGTCATACACATACCCAAGCCTGGTAAGGACAAACAGCTTCCTTCTAGCTGCCATTCCATCTCTCTCGCCAGGCGTGTTTGCGAGGGGATTCAATTTGTGACTCGTGCCCGGCTAATGCAGTGGCTCCAGTCTTGCAATTTACTTACCACTGCACAGGGTGGATTTTGACTGTACCATTCTGCAGTTGACCAGCTTTTCACTTTGTCCACCCGTGTCGTGAATGATTTTTTTTCTGTGGAAATCCCAGACTGTGGCTGTGTTTTTCGGTTTGCAGAAAGTGCACAACACCTGCTGGAGGACTGATATCCTCCATACTCTCTACACGTGGTGTGTCTGTGGCCACTTGCCCAGTTTCTTTCACAAATTTTTAAAAGAGTGAGTTTTCAATGTATGTGTGGGTTCTGCCTTGTCAGACACCTGTGTCCTGAAAAACAGTGTGCCTCTTGCCATTAACCCTGTAATGGCTTGTCTCCCACTGCGCACCTCCTGGTCCGTTTTTGTTGACAATTTTGCTGTCTATTGCAGTTCTGCATAGACCTGTGTCATCGAGCGGCGTCATCAGCGATGTCTTGAAACTCTCTACTCGTGGAGCATTGTCAGTGGCTTTCATTTATCCACTGAAAAAAAAAAACCATTGTCTTTACATCTTGGGTTCTGTTGCTCTTGCATTCGTTGAAACTATGAAATTCCTGGGGCTCCTGCTAGATACGAAACTCTTTTGGTCCTCCTCCGTATCTTACCTGGCAGCCCACTGTACGTGGCCCCTCAATGTCCTACGTGTCCTCCTCGGTACTGAGTGGATTGCGGATAGAACCACCCTCCACCCTTTGTACTGGTTTCATGTTGTTTGAAACTAGACTGTGGGTGCTTTGTTTATGCATCTGCACATTCGTCCCTCTTATGCCATCTCAATACTATCCATAATTGTAACATCCCTTTGGGTGCTGGCATCTTTTACACTACCCTGGTTAAGAGTCTGTACCCAGATAATGCCGAACTACTGCTACCCCACCGTCGTGACTTCCTCCTCGACAGATATGCCTGCCATTCATCTGCCATGCGCAGCCAACCACATCCTTCTTTGATGACTCCTTTGATCACCAGTAGGAGGCACATCCCTCTTCTATATTACCTCCTGGAGTTTGCTTTTGGCTCATGCTCCGGCAAGCTAACTTTAAGCTTCCAGCAACTTTCCTGGAGGGTGTGGACCCTTCACCACTTTGGCTTCGTGCAGCGGCCCGTGTCCACCGTGGCCTTCATTCGCTTCCGAAGGATACTACACCAGCCTCACTCTAACGCCTTCAGCTTCATGACTATCACGTGGAATTTCGCAATACTGCCTTCGTGTACCCTGATGGCTCTCGGACTGACTGTGGTGTCAGGTGTGCCTTGTCATTGGCACTGACGTTTTTTATTGGTTTCCGGTATGCTGCTCAGTATTTACAGCAGAGCTCTTCGCTCTATATCATCCGGCAACACAGACTTTCAGTTGTCATCTGCTCAGTCTCTCTCAGCACCTTTCAAAGCCTCTGTGTGCTGTACACCGTCCATCTCATAGTGCAATGCTGACTCTTGATGGAGCCACTGTGATGTTTATATGGGTTCCTGGTCATGTTGGTATGCCAGGAAATGAGGTTGCTGATGCTGTTGCCAAGACTGTAGTCCTCATACCTCAGCCCCCTGTTCTTACATTCCCTCCGACGATCTCTGTGTTGCCATCTATCAGCAGGTGGTGTCACTTTGGCATCGCCACTGGTCCTTCCTTCGTGGGAATGAGCTTTGGATTATTAAGCCTCTTCCAGTGGCTTGAATGACCTCCATTCCCCCCCCCCCCCTCCCCTCCCCCACACCCCCGGCCCACTCCCACCCTCCTCACCATTAGATCATTTTAACTTGGTTGCTTATTGGGCCCTGCCATTTTAGCCATCACCATTTGTTAAGTGGCACTCTCCCACCACATTGCACCCAACTTTTAAATGTCTGCCATTTCCTGCCCTATTGCTCTTTTTTGACTGGTTACGTTCCTGCTGTTTGAGTTTGCCATCTGACTTATCGGCCGTTTTAGTGAACGACAAGCCGATTTGTCGGCCACGTTTTACTTTTTATGTGTTGTAGCAATATGGTGAAGGCCACTTAATTTTTAGTTCTGGACCTCCATTTCTCTATTGCGTGTTTCATAGACCTTTCTTCTCATCCCTGTTTTTAGCTGTCTTCTTGCCCGTCATTGGGGATCGAGATGTAGTCGTTTTTAACTCCCCTCTTTGTCTTCGTGTTTCACAGTTTTGACGTAGGTGTGTATGACCCTAATTGTTTTTATGCCCTAAAACTAAACAAAACAGAATGGGGAAGAAAAATGGAAGTCCTTACATTTTTTTGTCAACTTACGTCTTTATTTACCTGTGAGATCTCAAAATTTGTCAGGGAAGAATGCTAAAACTTGTCTGGAAATTAGGGAATTTCACTTGAGGAAACTTGTTGTAACCCTGATTATGTTACTGGGAATAAGATGTGGTTCTGACTTCTCACAAATTTTAATGAGGTCAGAAATAATTTCTAAAAAGGAAATTAAAAGCAAATCACTCAGCGAGGTATAATAAAGTAGATATATAGTTTAAAACGGATGGATGTATTTAGGTCATGAGTCTTCACATATTGAATGTTTTTCCATTATAGCATACTAATTTCATTTTTAATTAAGTTGAGGTGTTGTCTAGTCAGGGCTGTGCCAGAGGCATGGTGGCTTAGAGCCGCACTGATAGGGACCAGAAACAGACCAGAAAAGAAGACATTTTAAGAATTAGCTTGTAGGGATAACAGAATTCCCTTCTCTCTCGTCTTCCTGTCTTCTGCTCATGAGAAGAAGACTTTCCCCTCGGCCCGTGACTTCGAAAGCACACTCAGCGCCACCATTTGTCCAGGTAGCCCTGTAAGCAAATGATCATTACACAACAGACGCCTGTCGACGAACACCGTTTGTGTGGAAGCGATGCACTTACTTCACAAAGCTGCCGACTACACAGCTCGCTCACGTTCAACGGCAAAGTTGTCGTTCCTACTTACTACAGTGCTGTAGGATCTCAAAGGTTGCCGATTGGGTGCTAAGTTAAAGATTTCTATTTGACCCAGACTTCTGATTTTTGTGAATTTCTGCCTACTGAGGACTGGAGCAAGACTGAGCGAGAGTGCTTCATTGCATGTGATGGAGTAATGAATGAAAGGGGAAACAGGTCTCGCTTATAATACACTATATCAGTTTACTTTACTTTCCTGTCAGGGAGTGAGTTAAATGAAGGTTTTATATCTTATCTTGAAAAATGTGCAACTGATTCTGTCCAAACAGCACAGGGATTGATACGGCAGATTTTGTTAGCAAACGGCTTTTGATACCATCCCACACGAGTTGTTCATAATAAAGTTGCATGCCCAAGAATTATTGTCTCAGTTGTGTGACTGGATTCATGATTTTCTATTGGGAAGGTCACATTTCATAGTAAATGGAGGAGAGTCGTCATGTAAAACGGAAGTGATATCTGACGTTCCCCAGGGTAACGTTATAGGCCCTCTGCTATTCCTGATCTACAGAAATTATGTTAGAGTCATAGGGTACTATGTTTTTAATTTTGTGTAGTTCACAAATCTACAGTTTTGAACATTTAAATCAAGTTGTCAATCTCTGCACCATTTTCAATCTTTATCAAGATATGACCAAATTTTTATGCAGCTTCGATCAGACAGTATGCCATTGTAAGTAACTTCATCTGCAAAAAGTCTGAGAAGACTACCAGAAAGCCCTCGATCCAGTCACATATTTCAATTGATAGCACGTACGATCATAATTTTGCAAATAAGCATAGGTGTAGTACTGAGTCGAATACTTTTCAGAGATCAAGAAGTACTGCATCTACCTGACAGCTTTGATCCAAAGCTTTCATAATGTCATTGAGAAAAGAGTAAGCTGGATTTCACATGATCAATGCCGTGATGGTTGGCATGGAGGGTGTAATTTTGTTCAGGATACCTCATTATTTTTGAGCCCAGACTACGTTCTAAGATCTTACAACAAATTCGCGTCGGGTATATTAGGCAGCAGTTGTGTGTATCACATTTTCTTCCCTTACTGTAGCAGGTGCGTCCTGTGCCTTTTCCAAGAAATCGGTGTGGTTTTTTGTTTGAGGATCTGCAATAGATTATAGTTAGAAGAGCAGTTAACTCGGCTGCAAATTCAGACAAAATCGAACAGGGATTCCGTTGTGCCCTGGAGCTTTGTTCAGTTTTAAAGATTTTAGCTGATTCTCAACACCACTGACACTAATACTTATTTCATCTGTCTTTTCAGTTGTACAGAGATTAAATTGGGACAATTCTCCTGAGTTTTCCATTGTAGAAGAAAGTTTGAAAATGGTGTTATGCATTTCAGCTTTTGCTTTGCTACCTTCAGTTTCAGTTGCTGTCTCATTCGCTAGGGCCCGAACACTAACTTTGGTGCCACTAACTACCTTTACATATAACCAGAATTTCTTTGGGGAAGATCGTTTGACGATATTCTGCTACGGTAGTCCTCGAAGGCATCTTGATAGCCAAGTGCGTTTCATTCAGCATCTCTCTATTTATAGCCATGTGCTTTGTTTAACACCTATTATGCAGTAATCGCTGTTTCCTTAGAAGTTTTTTCCACAGTGACTGTATACCATGGAGGTTCCCTCCCATTATGAACTGTTCTGGGAATATATCTATCCAGTGCATGGTCAACTATCCTTTTAAACTTGAGCCATAGTTCTACACCTTCCTGCCTTGTGCTGAAAGTTTCAAGTTCCTCATTGAGATATGACACAACTAGATTTTTTTATCTAGTTTGCTGATCATATAATGGAAAATCTAAGATGGAATGTAACAATATTGCAAAAAGGAAGTTGCTACTCACCATATAGCGGAGTTGCTGAGTCGCAGATAGGCCTATCTGCAACTCTGGATCTCTGCTATATGCTGAGTAGCAACTTTCCTTTTCACAGTATTGTTACTGAACATATATATCTTCCTGCTTGTTTTAGTTGTGCTTTGTACTTTGCTAATAATGGTCACCACAACCACATTGTGATCACTGATATCAGATTCGATGTGGACATCCTTAAAGAGGTCAGGTATATTTGCAGCCATTAGATCCAATATATTTTCATCTGAAAGGGGCTCCTAACTAACTGTTCTAGGTAGTTTTCAGAGAAGGCATTAAGTAATGTTTCACAAGATTTCTTATGACGCCCACCAATAATAAAATTATAGTTTTCCCAATAGCTTGTTGGGTGATTAAAGTCTCCACCAAGAATTACAGTATGATTGGCAAACTTACGTACAAGTGACTGAGGTTTTCTCTAAAAACTTTCAGTGACTTCAGGAGATGAGTGTGGTGAGCGATAGAAGGATCCAGTTATCATTTTATGCCCACCTCTGACACCGATTCTTGCTCAACCAATCTCACATGCAGCTTCAATTTCTGTCTCGGTGGATTTGAGGTTCTTGTGTACTGCAACAAATACACCACCTCAATTTCCCATTTGCCTATGCTTTTGATGCACACTAAAAATTTGCCCTCAAATCTCACTGCTATTTATATCAGGTTTCAACCAGCTTTCTGTACCTAGTATTACATGAGCTTCACAGATTTTCAGAAGCACTTTAAACTCTGACAGTTGGTTGCGAATGCTTTGGCAGTTTACCATTAGGATTTTAATATTCTCACCTGTGGGAGACACGAAACCAACTTTTCTGTGCTCTTTTCGTACAAAGATGCCACCAGTGAAGACGGCCATTACTGAACACAATTTTTTGTGTCGTCGTCAATGTCAAAGTGCCTCCCTCCAAAATCACACCTAAAATTCAAAAACAAGTGGTAGTCAGATGGAGCAGTATTTGGAACAAAAGGCGGGGAGTGATGAATCAAGACATCGTATTGCTTCATGACAATGCATGTCCCCATTCTGCTGGGTTCACTCGAAATCTTATTCACTGATTTAGTCGGGAGCAGTTTTATTCCCAGCTGTACAGTCCCAATCTTGCACCTTCTGATTACCACTTGTTCTCGAACTTGTAGCGTGTTCCTGAAGGATGCCACTCTGACAGCGATTACGACAGAAAGAATGGTATTCGGTAGTGGCTGTCTTCACTGGCAGGATGTTTGTATGAAGAGAGCATACAAAAATTGGTTTCCCACTGTGACAAATGTCTGAACAATGGTGGCACAAAAATAGTTTAAAAAATGCTCTTTCTTGTAAAAATTGTGGATTGAAAAAAAAAAAGTTTGTATGATTATCCCCCACCACTCCTCCCCCCCCCCCTCCCAACTGGACATTCTTTTCAGACATGCCTCACAGTTTTATGGAAGGGTGGGGGGAAGCAGCTTTGGCAGTAATACCAGGTATGCAAGATATGTACAGTACTGATTTGTGATGCAGATTGTAATGTCGAGGTGACGTTCGGTCTTGTGCTGTAGCCGGGACCAGGGCTCGAAGCGGGAGATGAACGAGTCGGAACGGCTGCTGCGGCTGTTCTGCGTCGTGCCCAAGACGATGACCGACCAGGAGCTGCGCGAGCACTTCCAGGAATTTGGCGACATAGACTACGTGTCAATCGTCAAGGACCGCGAGACCAGGGAGAGCAAGGGCTTCGCTTATGTCAAGTTCCACAAGTGAGTATCATTCTTCTTATGTGTGTGGCCTCATCACGAAGGAGCCTGGTGTCTCCGATTACTGCAGCTGTGCTTTTCTACATTTGTAATACTCAGTTTTGTTATTAACATTGGTTTGTTGTTTTACTGTTGTTCTGTTATTATTTCATTCAAATTGTGTGCACCTTTTTCAAATAATGATGAACTTTTATTGCATATAGATGATCACGAGGCAGCACATATGGCGAAACTGTAATTTGTACTCGGGTGATTCGTGTGAAAAGGTTTCAAATGTGATTATGGCGGCACAATGGGATTAAGACTTTGAATTCAGAGTGGTAGGTGGAGCTATATGTGTGGGACATTGTTTCGTAAATTGTTAGGGAATCCAGTATTCGGAGATCCACTGCATCAGTAGTGTGCCAAGAAAAAAATTAAATTTCACGCGTTACCTCTCACCTCGGACAATGCACTGGCTGACCACCTTCCCGTAATGACCTAGAGCAATGGTATTCGTGTAGAGTTGGCAACGGTAAAAAACAACTGACACTGTGTGAGATGACCACAGAAATCAATGTGGGGCATGTGTCGAATTTGTCCGTTAGGACAGTGCAGTGAAATTTGGTGTTGACGAGCTATGGGAGCAGATGACCGATGCGACTGTCTCTCCTGGGCTTGTGAGCGTAATGATTGGACCCTAGATAACTGGAAAACTGTGGCCTGCTAAGATAATGTAGATTTCAGTTGCTGAGGGCCGATGATACGGTTAAAGTGTGACATAGGTCCCCACGAAGCCGTGGAGCCAAGTTGTCGACGAGGCACTGTGCAAGCTGGTGGTGACTCCATACTGGTGTGGGCTGTGTTTACATGGAATGGACTGGGGCTTCTGTTCCAACTGAACTGACCATTAACTAGAAATGGTTATGTTCGTCTACTTGGAGAACATTGCAGCCATTTGTGGATGTTCCTAAACAATGACAGGATTTTTATGGACGACAATGTGCCATGTTACCGGGCCACAGTTGTTCGTGATTGGTTTGAAGAACATTTCGGACAGTTTGAGTGAACGATTTGGCCAACCGGATTGCCTATCGTGAATCCCATCAAATACATATGGGACATAATCGAGAGGTCAGTTTGTGCATAAAATCCTGCATTTGCAACACACTCTCGATTACGAATGATAATAGGGGCAGTGTGGCTCAGTATTTCTGCAGGATCTTCCGACGACTTGTCAAGTCCGTGCCGCATCTGCTGCACTCTTCTAGGCAAAAGGCGGCCTGACACGATGTTGAGTATCCCGTGACTTTGTCGCCTCAGTGTAGTGCCTGTACGAAACTCGTAAGTATGCAACCCGAAGTCCCTGAAAGAAGTATTTTGTAGTAAGTGTACTTTCCGTGTCTTGTGAAGAAAATCCTTTTTTCTTAAAATGTACTTCCCAATGGCCTTTAAAACAGTATTTGGTGGTGTGTATACTTCCCACAGCCCTAAAAGCTACATTTCAGAACAAACAAATAGCAGCCAGTGCAGTGGACTACCACTAGATGCCAGGAATGTATGGAAGTGGAACAACGTAAAGCAATAAACAGAGTAAAGAAAAACAGTTGCTGGTAAGTATACTTCACACGGCTTGTGAGAGAGTTAATAAATTGTACATTTGCTTGCACGCTTATACATGACTAGGATACAGAAAATTTTACACCTTTGATGCTGGTCAAAAATGTTCTGAATTTAATTTTTCCAGATTCTGTACTGTCACACTTTACACGGTACAGAATTACTGCCTGGCTACACCGTTACGGTAGGAAACAAGCTTTGAATATATGGATCCACTTGCAATGCAGAAATGCTTGAGGACCACTGTTGGCAATAAGTCTGTAAGACAGCTGACTAAAATCATGAATGTACTGTATTTCTGTCAACTTTCACCTCAGTTAGTTCCCTTCCATTAAATAACTGCAATTAAAGAAGCACTTTGCAGAGTTATCCGGCTTACGAAGGTTTGGTCATAATGATTTACAACTGTACTCAGAACAGTAATTTCTACCAGTAGCCGCATTAAATCTCAAGGTTTGGAATGAGACACCGTTATATACTTTTAGTTGTAGGTTGATTTATTGTCATAAGAGGAAAGCTGATTCCCTTTTGACCAGCTGAATGTATGTCTAAATGACAGTATTCTAGAATGACATTTTACGTTAACTTTTCAGAGATATTCATTGCACTACTTTAAGCTTTTCGGAGCTACCCATTTTGCCTCTTCTTTTAATAATCCACAATTGCAAGTAATGGTTAAAGGGTTCTTCCATTCAGTATTTAAAAGTAATTAATTTTTTATGTGAATATAAGCATTGGGTAGGAAAAACCCTCTCACAATTGTCATCACAGACGCAGATGTGCGTATGCTGTAGTAAGAACAGGGCATGTGAACTCCATAAAAACTGAAGAATGGGTGTGACATTATGTCCTGATGTATTACATGTTACTTACCAGTTTTCCATTTATTATTATTATTATTATTATTATTATTTTCCAATGGAATTTTGAAATACAGAACAGCCAGAGATCAGCAGCAGGAATCATCTTGCGATTGCTGGCTGTTGCCTGTGTTGTAGCAGTGTCTGCCTCATTATCTGGGGCTGATGCAGTGAAGACTTAATTGCACTTGCGTCACTTGTGTGCCAGATATGAAACGGAAATACATTTTGTAAAATGTTGTATTAAACAAATATAATTATTGATTTAAATAAAAAATCGTTTTGTCATGTATTAAATTTCTATTATGTCTTGTTACAAAATTCGCCTATGTGGGAAGAACAGCAGTGTGAAACCTTCCATATCTTATCACACTAAAAGTTCCAGTGAGCAATCTGTTTGGATAAGTATTGGCACTAGAATATCATAGGGGAGAAACCAGGATGTCGTTCTCCAACTCACTGATTTTGGAGTTCTTTTCTTCCTCTATATTTGATGATACATTACCATTTTCTGAAGTTTAGTTGACAATGTGAGGTGCTTCACTGATGGCCAGTATAAATCTCCACAGTATGATATCATTTCTAATCTCCCCCCCCCCCCCCCCCCCTCCAATAAATAAAATGTCCCAAAATGACTTTTGCACTTACAAAATTTGTACTTTTTGCTTAGAATTGAACAGTTGGTACTCAGTTTGACAGTACATTAGCACCTGTAATAGTCTCTGATTTGTACTGCCTCCAAAAATTCATTCTCATCCTTTTATGTGTATTTTGCTTCAATATTTGTATTTGGTCATATCAGTTTTCTTGCCTGTAGGAAGTATGAAGTTATCTTAGATAATGAACAACTCAGTTCTAAACAGTTCTCTTAAAATGACCAGTATTGTATCAATGTTTATTAAGTATTCATACAATAACCAGAACCAGCTTCTAGGCAAGTCAGTATGTGAACTGCAGTTTTCAGTCGACATAAGAGATTGAACCATAGTTTTTTTAATCACGTTACAAAATATGCCTACAAACAATTGGCTGAAGCAAGTTTGTGACATTACAGTCTGTTGAAATTCTCTATATTTTGCTTCACTACCTTTTTAACAATAGCATGCCAACCAAAACTTCCCCTTGCCTCTGCAGTGAGTATATGTGAATATTACAGACCCCTGTGGCTCATGTTGGAAAAGCATTGCCCCCCCCCCCCCCAGTAATTATGACACAAGTATCACAACACTCCATTGCCTTTTGTCAAGTATTTGTACTTACTGATCCCACTGCACAATTACTTTGCCCACTGTTCATACATAATGAGTAGGGACCCGAAAAATACCGATGATGGGTTGTATCAGAGATATTTTAAAAAAGCTTTATTTTCTACATATACACTACCTCTTGTTTATTTCAATGTCTAGTTCTCTGTAGGTAAGATCTAATACTGCAGGTACGGTTGAGGAAGCAAAGGAATAGTACAAAAGTTGTACACATGCTGTGATTTTTGTTTTTACTCATTGAGATACAATAGTATCCAACAAACAATGTTCTGTACATAAACATTATGTATGTATCTGATATGTTTGTGTACCTATTTGCTGACACACCGCATTTTGTCCACCCATGTTATTCCCTGTAATGATGTGATGTCCACAGCGAACGGCAAGCATTGCTACGATACGTAACATGTGGTTCCTGCACGTCAGTTTCTTCATGACATTGAAGTGTGCACATCGCTAGTACGGCTCTAAGAGTAGAGATATTCATAGAAAAACGTGGTGCAATTGTAGTACTTAGCCAAGCAAGGTTTATCTGTTGCTAAACAGTGTAGGGTGTCTGTAGGGGGAGTGCAATACACCCTCATACATGACATCTCGTCAGCAATGCGTCCTGTCCGGGAATATAAAATCACAATGGCGGCAGGTAGTGTCAGGTGTTCCCCAAGGCTCAGTATTAGGTCCTACACTCTTCTCTCTGTATGTCAGTGATGTGTCATCGGTTCTGACCTATTGCAAATATCATATGTATGCTGATGGCCTTCAGTTGTATCTAAGTGTGAAACAAAGCAATCTTAAGAAAGCCACTGAAAATTTCAACATTGACCTCGATGCACTATCAAAATGGACACAGGACATAGGACTAAAAGTAAACCCATCTAAAACCCAAGCTGTACTTGTTGGTCACTATAAGCTCATTAGCCCAAAACATCGGGAATCCGCACCATCTCTTATCCTTAATGGAACAAATATTAACAACTCTCCCTCAGCAAAGAGTTTGGGAGTAATAATAGACGAAAATCTAAATTGGACAGAGCACGTAACTGCAGTGTGCAAAAAAGCATTAGCATCCCTTCACGCCCTACAAAAATATAAAAAAACTCTTCCCTTTCGATCTGAAAAAGAAATTAGTACAAACGCTTATACTCCCAATCATTGACTACAGTGATATTATCCTACAAGGCCTCTCTCAGGATAATTCGCGATGTCTGGAACTGGTCACGAATGCCTGCGTCCGATATATCTGTGATGTTTGACTTTTTGATCACATTTCACTTGCATATGCAAAATTGTCCTGGCTGCATGCAGACATATGCAGAGATTTCCATACACTCTCTCATCTACTGCCTTATAAATGTACACTTTCCCTCATACCTCTCCTCGTCCCTAATGCTTATGTCGAAACAACACGACAGAAACACGCATTCCCATAATAATAAAATCCTCTCTGTTCCACTGTGTCGCTCAGTCGCTTTCTCCAAGTCCTTTACAGTGGCAGGAACCCGACTCTGGAATAACCTCCCTCGTTATGTTAGAGAACTTAAAAACATGTCCGGCTTCAAAAAACAGTTAATGACGTATCTACTTAAGCAACAGTAATGCCTTCCTCTGTACACGAATGCACTTCACCTCATTACTTCCCTCTTTCCCCTCCTTCAATCTCCCTTCCCCAAAACTCGCTAAACTAGTAAACATCTACTTTACACACCAAGATATTAATGTACATCTGCACAAATCTTCATTACTATTGCCAATTTTTCTCATGTTTATCATTATTATTTGATTTTCTTTTTTACTGTTATTATTATTGCTTTTATCATAATTTGTATGCATAGCACCTGTTGTAAAAATAGTGCCAGTTATTACTTTATTAGGTCTTAGTCATTACTCTTTATTCCTATTGTCACTAGAGTAATCTAAATTTCTTATTTAAACTATTGCCATGATGTAACTCTGATGCGTTAAATGCTGCATGTGTGGAACACTGGTCCGATGTAAGAGAGGACCTGATGGCCCTAATCTGATCACGTTAAATAAATGACATACCATGACCCAGACGACCTTGTAAAACAACGCCAGATTCATGCAAGAATGATAGAAATGAATGTGACAACAATATCTATTGCAACGATAAAAAAAAAGACTGACTGAAGCCGACTTGAAAGGAAAACCCCATTCTAAGGCCCATAAATAAACAGAAGAGACTTGAATGGGCTAGAAAACATCATAATTGGATATCGGAAGAGTGGACAAAGGTGTTATTCACCAGTGAATCAAAGTTTGAGATTTTTTGAACCGGAAGGAGAATATTTGTTCGCTAATTTGTCTGGGAAAGGGTAGCCCAGCAGTGTGTTCTACCTACAGTTAACACATTGGTGGTTCTATTATGGTTTTGGATGTTTTGCCGGAGATGGAGTTGGTGACATTGTGAAAATAGAAGGATGTATCAATCAGAAGTAGTACAACCACATACTTCAGTATCGTGCAATATGAAGTGGATTTCGCTTAATATGGAAAGGGTTCACCTTACAACAGGATAATGGCCCAAAATGTCGGTCGGCATACTGTACGAACTACATTGCATCAAAGCAAAAACAGAAAGTACTGAATGATATGGTATGGCTGTCCCAAAGCCCCAATTGTAATCCCATTGAAATTGTCTGGGATGAAGTGGATGGATGTAGATGTATCAGGGAAGTTAATATATCCTGCAAGGAACATCTCGGGCACATTGTTAAGGATCTATGGAATCATATAGATTCACGATACCTACAAAAACTGATTGACCGCATGCCTCGAGTTTGTAAGGCAGTCATTAAATCCAGAGGAGGATACTAGAATAAAAATAAAATATAATGATTGTGATTGTATTATATGTCTGGAGGTTAATATAATTAGATTTTGTGAGAAATAACGTTTGATTTGTGTTGTAAATCTTAAATACCAAGTTGTATTGAAATTAATGAGTGGTGGTGCAAAAATTGTAAAAGTAATCATTTCATGGTGTTGCACATCAGGAACAGTGTGTCTGTAAGAACACATTTGCAAAAAAAGAACACATACGTGAAAAAATGCAATGATGTGTAAGTAATGCACTGGTACCACATCAGTTGCTGACACCAAATGGTCTCTACAGGATCCACTTCATGTATGGCAATCTAGAACTCGGTTGTGTGAGCTAGAATCTGAGAATAAAGAAACACTCAAGTTCGTCTTCTAGCTATAGTCTGTATTATTTGGACACTTTAATGTGTCAGTTTTCAGTTGAAGGGAAGTTGTGGGATGTTTTGAACTATCGTTGCGTAAGATACTGATAGAGATCGGATCTGAACTACCTCGTTTTCCGTACTGCCAACCATGGGGAGCATTTGTGTGGTGGCCATTCCCGAATGAATTGTGCACTCTACCTTGCTTTGCATGTTGCATTGCTCATTGTTTTCTTCTGATATTTTAAACTGAAATAAGAGACTAATTCTGGCCAGTCAGTATGTTCTAGTACAACTTGAGTGACGCCAGAAGTGATCTGCAATCGATATAAGTGAATGTTAGTTCTGCTTCTACAATGGTGTAGCCTGGTTGCCCTGCAAGGAGGGGAGGGGAATCGCTTCTGCTCTCCCTCCATTTGCACCCATCCCCCTCCTCCTGCCTCACCCAGCAGTCAAGGTTTAGCTCATTTATGCGCAGTTGACTGCCATATTATATAGTATCTGTACTGTAGTGACTGGGAAAGAAAATTGCCCAATGTATTTCGACCACTCTGAGAGTCTTCCTGTAAAGAGTGGATAGTTATTTTTGATCCTGCTTCCACTCTAGGTACCTTATCGGTTCTAACTGTAGTGTTGTGAAGTACATGTTGCATGGCTGTGAATGTCATTGTAAGGGCTCTGCAGTATGCTGATCAGGGCTATGAGCTACAGATTCAAAGTCCGTGTTTTTAATTATGAAATTGGATGGGGAAAAAGAAGATAATGTTGAGAAATGACTTAAACTGGGGAAGTACTCTTTTTCACCATCAAGAAAATTATGCTGTTCCTCATTAGAAGCAATCATTTATTGAAAGTGTAAATAGAACCATAAAAAGAAAACAAGCACAGCCCATAAAAAAAAGAAAAAAAAAAAGAAACTTGAAATTTTTGCAAAAACATTTATTCTAGTCAAAAAGCTCTTGTTATAAAGAATAAAAAATATTCTCGTTTTATTACTACTTTATCTCCTCTCTCCTGTCAGTTTCAAAGCACTAAGAATTCATCTTCAAGCACCTAATGCAGCAACCTTATAAAGTTGTATATCTCGTTTACGAAAAGAAGAATGAACAAAAAAAACTGTTGCTGATTTTGCCATAAATAGGTACTAAAATTTCAGGTTCCTAGCAGTGAGTCATTACCTGGCATGTGTAAAAGATGAAAATGGAGAACTTCAAATATCTTGCAGAGTATCTCATGCAGCCAAAGCGTACGAAGGCTGCGACCGTTCATTCAAGGCGGTGTTTGCCGAACCCAAGCGGCAGGCACCGAGGGACAACCCTTTTCCTGACCGCTTCTCTTCAGCGTCTGGCTCGGGTGGAGGGATGCCTGGCGGGGGAGTGTTCGACAACGCGTACACTCCTTTCAACAGCCGTGAGTACCGTACATAGTTTTTTGATGTTATAGTGCTGTAATGATAATTGTATTTTATATGAACATAATATGTTTCTCACCATATTAAAAGGGCAAGTAACTTTTGTTTTCATACTACAGGGGAAAGACAGTATGTAGTTGCGTCTCATGTGTGCCACTTTCTCAATCATCTCTGATGCATTATTTTCCGTGACGGGTGAAACGTGTTTGTGAGAAATGAGATTATCTTGGGCAGAGTGGGCATTCATTGCCGAAAGATGTCTGTTAGCATCAGATATAGGCCTTAGTTTTAGGGAGAAATTTCATATAATGTACTTGTGAAACACAGAATTGTATGGAAGTACAGAAGTAAATTACTGGAAAATAAGGAGACTAAGACTTTTGAGGTGTGGTGTTGCGAAAGGTCGCAGAAATTTTATGGACCAACAAGATAAGAAATGAGGTGGTCCTCTGCAAAATCTACTAGGAAAGGAATGTCTGCAAAAAAACTCATGAGAACAGACCGGACTATAGGTCATGAGCTGAGATGTTGAGGAATAACTTCCGTGATGCTCGAGGGAGCTTAGAAGGTAAATACTGCATCGGAAAACAGCAAATAATTGAGGTTGTCCTCCGCAAGTGCTACTCTGAAATGAAGATGTTGCCACAGAATAGGAAATGATGCTGGGCTGCGTCAAAACAGTCAAAAGACTGACGATCCGAGGAATAAAAAGTTATTTGTTGACTTCAGTTGCCCAGAAAGGGAGACAGTTGTGATGTTAAGAATTATATTGCAGAGGTTTAAACGACAGCTGCAGTTTAGAGTCTTGTCAGCTGAAGTGTGCACGAGGATTTGAAACTGGCGAAGATGACAGAGAGAAAGTAAAAAGTGGAAGAGCCTAAAGGTAGTGAGAATTGACACGTATGAAGTTCTACAGTATGTTTTCCTCGGGTTTCACAAATTGTGTGGTGGCTAACAGAAGAGATAACTGCAAGTTTTGTGTTTGTCAAGTGTCCAAATTCATTTCTGACAGCAGTAAAATGTGCAAAATGGTTCTGCTTCCATATTTGTATCGCAGTCCACAGACAAAATCAATTTTTTTAATTAATTGCATAATTATTAGTGGAGAGGCATGAGATGTTTGTCCAAATGCCGAGACAAAAGTATTGTTCTCATACTGTGTTACTTTGGAAGCCGCTGTATAAATTTGTTAAATTTAGGACGTGAAAGGCTACACTCTTATTGTACTCATCTATTGATCTTTATTGTTCCTGTCTTATCCTTCACTGTATTCTTCATAGTTTCTGTGTCGTGACACAATTTCTGTGTAACTTGCAGTAAATGTCTCATTTATCCTGATTCCTCCACGATGTCAGTGTCTCCAAAAGAAGTCACAAGATGAGCATAAAAAAACATAAATCTAGTGTGATGGAATGAAGTTAAACAAAGCAGGTGACACTGAGAGAATTAGACTGGAAAATGAGAATGAAATAACTGTCAGTGACAAAAGTGTATATAAAATGCAGACTGGTAATAGTAAGAAAAGTGTTTTATTGCTGAATTGTCAGGGTAAATGGGGGTTTGGGTCCCCACACCCCATTTCCCAGTTTCTTTAAGCACTGGCAATTTCCATTTTATCCTCAGAGATGACACTCGGAGTTGCAGCTTCCTGCAGTTATCAATGTAACAACAGAGAATGTGCAGTGGTGCTGTAAATTCTGAACACTACCACATCACTTCACATACTCGAGCCAGTGAGAGTGAAATACGCACGGGACCTGTGTCTTCTGAGCTGGCACTTGTCGGTTTGTTGTTCTGACCTACTCTCTGTAGACCTGCGTACAAGGGAACGTGATATTGGTGCAGCCTGGCAGCATAGATCACATTCTGGGAGAGTAGTGTGTAGAACACAGGTGCACGCTTCACTGAAAGTACGACGGGAAGTCTCATTTCCTTGTTAATAGACAATTGTTACCCAAAACGGCCATTGGTCTCTGCCATCTGAAACCCAACTATATGGCCTCTGGAGAACAGTAGTAACTGACATTTTTTTTCTGGTCTCAGTCTCATTGGCATTCCAAATAGTTGGCTGGTAAACTAACTTAAGAATTATAGGGGATCAATCTCCTACAGTCGTCGTGAGAGAGGATGCATTGGTCAGGTCCTAATTACGGTAGAGATCACCGAGAAAACATTGTTGTCAATAACACATTTATTAGGCAGCAGTACGAGATTGTGTTCCAAAGCAGCACGCCACAACCGGGCCGGCAGAGAAGTGCCTCGTCAGCAGCCAAAGCCCGGCTCGCACCCTCTCTCAGTATTGCCGGCTCGCTAGTGTCCGCTACGTCACGGGCAGCCGTCGAGTGAGAAATCTGGCAGCCTCCAGCTCTGCGTATCGATCTCCAAAGTGCTCCTGTGGATTCCGAAGATTTGCACTCGGGAGTTTCACTCCTGGCACACTCTTAAGCAACCGGTGCCACGCAGGGTCCACTCTCGGTCCCCGTTTAGGAAGTGGAAGCCGGCAACATTACTGTTTGCGCGAGCCGCATCGGTACCCACCCACTCGAAGGCAGATGACGGACGATATCAGAGTCACACGTGTGAAGCCTCTGGCAGGCCTACAGGGTGCTGGTGGGTGGCCTCTGTAACCCATCAGTGATGCCTCAGAAGTTGGCAGTGCAGCTGGCAACAGCAGTATCCTTCCTGCCAGACTCGTGGCTCCTTAGAGGAACGGACACAGCTGTGCGTGCCAAAGGCCGACGTCCGTAAGCTCCCCTGTCGCCGGATAACTGCAACTAATACGAGAGCTGAGACTGTGCACTACACGGTCGGCGATCGGCACTCGTCAATCGACGCGTGGGATATTTGTTAAGACGCGTGTTGTGTTCCCTGTGCACTTTGTGGTGGTGGGGATGGCTATGACACAGTGTGGCCTGGTTCCCTGTCTGCTATCTTAGCAAACTTCAGACTTTTGCAACTTCACCTTTCAGAGGCTCTTTCCTGTTGGTTCGACACCTGAATACTTAAAGTTGTGTTGTTCCTTAGATGCCTTACAAAACTCTACTTTGTCACTAGTATGACGGTATCTCTCAGCTTCCGTGATGTCAATACGCTTTGCTCGCAGACTCGGACACTAGATCGTTCCCCCGTGGGGCGTACCTTCCACGTTTGCCACAGTTCGTTCAACAGTTACCCGTACCTGGCACTCTAATCGTCATTGACACAGGTGGTCCCCCTTCGGACAGTTGCGAAGGTAGAACTTGTATGAATTTTTAGTGTCTGTGGGGGATACTATCCAGTGGCATGACAGAAGCGATGGGGATGGAAACATTCGAGGTACGTATACTCGTGCAGCGCCATATCCTGAAGAAATAGAGAGAGAAATGGCAAGGAAGTACAAAATCAAATAAACTACAGACCATAGAGCTCACCACAGAGGTCTCGGCAGACTTTGCTACGAAGCTCGAGAAGGGAAGATACTGCCTTACGCTGCTGCACTGTGGGACATACCGAAATAACTTGTTAATTTCTGCTACCGTGAGAAGTACCCCTGCATCACATATTTGAGAAACATTAACAGTTCGTCACATCCTCTGAGAGTGTACGGCTACGCGAGACGTTCGATGTCAGTTGGACTTAGGACAGCAGCATCTGTCAGATGAAACATCTATAAGCTGTGCACTACACTGCCTATGAAGTATTGGATGCTACAGCAAGATTTGAAGGCAGTATTGATATGTCAGTTTAGGGATCAGAGATGAGAGGATGTTCCTCTTACTGTCGATTTGACCATGAGGCACTACTTGACCCATTCTTTGCTCCTGAACCTACGTTAGACAACAAAATGGTTGATTTCAGTCTCTGAGCATAAAATGCTAACTACACACACCAGGCTGTTGGCATTTTAGTAGACTAGTTACTCACTTGTGTACCTAGTACAAAACATATGATCATTTTATTACTATTAAACGAAAAGAGGGAATAAGAGGCATATACCTACCCCCTTTGGACACCAAAAGAGAATCGGGAGTCTAATAATCTTGTAGTCAATTCCTTTTATATTTATAATCTTTGTATTCGTCATGATCTTGTTTCATGAAGCGTTTATCGACAGTCTGTTACAGTTTCAGTACGTATGTTTGGCAACTAGTTTTGAACCGACTGCCCTCCTGAGGCTGCAGTGAAAGTGCCTAATCTTAGTAACAAACATCAAAATGGTAATTCTTGCTTTATAAAATGCAAAAAGGAATTAGGCATTGGCTGTCAGTGAGCAGAGGCTGAAATCAATGGGGAAAGTTGAAAATTGGTGCTGGACTGTAATTTGAACCAGGGTCTCCTGCTTACTAAGCAGATGCTGTGACCACTGAGCCATCTGGACTACCTCAGCACACACCCTCTCAGACCCAAATTCTCACCTGACCCGCACACTACTAATGCTCCTTCCCTGTTATCCTCATTACTAACAGCATTGAATTCGTAATAGCTGCCGGATTAAGAGCTGGTGACTTCTTTCAGGCATGTCTGAAAGACCAAGCATCACACGTATACTTCATAAACTGTTCACCAGTGACCATCACAATCGACACCCACCACGCTTGAGTACGAACCGGCCGATTCGAAACTAGTCGCCATACATATGTAGTGCATATTAAAAAGGTTGCCGCTCATGTTACACAGAATACGGAGACTGAAAAAATGGAAAAATTATCTCACTCGGGCACCTGTGGAGGTAGAAGTGGTACAGTTACACTCCGGAACTATCCACCTCTGCCACTGTGCCAGCAAAAATTGTGAGCTGTGTGTCTTCTAGGAAATGTTCAGCATCCAGAGAGCCGTTAACGTTCGACAAAGTGAACTCCGGACGTGCTTTTGCAATTTGCCGATCCCGGGACTGCTCTTTCTGCAGGAGGGGTACCGCACGAAGGCTCGGGGAAGGTGACGCTGCGCGTGATCGCGCCCGGCAGCCTGACGCAGGACCAGCTGTGGCGGCTGTTCGACCTGGTGCCGGGCCTCGACTACCTGCAGTGCGACCCCAAGCTCTGGATGGTGAGCCTCCTGCACTTCTCACTGATATTGCTGTGCATCTGGCTTCTTGTTTCACATAAATATTTTCGTTCTAGCACGGTGGTGGAGTGTTCTTGTTGAAATAGCAATAATGGATGCAGCAAAGATAACAATTCGTATTGTGGACTAGGGAAATCCACTTAGATGAAAATCTCGCTGCTGCTGCTGAAAAAGACTAGTAAAGGTGTCTCGATAGGGTGCTTTCACACGTGGCTCTGCCTTTGATCGTGTACACCTTCCGGGTTACAGGACTGGAGTAGGTGGTGGTGGGAGGGTGCATAGGACAGGTTTTACACCGGGAGCGGTTACAGGGGTAGGAGCCAGAGGGTAGGGAAGGTGGTTTTTTTGGATTTCATAGGGATGAACCAAGAGATTACGAAGATTAGGTGGACGGCGGAAAGACACTCTTGGTGGAGTGGGGAGGATTTCGTGAAGGATGGATCTCATTTCGGGGCAGGATTTTAGGAACTCGTATCCCTGCTGGAGAGCCACATCCCGAGTCTGATCCAGTCCCAGGAAGTATCCTGTCACAAGTGGGGGCACTTTTGGGGTTCTTCTGTGAGAGGTTCTGGGTTTGAGGGGATGAGGAAGTGGCTCTGGTTATCTGCTTCTGTACCAGGTCGGGAGAGTAGTTGCGGGATGCGAAAGCTGTTTTCAGGTTGTTGGTGTAATGGTCGAGGGATTCAGGACTGTAGCAGATTCGTTTGCCACGAAGGCCTAGGCTGTAGGGAAGGGACCGTTTGATATGGAATGGGTGGCAGCTGCCCTGTTTATATTATATAAACAGGCAGACACATGTAAAGCAGAGATGTCAGTCGAGGCGGAAGTACAGAAGCAGTTACGATTTGTTTAGAGCCCTGGATGTTAAATATTCTGCTCGTCTTCAGTAGCTTATTAGGCTGTGATCTGACATCTTCACCAGATTATGCATTATATGCTGGAAGTCAGTGACACAAACCAAACTTTACTTTTATGGAATAAACATACTAACGCCGCTCATAAATATGTGTCGTGTATTCTTCGAAACCAAGGTAGTAATTTTCGTGTAACAAATATTTTAATCACATGACTAGTTTCGTAGGTAGCCCTGCCTTTGGTGGGAAAAGTGATGCTTGGGACCGGACTGCAGTAGATGGTATGAGGAGGATGTGTGGGTCAGTTCTCGCTTCTGGGTCTATTACAGGGATATGATTCATGAGGCAAAGGGTTGGGAGCAGGAGTCGTGTAAGGATGGATTAGGACATTGTGTAGGTTTGGTGGGCAGCGGAATACTACTCTAGGACAGCTGGGGAGGATAGTGAGTAGAACATTTCTAATTCCAAGGCACAGTGAGAGGTAGTCGAAACCCTGGAGGAGAACATGATTAAGTTGCTCCAGTCCTGGGTGATACCGAATCACGGGGGGGTGCTCCTCTGTGGTGGGACTTCGGAAGGTGGTGGATGACGGGAGAGAGAAGGCGTGGGAGAACTGTACGAGGCTGGGAAGGAAATTATGGTCTGTGAAGACCTCAGTATATTTAGAGAGGGCCTGCTTGTCACTACAGAAGTGGTGGCCGTGGGTGGCCAGGCTGTGCGGAAGGGACTTCTCGGTATGGAATGGGTGTCAGATGATGGAGGTCAACATCGAGGGAGCAGGACCAGGTGAAGCGAATAGGATAGATATTGTTGAGGTTGTGAAGGGATGTGGATAGGGTGTCGTCACTGAATCTGGACCAGGTCAAAGATCCAGGATTCTGGGTGGTTAGTAAAAATTCCTGTAGCGACATATGAATAGGTTTATAGGTGGTGCATTGAAAGGAGAAGTGTTTGTGGGTGATGATATACTGACTGACTGGGAAGGAGATTGTAAGTTTGGGATCTGTCAGGTGTCGGGAAAGGTAGTGTTCGATAGCGGCAAGGCCACGGACATTAGCGATGTTACTGCAAAGGAATGCGGCATTAGTAGTGCTGAGCAGGGCACTGTGTAGTAAAGGAACGGGAACTGTGGAAAGTCGATGAAGTAAGTGGTCGATGTCTTCTAAATAGGAGGTTAGGTGCAGGTAATAGGGTGACGGTGCTGATCTGTGAGAGCAGATTCTCTTCATAGGAGGACAGCAAGCAGCCACATTGGAGCATCGTGAGTGGTTGGGTTTAAGGACGTTAGGAAGCATGTAGATGGTAGGAGTGCGGGGAGTGGTTGGGATGAGGAGAGGGGTTCTAGGATGGGCCTAAGGATTTGAGGAGAGACTGGAAGATTTGCTGTACTTCTGGAATGGGATTTGTAGATGAACAAATCTGACAGCTGGCAGAGTCCTTTTGCCAGGTACTCCTTGTAGTTCAAAACAAACGGTAGAGCATTTGTCAGCAGGTACAATTATAAGGTTGGGATCTGTTTTTAGGTGGTGGATTGCAGTTTCTTATGCAGATTGAAGATTAGCTTGCATGTTGAGGCGTTTGGGGAATGATGGCGAGACAAGGTTCAAGGTTAAGAAATTCTGAAAAGTTAACAGAAGGTGGTTTAGGGGCAATGGTTGAGGATCACAATTAGGAGGAGGAGTGAACCGAGTTGGGCAGTTTACAACATTGGTCTTTGGTCGAGTCTGATCGGTAGGGTTGAGGCAAAAGTGCTTCCACTGTAGGGACTGGGAGCAAGAGAGAAGGTTTTTGACAAATTCAGTGTGATTGATTTTAGGAGTGGGGCAAAAGGTAAGGCCTTTGAAAAGGACTGATACTTCTGCATAACTGAGGCTTTTGGACGAAATGTTCATAAGTGTGTTTTGGGTTTTCTTACATTCTAGATTCTGATTGGTGGTGGGAGAGAGTTTTTGAGGCTGGTAGGAATGTAATAAGTCTGAGAGGCAGTGTTTGTCAGCTATGAGGGGATGTGGGGAAGGTCTGGAGACTGTTGTAGAGGTGGTGGATAGTGGAAGTCCAAGGTAGGTGAAGAAAGTGAACATGAAGTGGCATTTCGCGTAGTTCCTGGATCCAAGAATTTCAGTGTGAGGTGGGATCTGGGAATTTGGGATTGCAAAGCAGGAGAATTTTACGGATGAAGAGGAGTTATCACAAGAAGGTTTGGACCTGACATAGACGGTTTTGCAGGATGATGATAGTGAGAGTTAAGAACTGGTGCAATCTGAGCAGATTAAGGTTATTGTGGAAGGAGCAGTTGCAGCTGCAAGTGGATAATTTGGTGGAAAGGCCATTTGGGGGATTCCAGGAGCAAAGCAACAATGCAGGAACAGTATTTGGGATTGGGCTGTGACGGGGGATAAGGAAACTTTTCTGTATTGGTGCAGTTGGAAGGAGCAAGGGTCCATGACAGAGGATAAAAACGCATAAAAATACAGAAATAATGTAGAAATATGTGTGAAAAAATCCGTAAAAATACACGGGGAAAAATCACACAAAGGGTAGAATGGATGAAGCACAAGCAGATCAAAGATAAAAATAAATAAAAAAAATTATAATCTGGATTGCAACTTTGTGGGTGGATATGTATGAAGAAGGTGGACAGCAGATATGATAAAATTAGTTGAGGTTAGTATGCATGAACTGTGGAAAGAGAACAGAAAAAGTGTGGGGGGGGGGGGGGTCGTAGGATGAGGTACAAGTTTGTGTGGCACAGAAAACCTGTGAAAATACCCAAGAGTGACACAGGAATTGTGTTCAAAAAGGTGGTCTAGGTTTAATGATATCGGCAGGAATAATGTGGGACATGATATGCTTGACCAACAATCAGCATGGTCATGTAGCTGTGTGTTATGCATGGACGGGATTGTTGATACTTTGTGGTTCATAAGTCAGAGCTTGTGGTACGGTTTGGAATGTGACGTGTAAGACACAGGAAAGAAGAAGAAAGAAAAGTAATGCATTAGAAAATAGTAATAAAGAAAAACAGCACTGGGCTATGGGATGGGAAAAAAGCTGTTAGGCAAAATCAAAGTGGAAAATTCAGTGTGCAATAATGAAAGGGATGGATTACAACTCACCATATAGTGGAGATGTAAGTCTGTGAAGAGGTCTCTTCCATACATGCAGTTACACACTATACATGATATTCTTATCTCTCACTTTCATTGAACAGTTAGTTGACATATTTCAACTGCACCATCCTCAGAAATCCACTGTTATTTGTTTTTTTAGTATACGAAGAAAGTAACTCTCAGCTTGCTCCCAAATCCATAGACTGGTCGTACAGAATACACCTGACAAAGAGTGAGCTACACTATAATGTTTCGCACAACGTGTGTCCTGTGATAGTAAGAGAAATAGCTGTCGAAACTTCCTGGCAGACTAAGTGTGTGTCGCGCTGGGTTACGAACCTGGGTCCTAAACCTTTTGTGAGAAGTGCTCTACCGACTGAGTGATACGATCGTGACTTGCGAATTGTTCGAGAACTTGCTGTCAATTACTGATGGTGGTTTCTCATTCCGCAGGGTAAACAGCAGGCGACGGCAGTGTACAACTCTGCACAGGCAGCCGCCTACGCCCTGGACCGTCTCCATGGCTTCGAGTACCCGCCCGGCTACAGACTCATAGTGAAGATGGATCCTGACCGTCCCCTGTAAGTATGCCTGCAGATTCACTATATTATTATTATTATTATTATTATTATTATTATTATTATTATTATTATTATTATTATTATTATTATTTTCATGTTCTACTCGCAACTGTTCCAAATTATATTTGAGTGTTCATATTCGAGATGGCTAGTGCTACCCATTTCGGACGCTTTCATGCTGTGTCAAAAGTCCCACGTAGTAAGCCATGTGACAGGGTATGACAGACACTATCTTGCTAAAATTTTATGAGGCAGGATCAAAAACTAATGCACGGAAATTGTTTGTGAGGCTTTTGAAGTGCGGGAATCTTACATTTCCTTAGGGATAGTTCAGCGTACGGCTCGAGTCTGACTGTACATTTCTCTGTATGTCACAAATGCTGCTGTGTGATGCTCGTAACAGTTTAAACGTGCTCTCGCACTCTGACCCTTGCCACCATTTGTTGAATATTTTGGGGCATTCAGGTGTTCTTAAAGTTGAGTTTTTTGGGCTTAGTATTGTGTATTGTGCTGTGGAAAATACAGAGTCCCTCTGTTGACACCCACAAATGTGATGTAAAATGAAAAGATGCCCCCTTATGCTTCTGCACATCGACTATTAAGTTTTGTCTTACAGTTAAGTGTTATGACAGAGTGCTCGGGATACTAGAAGCGAGATTTGAATTCCAGTCCAGTCGTAGACACTTCCTTTTATCGTGCTATCTTGTGTAATGGCCCTGAATGGCACATTCCAAAACACGTCAGTCGTGTGAAATACGATTAACGCTTTTCTCAAGTGGCATTGCTGTTCGTGTGTTTATTAATGGCATTGTAGACAATGCTAGCAGTAATCTCAGACTTTTTGAAGATGATGTCATTATCTATAATGCAGTACTGTGTGAAAGAAGTTATTTAACTATTCAGTCATATCTTGATAAAGTTTCAAAGTGATTCATAGGTTGGCAATTTAGTTTAAATGTTCAGAAATGTAAAACTCTTCACTTCACATAATGTAAAAACATTGTACCATATGACCAGAGTATCAGTGAGCCACAGTTGACTGACAGCCACAAGTTTGTTTGCCCCATGGGAGGGTGTCACTTAGATTTTGAAAAAACTGACCTGGCACACACTTGAAGATGCATGTCCACTATCCTGAGAGAGCCTGGTTACAAATTTCCAAAAACTGGCTTTAAGTGAGGACTTTAAAACATGCTATGAAGCCCTAGATACAACTTCCTTAGAATTGTGAAGACAATATTAGACTAAATACGGGGCACACAGATGCATTTAAGCATTATTCCTGCACTCTACACATAACTGGAACAATGAGGTGCCCTAATAACCGATTTAGTGGACAGTACCCTCTGTCACGCACTTCACATCAGTTTACGGAACACTGGTGTAAATTTAAATGTTGTACTCGAGTGTTCTCTACATTGTAACCCTAATTTTGCTACGTGGTTAGTATTTAGGTTAAGTGTGTTGGTAAATAAGTCTTCAAAATTGGAAAAGTGTCTTGTAAGCTTCAGGTCAAAATAGACTGCTGCGAGGCGTTTGGCAGAACGGTGTGCTCGATCT
Source organism: Schistocerca gregaria (assembly GCF_023897955.1). NCBI lineage: Eukaryota > Metazoa > Arthropoda > Insecta > Orthoptera > Acrididae > Schistocerca > Schistocerca gregaria. Next base: position 52,843,247 of record NC_064930.1, read on the forward strand.
GCTGGTAACAGTTCAGCTACAGAAGAGTAGTGAGCTGATGTAAACTGTGTTGTCCCATTTCCACTACATTTAACTTTGGGTTAGTGTCAAATGTGGTGAAACTGGCTGCGGCAGCATGTTTAATGTGAGCTAAGTTATGCTGTGGCTGTGTCGTCTCTGCCCGTACTCGGAATGCTTTTCAAACCTGTGAGGCAGACATGACACATGTAATGGTGACAGAGAACCTGATTGTTTTAGTGGGGACACTAAAATGCGGATCTCACAAAGCACAGAACACCCTCGAGGTCTGGCAGGCCTCCTGTACTCTGACTGCCTGCCGTTGAAAGTGTTTCTGTATCTCATGGTCAGAGTTGAGGTACAATCGAGGGATAGTTAGTAATTTTGACATTGTTGGTTTCTTTGAGATAAGACGTATACCTCTTTCAGACTCATAATATTAAAATTAAATTTTCTGAGTAGTTTTATTGTTTTCATTAGATTATTTGACTTACATTGAGACAGAACAATGTGAAAAACAAGTCTTACACACATTAATTGAAAACATGTGGGATGGTTTCAAATGGCCAGCTGAGGTGGCAGAGCGGTTCTAGGTGCTTCAGTCTAGAACCGCTACGGTCACAGGTTCGAATGGATGGATGTGTGTGATGTCCTTAGGTTAGGTTTAAGTAGTTCAAAGTTCTTGGGGACTGATGACCTCAGCTGTTAAGTCCCATAGTGCTCAGAGCCATTTGAATCATGGTTTCAAATGTAGCCACTATGCGTGAAATATCTTCTTCTTCTTCTTCTTCTTCTTCTTCTCTCTCTCTCTCTCTCTCTCTCTCTCTCTCTCTCTCTCTCTCTCTCTCTCTCTCTCTCTCTCTCTATCTATCTCTATCTATCTATCTCTATCTCTATCTTTTAAAAAAATATGTCTATCCTTACAATAGGAGGTGTGACGGATTTTGGCCTTTCACTTATGTACGAGAGTGGTTTGAAAAGTTCTCAGAATTACCACGAGTGGTCGGCAGTAGCGCAACGAGTTGTTGGCGTGATATTCTTTGGACTGTTGCCCGTAAACACGTGCCACATCATTGCTCTCGGAAGAGAGCTGTGGCAGTGATGTGGCTGTGGTGGTGTTCCCGCATAGTGATTTGCGAAGGTGTAAAAAAATAGAGATTCGGGCAGTGATTAAGTACTTCATAAGGGAAGGTAGGAAAGCAAAGGACATTCGTGCCGATTTTCAGAATACACTGGGAGACTCTGCTCCTTCACCTTCATATTCAACTGTTGCCAAGTGGGCTAATGAGTTTAAATTTGGTCGGAAGAGCTTAGATGATGATTCGTGCAGTGGTCGGCCGAGGTGTCATTAGTACAGAAATCATTTAAAAAGTGCACAAAATGGTCACGGAGGATCACCGATTGAAATTGCATGAAATTGCTTATGCTTGCCAGAGCTCATCTGAATTGGTATAACACATTTTAATTGAAGAATTATAAATGGAAAAAATCATCTGGAAGATGGATGCTGCGATTCTTGACACTGTATCGAAAACTCACGAGAATGGCCATATCGGAACAATGTTTGGCCGTTTTAGGAGAAACGAAGAAACTTTGGTGTACTACTATACCCTAGAGGCAAAACAACAGTCAAAGCAGTGGAAACTGCCAATTCTTCGCTACCAAAGAAAGCGAAGACAATTCCTTTAACGGGTAAGGTCACAGCATCACTGTTGTGGGATGCGAAGGGGATTCTGTTTGTAGATTATCTCCCCACTGGGCAATTACTTTAAGATACTGTGCTAACCTTCAGGACAAATTGCAACAAAAGAAAACGAAAAAAGGCCAGGTTTAGCAAGGAAGAAACTCATTTTCCATCAAGACAATGCGCACCCGCACACACGTGCCGTCGCCGTGGAAAATTACACAACGCTAAGATACGAATTGTTACCACACCCACCTAATTCACCTGATACGGCTCCGTCAGTCTTCCATCTTTTCACAAAACTGAAAAATTTTCTCGGTGGATGAAGATTCGGAGTTGACATATGCTTTACAGGTCTGGAGGAAACTCATTTTTGAGATGGGATCAAGGCACTGGAACATTGTCGGACCAAGTGCATTCATCTACAAGGAGACTACACTGAAAAATAAGTTTGTCATGCAAGTACTTTTTTGTATTCCGTTCAGAGAACTTTTCAAACTACCCTGGAAATAAAATGGAACACGTACAGCCATCCTTGTGATGTTACCCATTATACGGCTACTAGCTTCAGTGCACCATTTTCAGGCCTCAACTGACGTCGAGGCGGTTAACTCCAGCTGGTAGTTGACGGTTAGGACACGTGACTGCCATTACAGGTAGTCTGCTAAAATCGGTTCACAGATTTGGCTACTGAGGAATTGTGAGTACGATTGAAGTTAACCCCCCTCGGCATCAGTTAAGGCCTGAAGGTGGTGCACTGAAGCACAAAAACTGAGAGACGTACAATAAATAAGATCGTAAGGACTGCTGTAGGTGTTCCATTTTATTACAGTTGTTAATTTTTGTGATAAGGTAAAATACAGCTCCTTTCTGCAATTAGGCATAGGGCTACTTGACAGCTGGTTCTGTGAGGTTCTTTCTTTGTGCTGCAGTGTACACACTGCACTCAGGTGCCGTGTGTTGGTAGATGCTTTGCTTCTATTGTATGTTTTTAAACTGGAACGATAGTTTTACATTTTTGCTACTGTTTCTTTGCTCTCACTCTCTAAAGTAATGCAAGACAACACCAATTTTTTCATTCAAAAATAGAGATCACAGTCTTCGGCTAACAAATTTCCACTCCGACTCCTGCTGTTGATCTGAGTCTGCATCAAAAGAAATGCCTTCCCAAAGGTGTACCAGAATTTCCTGTGCCCTTATTCTGTGAGAGTGTATCGTGTGTAACTGGAGATAAAACAGCTTGTCACAGCTGTACTTGAGCCACAGTGGTTTTGAAAGGAAACATCACAATAATTACGAAAATAAGTACATAAATAGTATTATCATCTCGGTATACAGCATATAATTAGAAGAGAACAGTTTTCTGTGCCTAACCAGTGCACAAAATGTGTTTTTAGAGACAAATTTGATCACAATTTGAAATCAAAAATCATGGGGGACTGCATACAGAGATGGCTCCTACATTTGCGTGTCTAACTGTTAAGATTTGAAAAATATGTAGTAGATCGAGCTGCAGCTGCCTTAGGGCAGCGTATACTAGAGACGGGTTACACGTGCAGCTACTGTGCGTATCTTGTAACAGCTGCTTAACTCTTTGCTCCCTGGTTCCACGTTCTCCAGAATTTGTACACGTGATTTGCATTAAAAAAATCACCATTCTTTTTAAATGATAATATGGTTTGTTTTCCACTGTCATTGTTAAATCAGAAAAGTAACATTCATATGAGTCCTTGCTTCAGTTCTAGACTATTTCTCATATTTTCATCATATATATCCTACACAAAAGATGTTGGCCTCCCAATGCCAGCAGAGTGTAACAACTTCACTCTGATAACTTATTAATACACTCAGGAATGTATCCATAAATAAATGTTCATTTCATCACAGTTTCTCATTATGCCTCGAATACACCTCATCGTTAATAATCCGACATGAATATTCTTGTTTTTGTTGTCTGCAATCTTGTGTCAAATTTACAAAGAACTTTCCAGTTTGAGCCCGCTTATCGGTGTGGTATTGCACTCCCTTTGGCCTGGATGCATGCAATGATTCAGTTGGCAAGGATGTCACAAAGCTGTTGTAGTCTCTCCTGAGGCAAGCTGAATCAGAACTGTTGTAACTCACCATGACGTCTTCGATACTGGAACTGGAACACAGTTGATTTCTGAGCTGGTTCCACACATGTTCTGTTGGAGACAGTTGTGAGAATATCACTTGACATCGAGCAGACAGTTCTTAGAAAGACGTTTCCTGTGTGGACGAGCATTGTTGTGTACGAAAAATTGCACTAAAATATTTTCTCACGAGAGGGAACGTACGAGGGCGAATAGGAAAGTCTTTGCCCCTATTTTTGTAGCCAAATTGTGGCTGTAAATGCGAAAGTCAACATATCTGGTTCGTGCTGGTAGCTCTGCCACACGGCACTGCTGTCAGTTGTTAAAGGTGGCGGTTGTCCTTGACGCGTATGCGTTGTTAGATCAGTGAAACTATGGAGCGGGGGGTGAATGCCTGTCGAGGTTGACAGGGAGATGCAGCCCACGTTTGGATAATATTGACTCGCTTTGAGATCTGTTAGGTTGTAGTGTGAGTTCGACAAAGACCGTGAAGTTTTGCACAGCAGTGGGGGGTCGGGCAGGCCGTATTCGTATCTGACCGACGACAACATTTCCCGTGTGGCTGCGACGGTGAAAGCAGGTTGCATGTGCAAGTCACGGCCATTTCCCTTGAGCTCAGCATATCGTACGGGAGTGCTTACGATACCGATCGTGGGTCCTTAGGGTAGTTTCCCGTCGGTGGGTGCTTGAGCAGTCGGATGACACGATGAAAGGCACTCAAATGGTGTCTTCACTAAATCGTCTGGAACAGTACTCAGAGGAGGGTGAAGTTTCCTGGACTGCACTGTTACTGGCGATGAAATGTGGATACTGCATTTTGCACCAGAATCAGAGTAGAGGAATTCAGTTCATTGCCATCTGTGTGGAAATTGATGTTAATGGCCTTATGGGATAGCCACGGACTCTCCTGCTAGATTTCGTGCCAAGAGGTGCAGCTGCATCGCAAATTTAGTACTGCTGTGGGACAAATGTCTGAACCCATGTGGGGACTGTGTGGAAAAATAGTGTAAGGTGTGGGATAGGATGTGTATTTGTCATCATTTGTACGTACCTTACATTTGCTAACAAGAAACCGGGCCAAAGACTTTCCGATTTGCCCTCGTACGGCGCAGAATGTCGGTGACTTACTGCAAGAAACCGGGGCAAAGACTTTCCGATTTGCCCTCGTACGGCGCAGAATGTCGGTGACTTACTGCTGTGCTGTTGGAGTGCCCTCAGTCCCTACCAGCTGCGACCAGGTCTCATACCCGATGCCTCCCCATACTGTGACATCGGGAGTAACACTGCCGTGCCTCTCCAGAGCATTGGAAGAATGGAACGTCTTTCCAGGTTACTGCTATACTCACTGACAACAGTCATCCGGGATATTACAAAACTGTGTTTCGTCACTGACACGGTTTGTCAGCAGTCTGTTTTTTGTACTCATGGCACTGCATCAAATGCAGCCGTTTGTGTTTTGGTGTTAACAGTAGCGTACGCTTGGGGCAGTAATTCCCTAGTCCAGCTGCCGGTAGTCTGTGACCTATGAGACGGCACACGGAACATTGCAGAAAATCTATTAGTTCTCAGACGGCACGTGCAGCTGTGAAGAGGTTAAGATGTGCTCGTACACAGTACAGTGATCCTCCCTCGTTCTTGTCGGACGTGGTCAGCTGGAACCTTGATGACGAGTATGCCCTCAATTTCCTGTGCAGTCTGCCATTCATTCACTGTCTTATCTGATGGCTTACAAATCTGGATACTGCACGATTTGATCAGTGAGCCAAGTGGAGACCCAAAGGAGGGCTCCTTTCAAATTCTGTCATGTGGTGCTAACGCTGTCTTACAAAGATATGCAACTTCTCCGTAGCTTACACACGGAACACTCGAAATCTCATGCCATTTGCACCTTTTATACCCTACCAGATCTGATAATGATAACAACACACTGTTGTGGCCATTCTGCATGTTACAAAGAATAGCATCTCTAATCGTTTATGAACCCACTGATACTGTGTATGCGAAGTTATATTGACATCTGACCGTGTCTTCTGGGCATCTGCATCCCCTGTTAATACTGTGCATCCTCAAAGTCGTACTGCAGCGGCGAGCCTCATGTGTCTAACCGTGTGAGTGACATAAGGTTGGCAGCATGTTGGTCTTGCTTGCGCGTGTTCTGTAGACCTGCAGTGTTTGAGTGGGGTTGTTAGTGTTATGTGTGTGTGGCAGCTGTTGGTTGTGTTATCGTCTAGATCTTGTGTAAGCTGATTGTAGTGAGAATATTAACAGGATCTTCCGTCGGTTTTTGATAGAACAACATTATAATAAATGAAAAGCACCAGTTTGCTATTGTTGTACAATATTACTTATATTGTTAACCGGTTTTCGGCTTACAAGGCCATCTTCAGACATTTGTTGAGTATTATCACCAAAGAAGTTAAATGGTACAAACAACGTTGGAAGAGAAGTAACACATCTAGACTGAAGTAGAAACATACAGTAAGTAACATCTTTGCAATGAAAAAGTAAAAACTGAACAGTACATCAATAACAATGGAGTAGACAGGAAAACCTATAGCACAAAATAGGAATAGCATGCCTATATAAGTTTCTATTAATAAACAAAACTAATAAAATAAAATAAAATTAGTACTAGGCAAGGCTGCATCAGGAGGTATGAAACATGGAGAGTGATATACAACCAATTAAAAGAAGGGACAGTTACCAATGTAAATACAGAATATATAAGGAACTTAAGCAATATCAGTGTGATAAATAGAAATAAATAAATGCAGGAAAATGGAGGTGTTTGAGGGAACCTACAGTTTGACAGTGTGGTGGTACTGCATTTTAACATTAACATTATAATCAAAGCAGTGGCTGTGTAACAGTTTTCATTAAATAAATGAGCAAAGTAAAAATAAAATACTGTTACACAGCCACGGCTTTGATTATAATGTTAATGTTAAAATGCAGTACCACCACACTGTCAAACTGTAGGTTCCCTCAAACACCTCCATTTTCCTGCATTTATTCATTTCTATTTATCTCATTGATATTTCTTAAGTTCCTTATGTATTCTGTATTTCCATTGATAACTGTCCCTACTTTTAATTGGTTGTATATCACTCTCCATGTTTCATACCTCCTGATGCAGCCTTGCCTAGTACTAATTTTATTTTATTTTATTAGTTTTGTTTATTAATAGAAACTGTTATGTAGGCATGCTATTCCTATTTTGTGCTAAAGGTTTTCCTGTCTACTCCATTGTTATTTATGTACTGTTCAGTTTCTACTTTTTCATTGCAAAGATGTTACTTACTGTATGTTTCTACTTCAGTCTAGATGTCACTTCCAATGTTGCTTGCTAACATTAACTTCTTTGGTGATAATACTCATTAAATGTCTGAAGATGGCCTTGTAAGCCGAAAAACAGTTAACAATAAAAGTAATATGGTAGAACAATAGCAAACTGGTGCTTTTCAGTTATTGTAGTGAGAATCCTTATTATTCCAGAGAGTGTTTTTTTTAGTGGAAGACATTTTCCAGGCAGGGAGGAAACTTCACAGAGCATGTGAGGCTGTAATTTAGATTCTCTGCTTCAAAGTGTCCACATCAAGACACTGTACATGATTTAATTTGCAAATTCCAGAAAACAGGTTCAGTTTATGATACACTGCAAACTGGTAAGCCCACAGTTTTAACAGAATGGAAGCTTGACGACATTTCGGACATCGTGTTGTGGCGTCCGACAAAATCGGTGACGAGATTATTGAGAGGCTGAAGTCTATTGTATGACAGCATATTAAGCAGTAAAAAGAAAATTGTGGATGTATCCGTATAAAATTACTGCTGCGCAACAATTACGTTGTATGTGTGCAAAATGAGTAATGGATTCTGAATGGTTTCAGTGATTTATTAAGCAACGTGGAGTTGGTGTATTAGATCATACCTTATTCACAAATTCAGTCGTCATAAAATCCATGTGTTTTAAGTGAAACACAATTGCAGACAGAGAAAATCTGAGTGTGGGTTGCCATAATGTGAACACAGATAATGGGGCTGACATTTTTTAACGCTACTGTCACTTCCGATGTCTCTCTGTTCTCAGATAATTTATCCATATATTGTTGTGGTGAATGTAAAATGAGATCATTCATTTTTCCAAGAAGACAGTGCTACTGCTCGTATGATGCACCAGTCCCTATGATTCTTGGACAAAATCTTTGGAGACAGAGCCATTACAAAACATCTGTCGCCCACATTCAGTGGATCTGTCTCCACCCAACTATTTCCTTTGAAATGCAGCTAAAACATTTTTTAATCGGAATAAACCAAAGGCAATAGATAACTGGCAAATATGTTCACAAATAAATGTAAATGTGTCGAACAGTGCCTCCAAGAAACAGGAAAATATTTCCAGCATGTACTATGATACTCTTGAGTAAAGTGTATTTAATTGTATTTAATATACACTCCTGGAAATGGAAAAAAGAACACATTGACATCGGTGTGTCAGACCCACCATACTTGCTCCGGACACTGCAAGAGGGCTGTACAAGCAATGATCACACGCACGGCACAGCGGACACACCAGGAACCGCGGTGTTGGCCGTCGAATGGCGCTAGCTGCGCAGCATTTGTGCTCCGCCGCCGTCAGTGTCAGCCAGTTTGCCGTGGCATACGGAGCTCCATCGCAGTCTTTAACACTGGTATCATGCCGCGACAGCATGGACGTGAACCGTATGGGCAGTTGACGGACTTCGAGCGAGGGCGTATAGTGGGCATGCGGGAGGCCGGGTGGACGTACCGCCGAATTGCTCAACACGTGGGGCGTGAGGTCTCCACAGTACATCGATGTTGTCGCCAGTGGTCGGCGGAAGGTGCACGTGCCCGTCGACCTGGGACCGGACCGCAGCGACGCGCGGATGCACGCCAAGACCGTAGGATCCTACGCAGTGCCGTAGGGGACCACACCGCTACTTCCCAGCAAATTAGGGACACTGTTGCTCCTGGGGTATTGGCGAGGACCATTCGCAACCGTCTCCATGAAGCTGGGCTACCATCCCGCACACCGTTAGGCCGTCTACCGCTCACGCCCCAACATCGTGCAGCCCGCCTCCAGTGGTGTCCCGACAGGCGTGAATTGAGGGACGAATGGAGACGTGTCGTCTTCAGCTATGAGTCGCTTCTGCCTTGGTGCCAATGATGGTCGTATGCGTGTTTGGCGCCGTGCAGGTGAGCGCCACAATAAGGACTGCATACGACCGAGGCACACAGGGCCAACACCCGGCATCATGGTGTGGGGAGCGATCTCCTACACTGGCCGTACACCTCTGGTAATCGTCGAGGGGACACTGAATAGTGCACGGTACATCCAAACCGTCATCGAACCCATCGTTCTACCATTCCTAGACCGGCAAGGGAACTTGCTGTTCCAAGAGGACAATGCACGTCCGCATGTATCCCGTGCCACCCAACGTGCTCTAGAAGGTGTAAGTCAACTACCCTGGCCAGCAAGATCTCCAGATCTGTCCCCCATTGAGCATGTTTGGGACTGGATGAAGCGTCGTCTCACGCGGTCTGCACGTCCAGCACGAACGCTGGTCCAACTGAGGCGCCAGGTGGAAATGGCATGGCCAGCCGTTCCACAGGACTACATCCAACATCTCTACGATCGTCTCCATGGGAGAATAGCAGCCTGCATTGCTGCAAAAGGTGGATATACTCTGTACTAGTGCCGACATTGTGCATGCTCTGTTGCCTGTGTCTATGTGCCTGTGGTTCTGTCAGTGTGATCATGTGATGTATCTGACCCCAGGAATGTGTCAATAAAGTTTCCCCTTCCTGGGACAATGAATTCACGGTGTTCTTATTTCAATTTCCAGGAGTGTAATTAATTAAGTTAATTTTAATTGTAATAATGTTAAATCACAACCCCCAACATAACTGCAGCTGCAAGCAGTGAACCATGGCCCCTAGCTTGTAAATTGACAAGAGTGTGCTGCCAACCTTACATGCCCCACAAGGTGAGTCGAGCAGAGCTCTATACGGTGGAGAGACTTTACGGATGCACTGTGTCACCTCAGTGTTCTCATTAGAAACTTTACTAAAGTAGCAAGTTTTTTGAAATGTGATTCAATTTCCAGATGACTACTACTGTCAACTTTCCACTAATTTCTACACGTGCAGATCAAAACATCCAATCAGCGATTCTGAAAAGTGCTTCATTTGAGAGTATATGTCATTTCTTGCAGAACCTAACGGCTTGACAATGCACATTTTAATTTGTATTGGCTTACACATATTCCCCAGATAGAACATATTTTTGCTAAGAATGTTGTTTGTCTTCAAGTTGTCTCAAAATATTATGTTATACAACTTCACAGAATGAAAGTTTGCAAATTAAACATGACTATTCATATTGCAGTGCCAGCAACAAATAATTTTATGAACATAATTGTAGCTATGTTAGAAGTGTGATTCCATGTAAGTGACGAGAAAATGTTACCTCTCCTCAGCACTAAATGTCTCGTGCATCTCCCTTCTTCAGTCTGTGCAAATCAGGAGAAAGATACCCGTATCAGAACCACCAGCAATAAACTTGATCTCTCGAGTTTCATGATATTGGAGTGTCAATTTATTTGTGACGAACTTGAAATTGATAAATTTTGGTATACAGAGTGTTGCAAGTTTCAGTTCTCAAGTTGAGTACATAAAAATATTACTCGGTATCACTGACAAACGGAGTGGCATAGGTGCCACGTTGTACTAAGAGTTTTGAGTGTCAGTGTACAACAGGAGATAAGTGTCAGCTTTTTCCTCGGCTCTTACACGTGACCGGACGTGTCGACACAGGTCCCACGTGTCGGCGAGCAGGGACCCTTTCTCGGCAGTAGCCGCGGCCAGCTCCCCCCGACTGGGCACCGCGTCACCCGGCATTGGGAGTGTCGGTGCGGTGAGTGCGGCCGCCGCTTTGACCCCGGACTTGGCGACTCTGGCGGAGACAATCGCACAGGCCACGTCGATCATACAGGCTGCCGGGCTTGCACCTGGGAAAATCAAACCTGGTAAGTGCGACAGACGCGCTGCGTGCAAATTCCAGATGTTCGAGCATCTTGGATCTTACTTTCCCTCTCTTATTGTAACACCTCTGGTTGTGTCATATAGTAGTGTTATTTGTGACGTGTGTAGACTTTATGCCCAATGTTTTATGTTGTATTGAGTCTTTTTTATATTACAAAATTCTGAAAAAAAATATTTATTTTGTTTAATGAATTCTTCGACAGAATTCCAGAAATATTTTAAAAAATTTAAGTCTTAATAGTAGATAACCACTTTTCTCTGTGAATGTCATATTCAGTAATTTTGGGTTCAGGACTTATCTTACACATCTGTACTTCATTAAAAGGTATATTGTGAGCAAAAGTAAACAGCAATTAACAAATATTTCAATTTCAAAACACCTTTGTTGTTTTCATGGTACAGTTGGTAGTACACATTATTGAAAGTGCCTTCATATTGTTAAGTGTTCTAAACGAAATTTTCGGATTCTGGAGTCTACTTACACGTCAGTATCTCTTTAAAAAGAATATTGTTGATATAAGTAAACAACATTTAACTTTCTTTCTTTCTCTCTTTTTGAGGGGGGGAGGGGGAAGATCGGCTTTACGGAAAATGTGTTGCTATTGCTAAGGTTATATGTATGTCAGATTTTTCTTGAATCTATTTTATACCTTTCTTTCAGACAAAACCTTTGATCAGTGTGTTTTTAAGTTATTTTTAGGAAGCTGTTCTCTAAATGTCCCAAATTTAGTACTTAATTCGAAGAAAGCCATTTAAAAAAATCAAATATCACACCTATGCAATTTTGTATGTGCAAAATGGCCAGTCTTTGAAGAGATGAGCTTTTCTGCACTTCATTTACGTATTTACACAGAATTTGAGCTTTCGCAACCGGCGGCTGCTTCGTCAGGAAAGAGGGAAGGAAAAGGAAAGATGAAAGGATGTGGGTTTTAAGGGAGAGGGTAAGGAGTCATTCCAATCCCGGGAGTGGAAAGACTTCCCTTAGGGGGGAAAAAAGGACAGATGTACACTCGCGCGCGCACACACACATATCCATCCGAACATACACAGACACAAGCAGACATTTGTAAAGGCTTATTCGGGCAGAGATGTCAGTCGAGGCGGAAGTACAGAGGCAAAGAAGTTGTTGAAAGACAGGTGAGGTATGAGCGGCGGCAACTTTAAATTAGCGGAGGTTGAGGCCTGGCGGATATCGAGAAGAGAGGATATACTGAAGGGCGAGTTCCCATCTCCGGAGTTCGGATAGGTTGGTGTTGGTGGCAAGTATCCAGATAACCCGGACAGTGTAACACTGTGCCAAGATGTGCTGGCTGTGCAACAAGGCATGTTTAGCCACAGGGTGATCCTCATTACCAACAAACACTGTCTGCCTGTGTCCATTCATGCGAATGGACAGTTTGTTGCTGGTCATTCCCACATAGAAAGCGTCACAGTGTAGGCAGGTCAGTTGGTAAATCACGTGGGTGCTTTCACACGTGGCTCTACCTTTGATCGTGTACACCTTCCAGGTTACAGGACTGGAGTAGGTGGTGGTGGGAGGGTGCATAGGACAGGTTTTACACCGAGGGCGGTTACAAGGGTAGGAGCCGGAGGGTAGGGAAGGTGGGTTTTTTTTATTTCATAGGGATGAACCAAGAGGTTATGAAGGTTAGGTGGACGGCGGAAAGACACTCTTGGTGGAGTGGGGAGGATTTCGTGAAGGATGGATCTCATTTCGGGGCAGGATTTTAGGAAGTCAAATCCCTGCTGGAGAGCCACATTCAGAGTCTGATCCAGTCCCGGGAAGTATCCTGTCACAAGTTGGGCACTTTTAGGATTCTTCTGTGAGAGGTTCTGGGTTTGAGGGGATGAGGAAGTGGCTCTGGTTATTTGCTTTTGTACCAGGTCGGGAGGGTAGTTGCGGGATGCGAAAGCTGTTTTCAGGTTGTTGGTGTAATGGTTCAGGGATTCAGGACTGGAGCAGAGTCGTTTGACAAGAAGGCCTAGGCTGTAGGGAAGGGACCGTTTGATATGGAATGGGTGGCAGCTGTCATAATGGAGATACTGTTGCTTGTTGGTGGGTTTGATGTGGACGGATGTGTGAAGTTGGCCATTGGACAGATGGAGGTCAACGTCAAGGAAAGTGACATGGGATTTGGAGTAGGACCAGGTGAATCTGATGGAACCAAAGGAGTTGAGGTTGGAGAGGAAATTCAGGAGTTCTTCTTCACTGTGAGTCCAGATCATGAAGATGTCATCAATAAATCTGTACCAAACTTTGGGTTGGCAGGCTTGTCTAACCAAGGCGGCTTCCTCTAAGCGACCCATAAATAGGTTGGCATACGAGGGGGCCATCCTGGTACCCATGGCTGTTTCCTTTAATTGTTGGTATGTCTGGCCTTCAAAAGTGAAGAAGTTGTGGGTCAGGATGAAGCTGGCTAAGGTGACGAGGAAAGAGGTTTTAGGTAGGGTGGCAGATGATCGGCGTGAAAGGAAGTGCTCCATTGCAACAAGGCCCTGGACGTGCGGGATATTTGTGTATAGGGAAGTGGCATCAATGGTTACAAGGATGGTTTCCGGGGGTAACAGACTGGGTAAGGATTCCAGGCGTTCGAGAAAGTGGTTGGTGTCTTTGATGAAGGATGGGAGACTGCATGTAATGGGTTGAAGGTGTTGATCTACGTAGGCAGAGATGAGTTCTGTGGGGGCTTGGTAACCAGCTACAATGGGGCGGCCGGGATGTTTGGGTTTGTGAATTTTAGGAAGTAGGTAGAAGGTAGGAGTGCGAGGTGTTGGTGGGGTCAGGAGTTTGATGGAGTCAGGTGAAAGGTTTTGTAGGGGGCCTAAGGTTCTGAGGATTCCTTGAAGCTCCGCCTGGACATCAGGAATGGGATTACCTTGGCAAACTTTGTATGTGGAGTTGTCTGAAAGCTGACGCAGTCCCTCAGCCACATACTCCCGCCGATAAAGTACCACGGTCGTGGAACCCTTGTCAGCCAGAAGAATGATGATGGATCGGTCAGCTTTCACATCACGGATGGCCTGGGCTTCGGCTGTGGTGATGTTGGGAGTAGGATTAAGGTTTTTCAAGAAAGATTGAGAGGCAAGGCTGGAAGTGAGAAATTCCTGGAAGGTTTGGAGAGGGTGATTTTGAGGAAGAGGAGGTGGGTCCCACTGTGATGGAGGACGGAACTGTTCCAGGCAGGGTTCAATTTGTATAGTGTCTTGGGTAGTTGGATCATTAGGAGTGGGATCAGGATTATTTTTCTTCGTGGCAAAGTGATATTTCCAGCAGAGACTACGAGTGTAAGACAGTAAATCTTTGACAAGGGCAGTTTGGTTGAACCTGGGAGTGGGGCTGAAGGTGAGGCCTTTGGATAGGACAGAGGTTTCGGATTGGGAAAGAGGTTTGGAGGAAAGGTTAACTACTGAATTGTGGTGTTGTGGTTCCAGATTGTGTTGACTAGAATTTTGAGGTGTTGGGGGGAGTGGAGCTGGAAGTGGGAGATTGAGTAGATGGGAGAGACTGGGTCTGTGTGCAATGAGAGGAGGTTGAGGTTTGTTGGAAAGGTTGTGGAGGGTGAGTGAGTTGCCTTTCCGAAGGTGGGAAACCAGGAGATTGGATAGTTTTTTGAGGTGGAGGGTGGCATGCTGTTCTAGTTTGCGGTTGGCCTGTAGGAGGATGCTATGAACAGCCGGTGTTGATGTGGGAGAGGAGAGATTGAGAACTTTGATTTGGGATAGGAGTTGACGGGTGTGTTCATTGGCCGAGTCGATGTATAGGTGAAGGATTAGGCGGGTGAGGGCTATGGATTGTGCAGTTTGGAACTGGTATAAGGACTGATGGAAAGAAGGATTGCAGCCAGAGATGGGAACTTTAAGTGTGAGGCGTTTGGGGGTAATGCCAAATGTCAGACAAGCCTGAGTAAATAAAATATGGGAACGTAATCTGGCTAGGGTGAAGGCATGTTTGCGGAGGGAATGTAAATAAAATTTAATGAGGTCGTTGTAGGGATGTTGTGAGGTTGACATGGTATTAGAAGGTGGAAAGGGTAATATGAGGTTAAAGTGAAAATAAATAGAAATATATATAGGGAGAGATAAAGGTGTGAAAAAGTCGAAAAAGTGTTGGTTTGAGATGAGCTATGTTGATCCTGTGCTGAACTTAGGTTGGTGAACAACAATGGGTGCAAAGTTGAGGTAGTTGTGTTGTCTCCAAACCACGTTAAAGGGTGGGGAAATTCAGGAAAATTTCGAAAAAAGTTTACAAAAAAGTCTCGAAAAAAAAAATTTCGAAAAGTTTCGTAAAAAATGTGTGTAAATGTATTCAAAGGACTGGTTATGTACTGGCAGGTTATGAAAATGGGGCTAACAATTGTTTGATGAAGAAATAATAACGTTTAAACCTGTGGGAAGCTGCTAAAAAATGATTGGTTATGTGGGAAAAACGGGAATGGAAATAAAACGAAAGTTGTTGGACATAGCTGAGATGGTTGTTTAATGGGTGAAAGGAACTGAAGCTGTGAAATAGTATTCACGAGTTTACCCGAAATGTTTGTAAACTTGGAACAGTGGATTTTATAGCAGCAGTTATGTTGAAAGCGTTAAAAATTTTTAGGTTATGGTTTGGAAGTAAATTACGTATTATAGAGTATAATTAGGCAGGATAAAATGTATGGTAGATTACGGAAAAAGGGAAGATGAATACAAAATGAAACTACTTGTACAAACAAAAAGAGAAAGTAAGATGATACAGAAGATTTCGAAATGCAACAGAGACAATAACAAACGTAATTGTTGGGTTCAAATTAATGATGATGTAAATAAAATAGAAAGAAACTTCCACATGGAAAAAATATATTAAAAACAAAGATTCCAAGACTTACCAAGTGGCAAAGCGCCGGTAGATAGGCACAATAAATAAAACACACAAACACACGCACAGAATTTCTAGCTTTCGCAAGCGACGGTTGCTTCTTCAGGAAAGGGGAAAGGAGAGGGAAAGACGAAAGGATGTGGGTTTTAAGGGAGAGGGTAAAGAGTCATTCCACTCCTGGGAGCGGAAAGACTTACCTTGGTGGGGGGGGGGGGGGGGGGGCGGCAAGTATACGCACGCACACGAACACACACATCCATCCGCACATGTACAGACACAAGCAGTCATATGTAAAGGGCCTTTACATATGAAACACTGAAACACTGTCCCCTTCATTGTAATCCCCTCTCCGATCCCCGCATTACTCCGCGCGAATTTTCCACTGTTGTAAGCAGTTTTGCAACTTTTTCTGTTACACTGTTGAGGAGGCTCATCGCTTTTTCCTTCACTGCCTCCGCGGAGTCGAACCTGGTTCCTTTGAGTGCAGACTTCAGTTTTGGAAGAGAAGGAAGCTGCACGGGGCTAGGTCAGGTGAATACGGTGGATATTCCATCTTCACAGATGTCACGTCTCGGGCTGATGTGTTGTCCTGACGAAGAATCCACGAGTTATTCTTTCACAGATCTGGTCTCCTATGTCACACACATTTACGGAGGGTCTTCGGATCAGTTACATAATAAGTTCGATTGGCAGTCTGACCTCCAGGCACCCAATCAGTGTAGGTAGCTCCACAGATACCTAATCGTCATTGCTTCAAATTTTGATTTGCTCATGCACTACTTCTTCTTCTTTTTTCATCTTAGGGGACAGAGGGCTCTTCCAGTGCATAGACTGTTGCTCTGTCTCTGGGTCGTATTGGAATATTCGTTTTTATCACACATAATTACTTCACTGGGGTAATCGGGGCCATTTTCAATGTTTCCAAGAGTGTCAGCACAGCAGTCTGCCAGATGTTGCTTGTGCTCTTTTGTGAGGATTCTCGGCACCACTTTAGCACAAACCTGTGTTGTGCCCAGATCATTTTGAACAACTAGAGATAGGATGTTAATGTTCACAGGACAAGCACTTTAATATGTTCTGCAGAATTGATTTGCATTTCGGTCACCTTCGTTCAGCATGTGTCCCATTGCCTAGTAGGCACAGGGTCTGCCGAGTGCCCTGATAACTTGTTCTACATCGACGCATTTGAGATGTGAGTGACAGCCTCTGGTGTAATCCATTCGTGCTGGATTCACCTCGTTTCAAATTTCATCTGTGGTGATTAGCATTGGGTCACAGTGCTGCACCCATCATTTGCCCATGTTGTTGTTGTGGTCTTCAGTCCAGAGACTGGTTTGATGTAGCTCTCCATGCTACTCTATCCTGTGCAAGCTTCTTCATCTCCCAGTACCTACTGCAACCTACATCCTTCTGAATCTTCTTAGTGTACTCATCTCTCGGTCTCCCTCTACGATTTTTACCCTCCACGCTGCCTTCCAATGCTAAATTTGTGATCCCTTGATGCCTCAGAACATGTCCTACCAACCGGTCCGTTCTTTTTGTCAAGTTGTGCCACAAACTTCTCTTCTCCCCAATCCTGTTCAATACCTCCTCATTAGTTACGTGATCTATCCACCTTATCTTCAGTATTCTTCTGTAGCACCACATTTCGAAAGCTTCTATTCTCTTCTTGTCCAAACTAGTTATCGTCCATGTTTCACTTCCATACATGGCTACACTCCAAACAAATATTTTCAGAAATGACTTCCTGACACTTAAATCTATATTCGATGTTAACAATCTCAGGACTGAAGACCACAACAACAACAACATGGGCAAATGATGGGTGCAGCACTGTGACCCAATGCTAATCACCACAGATGAAATTTGAAACGAGGTGAATCCAGCACGAATGGATTACACCATTGCCCATATTCCACACATTTTCGATTTACGGCAAGTCTCGTGTTTTGCCAGTGCAGAAGGCTCACATCTTGTGACACCAAGAACGTACTTTTTCATGCTGCAGTGTGTGGTAGTGCATTGTCTTGCTGAAAAATGTTGTCTGTAGTATAGTGCAGAAAGGATACGACTACAGGCCCCAGGATGTCATTGTGTAATACACACTGATCATAGTGTGTGGGACACACACCAACTGTGATTTGTGGTTGTACCCAGTAGCACTCCACACCGTAAGGAGTCGAGTTGGCACTGTACGTTTCGTGTGAACTTCAGTCACTTTGGTGCCACTCCCCTTGCCTGCGACCATCATTTTCAAACACACTCGACCTACATTTGTCCGAAAGCAACCGTCCGATGCCATTCCCATCCCCAGTGACATCGTTCT
The DNA here is from genome assembly GCF_023897955.1 of Schistocerca gregaria. Taxonomy (NCBI): domain Eukaryota; kingdom Metazoa; phylum Arthropoda; class Insecta; order Orthoptera; family Acrididae; genus Schistocerca; species Schistocerca gregaria. Next base: position 52,861,288 of record NC_064930.1, read on the forward strand.
GTACACCGTTGTCATCTGGCGCCTGTGCCGCAATAAACGGCTATGGACTGTTGCGCCGGAGCTGAGGAGGATGCAGAGCTGCCCTGCAGTGCCATTCGGACGCGGTGTCGGATCTTCTCACGAGGTGGTCTGTGTGGTGTGACTTGACCCACCTTGTCGTGTACTACGTCCTTCTCTGAATCATCCTGCACACACCTGTTGCACTGCCGGAACACTTCATCCCGTACGAGCAGTAGTTTCCCGAATAGATGCATCACATTTCCTCATGCCAATAATGGCCCTATTTCAAACTCACTGTACCATCAAAACAGATTGTGAATATGTCTACAAGGTTTCCCGCAGGTCTGCTCGGGTCACACCGATCCGTCACCTTCGGCTTACAGTGACGAGAGCCTCGGGCACGGGTTACCGGTATGTGGTGTCGCGTCGTGGTATCGATATAGACATCGAACACCTCGGTCGACATGCTAATTGTTTCTGCCCAATGTACTAACGTACGTGTACTGTGAATATAATGTCCTATCTCTAGTGGTTTGAGGTGTTCCTTTTTTTCTCGACGGGAGTGTATTTAGGCGAGCGGCTGTGGTGTAAATGGTCTGCTGTAGTGTATATTCTGTATCGTATTGGCGAACTCGTCGATTGGGATATGCAGATGTCTCTTTTTATTGGGTCTTTGACAGGCTTTCCAGTGTTTATAATACACTGTCTGATTGACAGTATCTGAACACCTATCAGCATTTAGGTGGGCTGGGGACACTTTCGATGAGGGGTCCGAATGTCTGTGGATGGATGGCAGCCTGTTCCTCCTCGATAGCCAGAACCGGAGAAGGTTGTGAAGTCGGTTGCTGAGGTCTGGAGCGAAGTCGGCATTCTAACTGTTCCATTGTGCTCAGATGGAACTCTGGGCAGGCCAGCCCACTTTGGAGATGTAATGGTCCACAAACCATTGCCTCACAGATCGTGCTTTACGACAGGGTGCATTTTCATACTGATACAGTTGATCGTTGTCTCAGAACTGTTCTTGTGCTGTACTCACTACATAATACTATTAAATCTGTTATTCTCCCACTTTAGTGTTTTCGTAAGCACAATAGGGGGACTGTAGCCTGACTGTGGAAACTGCCCTGTACCGTAACACCACCTCCTCCTTACTAAACTGTTCTCACTAAACTTTCTGGCAGGTAACATTCTGCATGAATTTGCCAAACTGGATCCATCCATCAGATTGCTACAGGATAGTGTGATTTGTCACTCCGTGTCACTCATTTCTAGTCACCCACTGTTCAGTGGCATCGGTCTTTACACCACTTCGAGCTCTGTTTAGCACCGACTTCAGAAATGTGTGGCTTACCAGGACCTGCTTGAGCACAGTACCCCATTCTTTTTAACACTCTACACGGAGTCACTGTGGTAGCTGGACTACTCTTGACTCCTCCTGCTTATCGCCTCGCCTCGCGCGACCACCTCGTATGGTGCTGCGACCGTTCCTTCGCATTTCCACTTTGCAGTCTTGTTGTCGACAGTTAACCCGGTCCACTTCGTAAGGGTCGAAATGTGTCTGACGGAACTGTTACTCCGATGACATCGAATGAGTAGTCCACATTCTAAGTCGATAAGCTCCCCTGCCGACCCATTTTGCTGTTACTGCTCCTCTACTCGCAGTACAATAATGGCCGCCTCCTCGTGGGTCTGCCTCTAATGGTCAGTTCCACTTAAATTCTCTCCCGTGCTAACTGCAGTTGCACCCGGTGTTCGGGTTCCTTTAATAGGGTAGAATGTGTTTAGCGTATTCGGTTCCTCTGAAGTGGTTTCTCTCCTTTTTGAAAATAATTTATTTATTTTTAAAAGTGCAGTATCATCTGGACGGCATGTAGAAATTATTGCTGGAATGTATCTTGTTAAATAAATGGGGAAGCAACACTGATTGATAGGCCAGTCCATTTTTTTATCGTATTCAATTTATTTGAACATTTTCTTTCGGTGACTAAAGGAGGACTGTCTCGAGGCAGTCGTCAGTAGTTTAGTAAGCTTAGTTCACTGTACAGTTCATTTTAGCTCAAGCAGTAGTCCGTCTGGCCGTAACGTATTGTAGGCTACAGTTAAATGGATAATAGCGACCAAAGTTTAATGATCTGTATGGAAATCCCTTTAGATTAGTCAGGTTAGAGCTGAAACCTGCTAACTACTACTGACATTGGAACACACTCAAGCCTTATTGGGGGATATTATGCTGTAAATGTAATCATTGTGCTGTAGATTAACCCTTTTATTAGTTCACAGTATACAGAGTGAAGAAAAATTTCCGCACTCAGACTTCGCAGTGAGATTCTTCACACACGAACAATTCAAAAATCTCTCACAAAATCTCTTTCTGTTCATATTTCGGAATGTCACAAACTCACAATCTGGCAATGCTGTAATCACGTACACGGTAACTATCTCTGTCACCTAATAGAGGAGCAATGTGCAGCTGGTGCAATAGTAGCATTTTGGGTTAGCATTTTGGGTTAGCATACAGGAAGTCGAGGGTTCGATTGTGGTCAAAACATTCGCAGTGGCGTACTACGAACACAGAAATGGAAATGTAATAAATTTAATTGGTGAGCTTTTAAAGAAACCATTAGCACATTGTCGATGCAAATTGTTTCACACCAGTGCATCTGGTATCATTGACTAATACTGACTACTATTCTTACCATGTTCAGGTCTGTTACATTTCGTCAGAACCTTATGTCACCAGTAGAGCTAACAAAGTGCTTTGCAAATAATCTTCACGAGACAGTAGGAGTAGGGTACACGTACAACAGGTTTGTAATCTAGGAGATGCAGTGGCGCAAAATAATTCGCGTCCGTGATGTGCAAAAGGCTTCTTTAAAAGCTGGCCAAGAAAAACAATTGTACTTCATTTTCTGTGTTAGTTGTACATGACTGCAAATGTCTAGAAGTCTCACTGTAATATCTGTATGACAATTAAGATGCTAGGTACCGTACCGTGCATATTACTCTGTGCAAGTAAAAACAAATAATTCTCAACCCAAAATCGAATCCGTGACCTTCTGCGTACTAACCCAATGCACTACACCAACTGCACAGCACTGCTCTATTTGGTGACAGAGATAATTACCATATATGTGATCACAGTATTGCCAGTTTACTGCCCAAAATGTGCATAGGAGGAAATTTTGTGAGACATTTTTGTGTCGCTCGTATGTGAGGAATCTCACTGTGAAGTCAGAGTGCACGAATTTTTCACAACCCTGTATACTGAGAAGTGTAATGGGACAACTTGATTGGCCATTCCTAAATTACCACGGTTTTAGAATTATTATTTCATTTACTTGAAATTCTTTTGGGGCTCATCCAGTGTGGGAAGAGAATTGTTCGAGCCATTGTCCACCTCACGGACTCAGATTTTTATTAAGCTTAGTGTGAGTTCTGTCATTTCCTGCAGCATTTCTCAGTTTGAGCTTTTTTATTACTGTTGTTTTTTTTTTTTGTCAGCACTCTTCTGTAGTACGTTTTGCTCATACCTGCCTAGTAAATGTATTTCAACTTCAGTATATGTACTTCTGTCACCGTCCGCTCTAACGCTTGCCAGTTCTTATACTGCCCAAGTTGCACTGGTGGACTAAAACATTTAGTGCTGTGGGAAAGAATAGTGCACCGAAATAGTAGTACACTATCAGACAATATGGCACAACAGGACAAATATGTTATTTGACATTGAACCTGTAAAGTGGGAGGGGTTAGAGTATTGTGAATTATTTAATATACTGACAGATACAAGCAAGACAGAGAGTAAACTTCGTCTTCAGTTTGTACAAACATTGCGCTGGGACTACAATTTCTTCAGTTATCTGTACAGTGGGCCACAATTCAGTAAGTGTCAGTTGTTTGTTTTGTGAGTGCTGCCATTCATCAAAGTTTACAGAGTGGTCCTGTTTAAAAAAAAATTCCAACACAGTAAACTGAATCACCGGTAGCTGCACGGGTAGCATCTTTGTCTCGTTGTCGCAGTGCCTCTAGTTCAGTTTTCAGTAGAGGCAAACTCTTATTTGAGCTCAATATTTAATATAAAATTGAAATGTTAACTAATGAACATTGATGTGAAATCAACAAAGGAAAAACAAATGCTAGATATTATGAGGCACATCTAGAAAGTAAGTTCCTGAAGTTTTTTTCTTTAAAGTAGACTTACTTGGCAGGGAAAATTGCACATGCACAACAGATCCTTGACATGAGGATCGAATGCCACCTGGACAGACCCTGCCCGGTGCCAATACCGTCACAGAAGTCCCCCAAAATCGTGTCTCTTACTCGTTCCCCTGCCACTTGTGAGGTTTGGTCAGTGATAAGATTCCTTAATGCACAAAACTTAACGCCTCTTGAAATTAGTCATCAGATCTGTCGGGGCTGTGGGCAGAACTTTGTGAGCAAACAGATGGTGCACCGCTGGTGTAGGTCTTTTTGGAAAGGTCGTCAAAGTGTCTGTGGTGAATAGTGCAGAGTGTGCCAGTCCCTAATCGACTCTCACCCGGTCGAGCAGGTACGACAGCGCATCCTGGAGAATAGTTGCTGTGCAATTACGGAGCTCGACAGCCATTTTATGCAGGTGTTACGATCCTCATTGCACGGAATTGTCTATGAGCATCTGCTGTTGAAGAAATTGTGCCAGGTGGGTGCCTGAAAAGCTGACACGCGGGCACAAAATAAAATGCTTAGGAGCAGCACTGACATTACTGCAGTGGTATTGTGATGACAGTGACGAGTTCCTTGACGGGATCATCAAGGGTGATGAGACATGGATTTCTCACTCGGCCCCAGAAACACAGCTGCAATTGATGCTTCGGTGTCACATCAGATCTCTGGTCGAGACGGTATTCGGACACACAGTTTCGGTGCATCAAAGTGATGTTTACAGTGTTTTGGGACAGGGAGGGCATTCTGCTTACTGATTTCCTGCCCAGAGGGGAAAGAGTGAATGCTGACCGTTTCAGTGAAACAACACACAAACTGAAATGTGCCATTTGGAATGAGATGTGTGGAAGTCACTGCAGGTGTTGAGCTGCTCTGCAGCAGTGCTCATCAGCATAGAGCTCAGCACACGGCAGCTGTTTAGCAGAAGTTGTGCTGGGAGCTGTTTATCATCTGGCATACGCTCCTGATCTCGCCTCCAGCAATTTCCACCTTTCTTGTAACTCAAGAAATTCCCATCCTTTGGCCAGTGTTTTGACAACAGTGAAGTGCTGAAGACGACTGTCACACGCCAGTTCCATTCACTGGCAGCAGGCTTCCGTGACAGGATACAAAAGTTGATCTCACAATATGACAAGTGCCTCAATTCTTTTGGCGAATGTCAAAAAATGCCCAGACATAAAGTTTTTCATGTAACTCTGTTGTCTCTGTTCAAGAAACACACGGAGAAACTTACTTTCTGGATGTGCCTTGTATTGAGCTATGGGACCGAGAGGCGATATAAATTGGAATTTATAGGCCGTATAAACTGGAATTTATTTAAATTCTGTTTCATGTGGCCTGAATTGAATCATCATCACTACAAATTCTAAAGGTGGCAGGGGTAAAATACAGGGAGCAAAAGGCTATTTACAATTCGTACAGAAACCAGATGGCAGTTATGAGTGGTTGGGAAGGGAGTGAGACAGGGTTGTAGCCTCTCCCCGATGTTATTCAATCTGTACATTGAGCAAGCAGTAAAGTAAACAAAAGAAAAATTCGGAGTAGGTATTAAAATCCATGGAGAAGAAATAAAAACTTTGAGGTTCCCCAATGACATTGTAATTCTGACAGAGACAGCAAAGGACATGGAAGAGCAGTTGAACGGAATGGACAGTGTCTCAAAAGGAGGATATAAGATGAACGTCAACAAAAGCGAAACGAGGATAATGGAATGTAGTCGAATTAAAGCGGGTGATGCTGAGGGGAATTAGATTAGGAAATGAGGCTACTTCAAGTAGTAAAGGAGTTTTGCTATTTTGGGAGCAAAATAACTGATGATGGTCGAAGTAGAAAGAATATAAAATGTAGACTGGCAATAGCAAGGAAAGCGTTTCTGAAGAAGAGAAATTTCTTAACATTGAGTGTAGATTTAAGTGTCAGGAAGTCGCTTGTCAAAGTATTTGCATGGAGTGTAGCCATGTATGGAAGTGAAACGTGGACGATAAATAGTTTGGACAAGAAGAGAATAGAAGCTTTCGAAATGTGGTGCTACAGAAGAATGCTGAAAATTAGATGGATAGATCGCATTACTAATGAGGAGGTATTGAATAGAATTGGCCAGAAGAGGAGTTTGTGGCACAACTTGACAAAAAGAAGGGACTGGTTGGTAGGACATGTTCTGAGCCATCAAGGGATCACCAATTTAGCATTGGAGGGCAGGGTGGAGGGGAAAAAATTGTAGGAGGAGACCAAGAAATAAATACACTAAGCAGATTCAGAAGGATGTAGGTTGCAGTAGGTACTGGGAGATGAAGCAGCTTGCACAGGATAGAGCTGCATCAAACCAGTCTCCGGACTGAAGACCACAACAACAACAACAACAACAACAACAACATTGTGAAGCAACAAAGCCATCATTTGATAGTGACCAAAGACAAGTTGAAAATCGGAGAAATTGTCACTGTAATGGATTTCGCAGAAAAATATTCATTTCTGGTGGTATAAACAAGGAAAGTTGCACTGATCCATGGTGGCTTTACTACTGTTAATTTAGTAGCCCTGCTGCTACCAATTTTAAATAGTAACTTCATTGGCAAGGGACCAAACCCGATAACTGTGTAAGAATAGCTGCAGGAGGGTATCTCTGGAATTGGTTCCAGATTCTGGAAAGGGTTGCTTTGCCAGGTTTCCCAGCCGGCAACAAAAGTTTTTAATCAGGTTCTTAAGTCTATTGTGTGTTGCACTGTGTGCGTGCATGCATCTCATCTGAATATGGAAATGACCACTGTGGTTAGTAATGTGTACTTAATAGTGTGCAGAATGTAAGAAATTGTGCCACTTTGACGTCCACACGGGTGCTCCATGGATTAACATTGTGCCATTGGAGTGTTGTTTGTGGACTAGAGAATTACTGTCGGGGAGCGCATGGTGCACGGACCACGTAGTGCACCGGTAAGACACTCCGGCAGGACAGTTTGGTTAATATAACTGCCATTGTTTTGTCTGTCACGTGCTGGTGTGGAGGTAGCTGCTGACAGTTAACTTTCTTCTGAAAGCAGATCCCGGAGTGACAGAAGAGACGTACGACCCCAGCTACTGCTCGGTGAAGCTGCCACCACCACAGCCACTGGCTCCCGTCGACTCCGACTGTGCCGAGAGGTACGTACCGGGTCCGGTGCTGCCGTCATTTCACTTTCCTTGTCGTCGCCACCTCATTAGCTGTTTAACAAATTCTCTTCACTGTTAACTTACTAGACCTGACTGTGTAATTTGTAGCAGGTAGGGCTAACTTCATCCACTTGAGCCACACATACTCCCACAAGTTCAAGTTCTAGCAATTTGTCTTTGGTGTAAAATATATTTGATTCATTTGCTTCGCAAGTTTGTGAGTTAACTTCCCATTTTTTAACAATTTCATCTATGCAGCTGTCCCCTTTCAATGTAAACTTAAAACTCTAAAGTTGGGTTCAATGCTTTCAGAAATATTAATAAACTTTAGTTGACAAACCTTTACGTCAGTCGAGCATACGTACAGCACGGTGGCTGACGAGAGTAGTAGAAGTGCTAGAAGTTGCGAGACTACGTACAACTTCGGACCGATAGTCACACAGTGCGTCATGTATGCTGACACCATTGACACCGATCTGTGTTACCTCTGCACTGCCAAGTTTGGTTTCCTGTTTTGTGATTGAATACTATTTTTGGAGCCACAAAAGTGGATGACAATACAGATAAAGCAAACTATACACTAAATTTGGAACATCTAACAGAAGTAGGCTAGGGTGCTGCCAGCTGGAAAGTTGTCTGAGCCAATTGAGATCCCCCACCCCCCATTATATTGATTCAGTTGGTCTCACCCCACTGTATGTTAACTTTCAATAAAGTATAATAATTATCCTTTTCAGGCTGAGCTTCGTATGAAAATTTTATCTTCTTGCTAGTGGTCGTACCGGGTAGCAGTTTGAAAATACACGCGCTTCTGATGTGGTCCGTCATAATTTAGAATGCTGTTTGTTGAAATAAAAAATTCTGATGCAATAACCATTCATTGCTGTAATGTTGTTGTTGTTGTTGTGGTCTTCAATCCTGAGACTGGTTTGATGCAGCTCTCCATGCTACTCTATCCTGTGCAAGCTTCTTCATCTCCCAGTACCTACTGCAACCTACATCCTTCTGAATCTGCTTAGTGTATTCGTCTCTCGGTCTCCCTCTACGATTTTTACCCTCCACACTGCCCTCCAGTACTAAATTGGTGATCCCTCGATGCCTCAGAACACGTCCTACTGACTGATCCCTTCTTCTTGTCAAGTTATGCCTCAAATTTCTCTTCTCTCCAATTCTGTTCAATACCTCCTCATTAGTTATATGATCTATCCATCTAATCTTCAGCTTGCTTCTGTAGCACCACATTTCGAAAGCTTGTATTCTCTTCTTGTCCAAAATATTTATCGGCCACGTTTCACTTCCATACGTGACTACACTCCATACAAATACTTTCATAAACGACTTCCTGACATTTAAATCAGTACTCGATGTTAACAAATTTTTCTTCTTCAGAAATGCTTTCCTTGCCATTGACAGTCTACATTTTATATCCTCTCTACTTCGACCATCATCAGTTATTTTGCTCCCCAAATAGCAAAACTCCTTTACTACTTTAAGTGTCTCATTTCCTAATCTAATTCCCTCAGCATCACCCGACTTAATTCGACTACATTCCATTATCCTCGTTTTGCTTGTGTTGGTGTTCATCTTATACCCTCCTTTCAAGACACTATCCATTCCGTTCAGCTGCTCTTCCAAGTCCTTTGCTGTCTATGACAGAATTACAGTGTCATCGGCGAACGTAAAAGTTTTTATTCCTACTCCATAGATTTTAATACCTCCCCCGAACTTTTCTTGTAATTTAAACAAATTAACAAATCTTGCCAATGTTGGATCGGAAATCACACCCGTCCTTTATGTATACTCCACAATTGATCTGAAAAGTATTCTGAAATTGATAAGTTAATACATCAAAATTTAGATCATCTTGCTGCCTTCCAAAACGTGTGAAGGCTGAGCCTTCTTTTATTTATTAAGATAGAAATTAAATCTTTGACATTCATTTTATAAACGTTTTAAATTATAACATAAAAGAAAAGCTTTTTAGAACTCTCCCTCCACTCCTCCGATTTCATCACCCACCCGCACCCGCACAAAAAAAAAAAAAAAAAAAAAAAATAATAATAATAATAATAATAATCTGCACATGTAATATTTTAGTGAGTGGTGTGTGCTTATACTATAATCTGGAAATACTCTTTGTAAAGTTATCATTGGAAATGGAGAATATAATACATACCTGATAGTTTCAGTTACAGACTACAGACCATAGTGTCCATTTGAATACCTCAATATTTGCCTATGGTGCCACATAGGCCGGCAAAATGCATCTATCATCCAGCCCCGATGGCTACTGTAACTTGTCATGCTATCTGAAACAACAAAATTTCAAACCATCAATGGGACCCTTACAACACCTGTTAATGTCCCCCTAGACATCACTCACTTGTCTGAAGATGAGGCAGAGATGTTTGTCCCCTCATGTACATCTACATATGTACTCAGCAGTCAATCGTAGGGTGCCCCATACCACTACTACTCATTTCCTTTCCTGTTCCACTTGGAAATACAACTAGGGAAAAAAACTGTCTATATGCCTCCACAGGAGCCGTATTTCTAGTACCTTATGTTCGTGATCCTTATGCGTAATGTATGTTGCGGGCAGTAGAATCGTTCTCCAGTTAGCTTCAAATTCCAGTTCTTTGAATTTTTTTGATAGTAGTTCTCAAAAAGAATGTTGCCTTCTCTTCAAGGATTCAAATTTAAGTTCTTGAAGCATGCCCATAACACTTGTGTGTTGTTTGAACCTACCAGTGACAAATTTAGGAGTCTGCCTGTGAATTTTTTCAAAGCTTTCCTTTAATCTGACTTGGTACAACTGCCGAACAAGATCTTGTACCTCATCCTATGAACCTCTCCCCACCCCCATTCTTTCTCCATTCTATCCCAGTTCGCACTCACTAATTCCACCTCATCCAGTCACATCTGTAGCTTCTCTCCTTCATACAATCCATCCAAATATATAATCTTTTCTTTGATATCCTTGTGACTTCACGCCTCTTGTAGGGAGTTTTCACCTCTCGCTATCATCGACTCCCTCAGATTTCATCATGTTTGCTCTGTTTGCATCCATTTCATCCTTCTTGTGGTTTTCACACATATTTGGGTGTTTTTTTGACATAATTCTACATTAAAAGGGGTACAACTTTGCTTCCGCCATTTGCTAATAGGTGGTGACAGCGGTAAGTAGCGGTTGAAAGAAACAGATCGCAGACCTCGATCAACATAACCTCATTCAAACATTGGTTGATTTGTGCCTGCATCATTAAGTTGTTCATGATTGAAAATGTCAGTTTACAAGCCTAATTCTCGTCATTTGTGGGAGGTGTTACTGTTTTGTTTCAATATGAAGAAAATAGCGGCTGAGTCTTATCGAATGCTCTCAAGTACATATGATAAAGGATGCTATTAGGGAAAGAACGTGTTGAGCTGTTTCAACGCTTCAAGAACGGTGATTTTAATGTCATAGACCGGCATAATGGTGGAAGAGAATGTTTTCGAAGATGTAGAGTTGGAGACATTGTTGAGTGAAGACTCGTGTCAAACTCGAGAAGAATTGACACGATTAGTGGGAGTGACACAGCAAGCAATATCGAAACGTCTCAAGGCTATGGGCATGATTTGGAAAGAAGGAACTTGGGTCCAATGTTTGCTGAAACCGAGGGATGTTGAACGGCATTTGTCTGTCTGTGAACAGTTGCTTCAGAGGCAAAAACAGAAGAGATTTCTGCATTGCATTGTGACCAGGGACGAAAAATGGGTTCATTACAATAACCCTAAACACAATAAATCATCAGGATATCCTGGCAATGCTTCCACGTTGACAGCCAAACCGAATATTCATGGCTCAAATATTGTGAAGCAATCGCAGGTGCTCATAATCGAACGAAATTAATGTGTTTGCGCAGAGCATTAAAAGAAAAACGGCTACAGTACAGTGGGAGTCACGATAAAGTGATTTTGCGGCATGACAACACTTGACCCCATGTTGCAAAAGAGGTCATAACATACTTGGAAACATTGAAATGAGAAGTCCTACCCAATCTGCCATATTCTCCAGACATTGCTCCCTCTGACTATCACCTGTTTAGATCAATGGCGCATGGCCTGGCTGACCAACACTTTCAATCTCGTGCAAAAATCACAAATTGGATCGCATACTTTGAATGATACATGTAAACCAATTTGTTTCACTAAAGCCTCAAATGTTGGGGAAAAAATGGTGGAAGCAAAGTTGTACACCTTATATTTACATAATTTTTTGCATTTTTTCCACCACCATGGCTCCTCGCTTCTTCCATCTGCGTCATTACAGAAAAAGTTTGCTTGTCCCTAGCCATAACCCAGTCCAATATACAATTCCTGGATTGTTGCTTGTTTCATGGAATCCCCCCAAATGGCCTTACCATCAAATTACCTTTCTCTGGCTGCCACCCTTCCTTCCACAATGATCTCCACCTGTTCAGATTCCGCCAGTCCTTAGCCCTCGCCAATATAGGCCCGCAAAACTATATCGACCAAACCCTCTCGTGCGATGCAATCCCAAATTCCTGAAACCAGTAACACGCATTGAAACTTCTGCCGTGCAGGAACTAGAGCAACATGAACAACTCCACCCTGCTCACTTCCTACTCCCACCTAGTAGGAGTACCACTGTCCACCCCCTCCAAACCTCCGTCATGACTGACAAACCCTGTCTGGCAGAGCTACTACATTTAACAACCTACCCTCCAAAACTCCCTCCCACCACCACACAGAATTCAATACCTAAACAGACCCAAAACACAGTCATGAACCTTTTCTCCAGAAGCCTTCACCCCACAGAAATATCAGTCGTTTCCAAAGGCCACACCTTTTGTCCCACTCCCAAATTCAATCACGCAGGACTTGTGAAACGCCTTCTCTCCTCCTCCCAGTCCCAACAGTGGAAACACTTTCTCACAACCATTCCTCTCAGACTCGACAAAACACGAATGTTGAACCCTGCTTAAAACAGTTTCTTCCAATTGTGATCCGGACCACTGGAAAAAAAACAACAACACTGTTAACTTAACAGAATTTCTTAACCTTGACGCTTGCCTCACCATCGTTCCCCAAATCCTTCAGCATGCAAACTAACCTTACATCCGCAGAAAGATTGCAGTCCACCAACTCAATACTGATCCCAAACTTATAATCGTACCTGCAGATAAATGCTCCACCACTGTTGTTTTGTACTGCAAACCACCTACAAACCTTGCCACAGTGACCCCATTTGAGAAAGCCAGCAGGATCTCCAGTCACTACTCAAATCCTTGGGCCCATCCCAGAACCTCTCCCTAGAGTCCATCTCTCTGCTCACCCCTACCACTTCCTGCATCCCTACCTTCTACATGCTTCTTAAAGCCCATAAATCCAACCACCCAGAATGCCCCATTGTGGCTATTTACTGTGTCCCCACTGAGAGAATCTGTGCTCTTGTATACCACCACCTTCGACTTATTACCCAGAACTTACCGTCCTATATAAAAGAGACCTACCATTTCCTCCACCGACTCTCCACAGTTACTGTCCCTTACCACACGGTGTCCTGCTCATCGCTATTGATGCCACCTCCCTTTACACTAACATTCCTAATGCCCATTGCCGTACCACTATTGGCCACTACCTTTCCCAATGCCCGACATATTCCAAACCGACACTCTCCTTCGTAGTCACCAAGACCAAGTATATCCTCACACACAAATGGTTCTCCTTTGAAGGTATCATCTACAAACAAATCCAGGGTAAGGTTATGAGCACCCACATGCCACCATCCTATGCCGACCTATTCGGGGGCAGTCTAGAGGAATCCTTCCAACTCGCCCAAAATCCCTCACCTGGTTCAGATTCATTGATAACATCTTTGTAATCTGGATCGAGGGTGAGGGCACCCTATCCACATTCCTCCAGAACCTCAACAACTTCTCCCCCATTTTCTTCGCCTGGTGCAACTCAACCCAACAAGCCACATTCCTGGATGTTGACCTCCACCTCAAAGATGGCTACATCTGCACCTCTGTTCATAGCAAACCTATTAATGACCAGCAGTACCTCCACATCAACAGCTGCCAACCGTTCCGTACCAACAAGTCCCTTCCGTACAACCTAGCCACCTGTGGTCGTCAGATCTGCAGTGACGAGGAGTCCCTCCCAAAATATACTGAGGGTCTCACTGAAGCCTTCACTGACCATAATTATTCTCTCGACCTTGCACAAAAACAAATTTCCCGTGCCGTATCTTCCCAGTCTCGCACCACCTCTCAAAGTCCCACCGTCCAGCCACAGTGGAGCATTCCCCTCGTAACTGGAGCAATTGAATTACAGTCTCTACCAGGCTTTCACCTACATTTCGTCGTGCGATGAAATATTTCGTCCTGCCCACTATCCTTACCACACTTCCCGCAGCGGTATTCCGCCATCCACCGAATGTACACAGTATACTTGTCTATCCCTTCACAATCCCTGCTCCCATCCCTGTACCTCGTGGCTCATACACCTAAATGCAGGACCTGTCCCATACATCCCCCGCTACCACCACCTGCTCCAATCTGACAGGGCTACCTGTGAAACCAGCCCCATGATCTACAATCTAAGCTGCAACCACTGTGCTGCATTCTATGTGGGCACGACAGCCGAGCAGCTGTGTGTCCGCACGAACGACTGCCTACAAACTGTAGCTGAGAAACAAGTGGACCACCCTGCTGCTGAGCACGCTGCCGAATGTGACATTCTTCACTTCAGTGGCTGCTTCACAGTCTGTGCTATATGGATCCACCCCACCAGCTTTTCTGAACTTCTCAGTTGGGTACTTTCCCTGCAATATGTCTTATGTTCCCGTAACACTCCTGGCCTCAACCTTCATTAGTGACTGTCCCCTCCATCCAGCACTACAAAAGTCCTCATTCCACCATTGCATCCAGTCTTTTTGCTTCTCTTCCTTTCCGCTAACCTTCCTGCCCCCACTCCCTACCTCTCCCCTGCCCTCTGTGAAACCTCCCGACTGCACACAGTCGCCCTTCCCCCTCTCCACCACGTCCCTGCGTCTCCGGCATCACGTCACTGTCCGTAACCCCTACCCTACTATCCCTACCCCTCCTCCTCACACCACCCAGTCGCCACTTCTGTCAATACCACTGCTGCTCGCAGTGTTGCCTCAGACTGCAGTCGTGTGTGAGAGTTGTTTGTGTGAGTACGAGTGTGTGTCTGTCGTCTTATTTTTGACGGAGACCTTACTGACTGAAATATTTATTTGTGACAGTCTTTATGTTGTGCCTGTCTGTGACTCAGCATCTCTGCTGTATGGAGTACCAAATTCCCTTTTCATAATATTGTTAATTAACATTTTTCTACATTTAGAGCTAGGTACCCTTCACCTCACCAACTAAAAAATTTTGTGTAAGCCATCTTGTATCCTCCTGCAATCACTCAACTTTGACTCATTATCATACACCACTGCATCACCAGCAAAGAACTGCAGATAGCTTCCCACCCTGTGTGCCAAATCAATTATGTATACAGAGAATGATAGCAACCCTGTCACACTTTCCTGGGGCACTCTTGACTATACCCTTGTCTCTGATGCACATTTGCTGTTGAGGACGACATATTGCGTTCTATAACTGAAGAAGTCTTCGGGCCACTCGCATCTCTGTGAACTTACTCCGTAGGCTTGTACTTTCCTTAATAGCCTGCAAAGGGCCACTGTCTCAAGCGCTTTCTGGAAATAAAGATATATGGAATATGTCTGTTATCCTTCATTCGTAGTTGCCTTTCCTGGTGTACCGTCACAGTTCTCAATTCTCGGAGAAGTTTTCTCTCGGAGGTCTGACGAAGTGGAGATGCATTTGTTTTCCGTTCTTCTCGAAGCACAGTCAGTAGTTGTGTGCAGATTTCAGACGATTTGATATAGTGCAGTACACTCTATTTTGTCCTAAAGGTGTCGAACACAATTCAGACAGGTACTTGAAGTAGACCGTCCTGTCATTTCTATCTAATTTTCTTCACACTGCAAAATAGAAACCACATCTCACAGACACTTAAGCCCCACTGGCGGCTCGCCACTCTTTGACGGATACGTGCCGAATGCTGACTTGTGCTTCTGACGTGTAACGAATGACTGGCTAACATGTAAATCCCAGCCCAGGGTTGACAGGTAGGGATCGCACGTACCCTCTGGTCCAGGACAGACCCTGGAAGAGGTGGTTGGTCCCTGTGTCAGGTGTTTGGGAGGTGTGACCTGAGGTGTGAACAATCACCTGAGGCGGGTACGCCTCTGGAGAAGGGGTCCCCCATTTGGAAGGAGCGTGCCATCAGAGACACTCAACTGTGGGAGATTTTCTCACAGTGAGCTAATCATCTTCTCAATTGACATCTACGGAAGATAAACAGAATGAGGCTACCAATTCGAAGTAGCTTCCAGCTACTCCCCACCTTCCTCACAGTTTCACATACTGAAGACGGTCGGCCCTTTACCGCGGTAAACTTGTTTATTATTTAGAAAGGTGTTGATGCCATTGCCAGCCCTGTGAAATCCTATTGTCGTTAATTGATTGGTTGTTTGCTTTTGGAGACTACTTCTGATCCACAAACACAACTACTGCTCGCTTCTCCACGGCTAACCTGTTCGTGTCGAGGCCCGTAGAACATTGAATTTTTCCTGTGGCGTTGTTTGCATTAAGCTGCTCGACAGTCTGACTGAGGCCTAAATCTAACCGTACCTCTCTCATCAGACTGTCATTGCCGTACGTCAGGTGGTGACAAAAGTTAGATTTCTCCTTAATGCCTACAAACACTCTTTCCACCTTTGATAGTGGTGCTTCCATCCAAGGTCAAAGCCAGGCTATGAAATGATCAGACTGTACAGTCCGAATCCGATGTGCTGCTACCGATGTCGTAGTTTCGACCGCACCAGAATGTCTTGTCGACACCCGGCCAAATGTGTAATCTGTGGTAGGGGTGCACACGAGGGCAATTGCCCACCTCCTCCTCCCCGCCGTATCAGCTCCGATGGCGGCCGTGCCCGCGCCTCTCGAGATTGTTTCGTGTATCTTGATGAGTGGGCTGCCCAGGAGATCCGGGTAAAGAAATAAGTGCCTTACCCAGTTGCTCACAAGTTATCGGGTAGTCGCAAACCCTACATTCTACCATCTGGCACTTACAGTTCTGTTCTTACTACATCTTGCTCCGTGAAGAACATGGCCACGAAGACGTGTGACCTCAACTTCAGCTCTGAGGTTGTGAAATAGCCCAGTGTTAAGGTAGCTCTGCCGTCCCCTCATTCAGCTGTGCAACGAGCCGTAAAACCCTCGTGTCGAGGGGCAGAGCCGCCAGCTACACGACCGGCAGGCCAGAAAGTAGAGGAGGAGTACTCCCGTGAAGACTTCCTACGTCCCTCCAGCCGACAGACACCTCAGCCTTCCTCTGCTAACCAGAAAGGCATGAAGAAGTCCAACAGATGCAAACGATCTTCTCCGTCAAGTCGAAGATACTCTTAGACTGTGTCACTGCATGATACCTACGCCCAGCGGTCCTCTGTGTCACCGGTGTGCACCACCAACTATTCTTCTGGGTTGGACTCCACAACCGACAGCACAACAAAGCCACTGCTTCTGTGGACCTTAAGGAGCAAGATAGTTCTGCCTCTGAACCTTGTAGTGCAAATCTTCACAGGCTGGCACTCTGCAGCTGCTGAAGTGGCACCCCTTCATTTTTTCCTCTTCGTGACTCTCCTGCAGTAAACATTCGCGGCCTTCGATCCCGCAGAGAGGATTTGTGGCTGCTTTTAGAATCGCAGTGTCCCCTTTTACTCTGTCTTCGGGATACAAAATTGCATCTTCGCAACTGTTTTGAGCTTTCGCAATTCTTCTCGGTCCATTTTGACCTTCCCCCTGAGGTCGCCATTCCATCTCGATGTGGAGTCGTGTTGTTCATTCGGGATGATGATAGTCGACCCGTCTACCTGACTACCCATCTTCGAGCTGTTGCAGTTCACCTTTTCCTCCCTCACCAGACTTTTTCACTTTGTACCATTTATATCCCCCCACATTCAATGTCGCCAGGGCAGACTTCCTTCAGCTTATTGGGCAGCTACCTCCCCCATTTTTGCTACTCGGTGACTTTAATGCACATCATGCCCTGGGGGCTTTCTCCCAGAACCTGTCAGAGAGGTGCCCCCCCCCTGGCTGACCTTCTTAATCAACTTAACCTCTCCTGCCTTACCACAGGAGCACCCACATTCCTTTGGGAGTCCTCACAGACCTATTCCCATTTGGACCTATCCTTCTGCACTGCCCAGCTTGTCTACCATCTCGAGTGGTGCTTTCTTTCCGAACCTACTCGAGTGACCACTTCCCGTGTGCTATTCGTTTGCCGACTCCCAGCCCACTTGTCTGCACACCCAAATGGCAGCTTACAAGGGTGACTGGCGGCTTTACTCCTCCCTGGTGACCTTTGAAGAAGATGATTTTCCCAGTTGTGATAACGAGGTGGAATATCTTACAAATGTTATTCTTACCACTACTGAACATTCGAGTCCTCGCACTTCCCCTTTATCACCGTGACCCAGTCTGTTGGTGGACTGAGGCACCCCATGACGCAGTTTGTATGCAGAGATGTGTTCTCCGCATTTTTAACTGTTGTCCTACGATGGCAAACTGCATTCGTTATAAACAGATGCGTGCACAGTGTGGCCGCATTCTTCGGGATAGCAGAAAAGCTAGCTGAATTTCATTCACTGGTTCTTTCAACAGTTCCACTCCTTTCTGTTATGCGGGCCAACCTCAAACGGCTCTCTGGGCCGAGATCCATTCCCCAATTTTCGGCCTGACAGTAGCAGGCGATGTCATTGTGGACCCAGTTGCCATCACCGACACCTCGGGCAACCATTTTGTGAAAATTTCGACCTCTTCCCACTATCACCCTGTTTTTCTCCATTCGTAGTGAGTGAAGTAGACTCGGGTGATACCCTTCTCTTCACAGAATCGTTAGTGCTACAATGCTGCCTTTACTATGAGGGAGCTAGATCGTACACTCGGTTCATCCCGATCCTCCGCCCAAAGGTGAGACACTGTGCATTTCAGATGTTGGAGCATCTTCGTCTTGCAGGCAAGCACTTTCTGTTTAATACATACAACCGCGTCTGGGCAGAGGACACATTTACCGGATGCTGGAGTGAAGCCCCTCTAATCCCGGTAAGGACAAACACCTTCCTTCCAGCTACTTCTCCATCTCTCTCACCGGCTGTATTTGCAAGGTTATGGGATGTACGAGTCATGTCTGGTTAGTGTGGTGGCTCGGGTCTCACAGTTTGCCGACCACTGCACAGTGTCGATTTGGAGTGCACCATTCTGCAGTTGACCATCTCGTCACTTTGTCCACCCGTGTCACGAATGGCTTTCTGTGGAAATC